>NC_059108.1:28994565-29300259 GCF_020740685.1 Jaculus jaculus
TTTCTCTCTATGTCTGTCGCTCTCAAATAAATAAATAAAAAATGACCAAAAAAATATTTAAAAAAAAAAAAAGAAAGAAAGAAGGTCACTGTTATACACCACGTAAACAATTCAACACAAGGAAATTATATCATAAACATATATGCACCAAACACAGGTGCACCAAATTTTATAAAGCAAAATTGATTAGGCATTGAATCAAAAATTATATCTCGGGCTGGAGAGATGGCTTAGCGGTTAAGCGCTTGCCTGTGAAGCCTAAGGACCACGGTTCGAGGCTCAGTTCCCCAGGTCCCACGTTAGCCAGATGCACAAGGGGGCGCACGTGTCTGGAGTTCGTTTGCAGAGGCTGGAAGCCCTGGTGTGCCCATTATCTCTCTCTCCCTCTATCTGTCTTTCTCTCTGTGTCTGTCACTCTCAAATAAATAAATAAAATTTAAAAAAAATTATATCCCAACACAGTAACAGTGGATGACCTTAATACTCTACTTTCATCAACAGACAAATTACCTAAAAAGAAACTAAGGGCTGGAGAGATGGCTTAGCGGTTAAGCGCTTGCCTGTGAAGCCTAAGGACCCCAGTTCGAGGCTCAGTTCCCCAGGTCCCACGTTAGCCAGATGCACAAGGTGGCGCACGCGTCTGGAGTTCATTTGCAGTGGCTGGAAGCCCTGGTGCGCCCATTCTCTCTCTCTCCCTCTATGTGTCTTTCTCTCTGTGTCTGTAGCTCTCAAATAAATAAATAAATAATGAACAAAAATTTAAAAAAAAAAAGAAACTAAACAGAGAAACAATGCAGCTAAGCACCACCGTAGATCAAATAGATTTAACAGATATCTACAGAACATTTCACCCAAGTTCTACAGAATACACATTCTTCTCAGCTTCTCATAGAGCCTTTTCTAAAATAGATAAAAACAATTAGAACACAAAACCAGTCTTCATAAATTTAGTTAAATTAATATAACCCCTTATAGTATATCTGATCATAATGCAATAAAGCTAGAAATCAACAAGAGAAACAACATAAAATACACAAACTACTGAAGATTAAATAACACACTAGTGAACAATAAAGAAATCTAGAGGGAAAATAAAAATACAACATAGTAAAATTTATGTGACACAATGAAGGCAGTCTTAAAAGCGAAGTTTATACATCTAGATGCCTACATAACAAAATTAGAGAGTTCTCATATAAATAATTTCATGATCTACTTGAAGGCATTGGAGAAAAAGAACAATCCAAATCCCAAAATATCACATGAAAAGATATAATCAAGATCAGGGCAGAAATCAATGCATTAAAACTATATTCCACAAAATTTGAAAATTTGAAAGAAATGAATTAATTTATTGACTTATATGACCTACTTAAACTAAATCCAGAAGAGACACATTATCTGAATACAGCTATAACATCTAATATTATAGGAGCAGTAGTAATAAAAACCTCCAAGCCAAAAAGTCCAGGCCCAGATGGGTTCACTGCTGAATCCTACCAAACCCTTATAGAAGGAAAACCACTATTTCTCAACTTATTTCACAAAACTGAACAGTAGCGAATGCTCTTTGACTCATTCTATGAAGCCAGCATTACATGAATACCAAAACCAAACAGAGACACAGAAAGTAAACTATAGATCAATATGCCTGATGAAATTAGACACACGAAGTCTCAATAAAACCTTGCAAGTTGAATCTAAGAACACAAAAAGTATCATTCACTCCAATCAAGAAGGTTTCATCCTAGGGATATAAGGATGGTTCAACATATGGAAATTGATAAATGTAATACATCATATAAACAGATATAAGGACCAAAATCATATAATCATTTCAATAGCTGCAGAAAAGGCCTTACACAATACAACATCACTTCATGATTAAAACACTGGAAAGGCCAGGGATTGATGGATCCTCTCTCTCTCTCTCTCTCTCTCTCTCTCTCTCTCTCTCTCTGTGTGTGTGTGTGTGTGTGTGTGTGTGTGTGTGTGTGTGTGCGCACACGCGCACGCACGCACATACATACACCCAGAGAGAGAGAAGCAATTATAACAAACCTGAAGGCCATATCACACTAAGTGGGGGAAAGCTTGAAAAACCCCCACTAGAGGTGTGCATTCTCCCTACTACTACTTAACATAGTATTTCAAGCAGTAAGGCAAGAGAAATAAAAGGGATACAAATTGGAAAGGAAAAAGTCAAACCAGCCCTATTTGCAGATGATGTGATTCTACACTTAAGAGACCTGAAAGACTCCACCAAAAAAAACTTATAGATCTAATAAATTCTTTCAGCAGGTAGCAAGATATAAACTAAAATCAATACACAAAAGTTAGTAACCTTCATAGATATCAATGACAAACTTACAGATAAAGAAATCAGGGAAGCAGTCAAACAATAGCCTTACCCAAAAAGATTAAAATCTTGGAATATCTCTAACCAAAAAAGTAATGTTAAAATAATGAAGAAAGAAATTGAGTAATACACAAAAAGATGGGGAAAATCTCCCATGTTCATGGATCAGAATTAATGTCATGAAAATGGCCATCGTACCAAAAGTAAAATACATATTCTATGCAATTCGGATAAAAATTTCAAAACCACCCTTCATGGAAATAGAAAAAAAAAAGTCTCAAAATTCAATGTAAGCACAAAAGGCATTTTAGATAGCCAAAAATGTCCTTAGCAAAAAGAATAGTATAGTAGTATCACCATATCTGATTTCAAGATATAACACTGAGCAATAGTAATAAAAATAGCATGGTACTGGCATAAAACACAGATTAATGAAACAGAACAGAAGATCCAAGTATAAGTTCTAGTAACTTCTTTGACAAAAAAAAGCTAAAAATATACACTACAGAAAAGACATTGAAAAATCACATGTTCTCTTGCCCTTTACAAAAATCAACTCCAAATGGAACAAAGATCTCAATGTAAGACCTGAAACTGTGAAATGTCTAGAAAAAAAATGTAAATAGAACACTCCAAGATGTAAGTTTAGGGAAAGACTATGTGTAAGACCCCAGTAGCCCAGAGAATAAGAAAAACATTTAACTTTTGGGATCTCATGAAACTAAAAGCCATGGCACAGCTAAGCACACCATCAACATAGTCAATAGATAACTCACCAAAAGGGATAAAAACCATTATGAGCTATACACCTGACAGAGGTTCAATATCTAAAATATATTTTAAAAAACTCAAAATCTAAGTAATAAAAAAATCAGTCAACCCACTTAAAACTGGGGCAGAAAACCGAACAGAGTTGTCAAAAGAAGAAATGCAACTGGCCAATAAACATTCAAAAAAGATGTTAAATATGTTTAGCAATCAGGGAAATGCAAAACCACATTGAGATTCCATCTCACTCTTGTCAGAATGTCTATTTTCAAAAAATCAAATGGTAAAAAATGCTGGCAAGGGTGGTTGGGGGAGAAGAGGATCCCTCATCTACTGTTGAGAGAGCAAACTTGTATAACCACTGTGGAAATCAGTTTGGGAGTTCCTAAAAAACAGATCTTCTGAGCTGGGCATGGTGGCACATGCCTTTAATCCCAGCATTCGGGAGGCAGAGGTAAGAGGAGCACCATGAGTTGAAGACCACTCTAAGATTACATAGTGAACACCAGGTCAGCCTGGGCTAGAATAAGACCCTACCTTGAAAAGCCAAAAAAAAAAAAAAAGGGAAAAAAAATCTTCCATTTTCCAGCTAAGCCACTCTTTACTCAGAGATATTTGATGGGCCATGTGCATTGCTACTCTACTCACAATAGCTAGGAAATCTGCCAGATGCCCATCAACTGATGAATGGATAATGATGATGTGGTACACATACACAATAGAATTCTATGCAGCAGTAAGGAAAAAAATGAAACTTTAAAATTTTCAGGAAAATGATGGACCTGGAAAAAAATAAACAAAAACTTTAAAAAAAAAAAAAAGCAAGGTTACCTAATCTCAGAAAGAATAAACCCTGCATGTTCTCTCTCGTGTGTAGATCCTAACATGGAATCCTTTGACTTGCTGCTGAGTTGTAGCAAGCATTAGTAGTACTTCTTAGATAGCTACATGAAGCTTGGAAAGAGGAGGAAAAGGAAGGGATTAGAGAAAGACATCATAAACAGGTAAGTGGAGGAAGAAATTACAGGACGTAGAGGGGCATGGAGGGGGAGACAAAGTTAAGAGAGCGAAGGGAGGGGAAGAATACATGAAACTAATGATGGCATAAATCAGTACTATAGAAACCTTCCTCTTCATTAGCCAATTAAAAGAGATAAAGAGAGCTGGGTAGATTGCTTAGTGGTTACGGTACATGCCTGCAAAGCCAAAGTTCAATTCCTCAGTACTCACATAAAGCCAGATGCACAAGGTAGTGCATGCATCTGGAATTTGCAGTGACTAGAGGCCTGCCATGCCCTATCTCTATCTCTATCTTTCTCTATCTCTCTTGTGTACTCAAATAAATAAAGAAAATATTTTTTTAATTTTTTTAAAAGAGACAGAATGAGGGGAATAGTTTCGGCAGAAGCACCCTGCAGCAATAGGGAAAACTTTACCCTAAAACCACAGGGTATTGCTGGCAAATGCCAAAACTGGGCTACCCACCTTCTCCCAACACACTCACAAAGTGAGTGTTGGTCATGGAGGGAGGGTCTCAAAACAATTCAAGCCATTGCCAAAGCACCTGGTTACCTGCCAGAAGTACATGGTAAGACCCTATTGCTGAAGACACCATGGGCTGCAGCCATAGGCCATTGAGAGATTCTGCAAGAATTGAGATGGAAATCAAATCCCTGCTGGTTGGCTCTCACAATGCTAGAAAGTACTCCCAACTGGGGGATAAAAGTCACCAACAGTGTGAACAAACAGTGGATCCTGCAAGCTACAAAAACAACCATCCAGCCAAGGTGTAGCCACTGGTATAATAATGGCACATAAGGTATGGGGGAAATAAAACTGCTCTCTATTTGGACATGAGGCCCCCTCGGTGGCAAGGAAGCCTATGGCTTGGAAGGTCATAAAACCTAGAGGGAAACTTTCAGTAGTCTTGGTCTAAAAAAAGAGGTTATTGCAATTAAAAAGTCTTCTAGGGAAGCTATAGATTGTTACTAGAAAAATTTCAGTGCCAGGGATGGGATGCTTTCCAGTGAATTGTTGGCCAGAAAGGTCCCTGATGCCCCCAAAACATTACAGGCCATTGCCAAGGCTCTTGGTTTCCCACCAGGAATAGATGGTAAGATCCTATTACTGAAGACTCCACATGTTTAGGCTGCAAGGTCATTGAGAAATCAAACTGGGGCTGAACTAAACACCTCCTCCATGTGGGAATACATGCCTGCTACTGAACCTATGAAGGGGGGTATCATGAATCCTAGGGGTGTAATGCCTACTGGTGACTGGCTACATGCATATATTATGCTTGCCAAACTTCCCCATAAGCACTTCTCTTAATGTTCATACCCATATAGTAATGCTACTCTCACTTTTGGTTAGAGAAGCTTCTCTTTTCAGATGGCAGTGACCTCTGGGATGAGTCAAAAGGCACCATGTGCTTATAAGAAGTGACAGAGGGGCTGGAGAGATGGCTTAGCGGTTAAGCGCTTGCCTGTGAAGCCTAAGGACCCCGGTTCGAGGCTCGGTTCCCCAGGTCCCACGTTAGCCAGATGCACAAGGGGGCGCACGCGTCTGGAGTTCGTTTGCAGAGGCTGGAAGCCCTGGCGCGCTCATTCTCTCTCTCTTCCTCTATCTGTCTTCCTCTCTGTGTCTGTCGCTCTCAAATAAATAAATAAATAAAATTTAAAAAATAAATAAATTCGTTTCATTTAAAAAAAAAAAAAAGAAGTGACAGAGGAGTGCTCCACACTACAACATCTCTATCACACCTTCCAAGGCTCAAGGTCCATTGTGGAAGAGGTGGTGGGAGAATGTAAGAGCCAAAGGAAGGGTAGGACTCCTTACAATGTGCTCCAGACACAAAGTGGCCTAGATATCCATGACCTCACAGTGCCTGACACTACCTACACAAGATGATCATAATAGGAGGAAAAGATGATGATATCAAAATAAAAGAGACTAATTGAGAGGGGGAGTGGAGTTAGGAAGGGGAATGTGATAGGAAGTGAATTATCATACTTCATTTTTTATAATTATGGAAGCTGTCAATAAAAAAGTTTAATTTTAAAAAAGTCTTCTCGGGGGCTGGAGAAATAGCTCAGCAGATAAGGCACTTGCCTGCAAAGCCTAAGGACCTGGGCTTGATTTTGCAGTACTCACATAAAGCCAGATGCACAAGTGGCACATGTGTTTGGAGTTTGTTTGCAATGGCTAGAGGCCCTAGCATATCCATTCTCTCTCCCTCATAAATAAATATATAAAATATTTTTAAAAGTCTTCTAGAGCTGGGCATGATGGCACACGCCTTTAATCCCAGCACTCGGGAGGCAGAGGTAGGAGGATCACTGTGAGTTGGAGGCCACCCTGAGAACACATCGTGAATTCCAGGTCAGTGGACTAGAGTGAGACCCTACCTCAAAAAACAAACAAACAAAAAAATAGTCTTCTAAATGTTTATGTTTATCTCTTTTGATCCATTCTGCTGTCTGTGTTGACCACAGAATTTACTTTTTACAGATGTCAGTAAATACCAGGCGACCCAAGACTCATCAGAATGACAAGAAAAGACAGACAACTGCCTAGCATGAGAGAAGTCATCTCTACCACATCTGTCAGAACCCAAGAAACATTACAGAGAACGTGACAGATTAAATATGACTGATGCTCTCACTGCTAGCTTGGAAACTCCTCTAGAGGATGGTGGTAGACATTGAGGAGACTCAAAACTCATCATCAAAGAAAAAAAAAAAAAAACTAAGAGTTCTGAGAACTCAACATTAAAAGAGACTTATGCCCTCCAAGGCTCAGTAAACATTACAGAAGAGAGGACAGAAAGAATGTAAGATCCATAGGGTGGGAAGGTGTAATCTGAACCACAAAAACTGACTGGTGCATTC
Organism: Jaculus jaculus; assembly: GCF_020740685.1. Classification (NCBI taxonomy): domain Eukaryota; kingdom Metazoa; phylum Chordata; class Mammalia; order Rodentia; family Dipodidae; genus Jaculus; species Jaculus jaculus. Next base: position 29,001,583 of record NC_059108.1, read on the forward strand.
ATGACACCACAGTGATTACCAATAACCCTACTGAGGAGGGCCCTCAGTGGAATGGGGGTGGGGGGAAGAGACATAAGAGTATAACCCAATGGGAACATGACCAATTTGCAATATGTTCACATATAAAAGTTCTCAATTTAAGAAAAACTAGCACAGGGCTAGAAAGATGGCTCAGCAGTTAAGACACTTGCCTTGAAGCCTAAGGACCCAGGTTCTACTCTCCATGTCCCACGTAAGCCAGATACACATGGTAGCCCAAGCATCTCAAGTTTCGATTGCAGTGGCTAGAGGCCCTGGCACACCCATTCTCTCTCTCTCTCTCTCTCTCTCTCTCTCTCTCTCTCTCTCTCTCATAAATAAATAAATAAATAAATAAATAAATAAATAAATAAATAAAAATAAGTCTTTAAAAAATAATACAGGTTATCAGCAAGCAAGATCTGTAATCAGCCTTGATACCCATCACCATATAAATAGATAAAGGAATGTGGTACATAGGCACAATGAGAGTTTTATTTAGCTGTGCAGAAGTACTGACTTGTGTCATTTGCAGCAAAGTGGGTGGGGTTGGTGTTCATCATGTTAAACTAAATAAGCTAAATTCAGAAAGACAAGTATGAGTTTTTCTATCATATGTAGAATCTAGATTTTAAGTATAGACATATGTGTGTGACATGAAGCTAAAAGAGGGATCATATGAGGATGGGGAACAAGTCCAAAGGGAGAGAGGGGAAAGTGAATGCAATGGAGGGAATGAAAGACAAATAGATCATGCTTTCTTTCACATACAGAATCTTGAGTTAGCAATATTGTGTGTGTGTGTGTGTGTGTGTGTTTAACTAGAAGATGTATAGTAAAGTAAATATATGTTTGCCTTCATTGATAGCAGCTGAGGACTCCAGAAATTTTTCCAGACTTGGCTAATTTTAACTTTGAGCTTTTTGTAGGCTCTAATCAAAATCATCATATTTCTGGTAACATGGATTAAATGACCACTTGCCCACCAGCAATTACAATAAAAAATAACTAAAAGCTATTTTACTTAGAAAATGCTGCTGTTGTTGAAGTCTCTAGTTAGATGAAATGACTAATAATCTATCAGTCATAGCCACACATTAAACAGAAATTAAGTCTGTTGTATTTCTCATATACTGTGATTTGCCCCTGTGCTGGCCGAAGGAATGAGAGGCCAGGACATAAAGGCGGTCAGTGCCCTCCTGCAGAGCAACACTTTGTGCCCTTCATGTCCACAACCCAGTCAGGCACAGGGCCTGGCATCTCGCAAGGCATAGCAAATGCTTCGTAACTGCCTCCCTGGAGGTCTTTCCAAACTAGTAAGTGTATCATATGAGACTGGAGCAGGGGGAAGGGAAGTCATCATGCTTACAGATAATTACAAACCTGTCATATTCTGATTCACATATGAGATTATCTGAAATAATTTCTCTTTCTCTCTGGTAAAATGAAGATCTTGTATCATTCAGAGAAAAGGGTTAGACTCACTGCAGTCTATTTCTAGTTTTAATTACAACACTTAGCAAAGCTTTGCAGATCATTTCAATTCATTTCAAAAATAACTCCCATTCAATACAAGAAGATGGATTTTTCACACTTGTGATTTTTTATTTACTTGATAATAAAGATGGTTTTGCATATAAATGAAGCATTTTTAACAATTTTGGTCTAGTGAAGATGCAGAATTGATGTTCTATTAATAAAAATGAAACGGCATGTCTCAAAAAGCTGAAGTTTCCACTTGCCCTTCAAACTGACTCAGTTTCTCCTCTAGCTCTTCATCTAGAGAAAATGCAGCTCAAGTCAAATGTAGAACATGGAAATTGACAAACCATCTACTGGTACTTACTGATCCATATAGCTCCCCTTTCTCGTTCATACCGAGGTAGAGTCCGCTGTCCACACCGCGAATGCTGACCAGGCCCACTGCTATACTGATAAATTCCAGAATGCCTGTAAGACAAAAAACAGAAGGCAGAGGACAGTTAGAGACCACAGCATGTCCTCCAGGTCACAATGTGCCAGGCCCTGGAGAGGAAGCTGAGCCTGGCTCTCCACTAGTAGCTCATCACAGGAATTAAAAGAAGTATTCTCAGACTGGAGTGATGGCTTAGCAGTTAAGCGCTTGCCTGTGAAGCCTAAGGACCCAGTTCGAGGCTCAATTCCCCAGGATTCACATAAGCCAGATGCACAAGGGGCGCACACACCTCGTTTGCAGTGGCTGGAGGCCCTGGCACGCCCATTCTCCCTCTGTCTGTCTCTCTCTCTCTCTCTCTCTCTCTCTCTCTCTCTCTCTCTCTCTCTCTCTCTCCCTCCCTCCCTCCCTCCCTCCCTCCCTCCCTTCCTCCCTTCCTCCCTTTTTCTCTCTCTGTCTGTCACTTTCAAATAAAATTAAAATAAACAAAAAATTTTGAGAAAAGAAAGATTTAAAAAAAAAAAGAAGTATTCTCTAAAATTTGGTTTCCTAACTAAATTCTCTCTTGTCATACTCATACACAAATACTTATAAACATGACCTACACAATAACTAAAGCATTTAAATTTTCTTAAAATCTAGTATGTACGTAAGCAGTCTAAATGTTAGGACATTTGAACCAATGTACAGATCCTAATGAACTAAAACAGGATATCTGTAGAAACTAAGTACTCCCACTTTATGTATGTGAAATTAAGTATTTGTATATGATGAGTATCTTGACCTTGGAATTCCCACACTCTAGAACTGATAGAAATGAACACTTACTAATTTTTTTAAAGCACTAAGCTTTAAAAGCACTGAAATGGCTCAGCAGTTAAAGGTACTTGCTTACAAATCCTACTAGGCCAGGTTCAATTCTCCAGTATCCACATAAAGCCAGATACACAAAGTGGCACATGCATCTGGAGTTCATTTGTAGTGGGAAGAGACCCTGGCATACCATTCTCATTCATTCATTCACTCATTCATTCATTTGTTCTCTCCCTAATAAAGTAAATAGAAATATATTCTTAAAATAAATAAAATAAAGCATTGATATATATGCACAGGACACAAACTTTCATTCAGAGAATAGTCATATGTCTCTCAAATTAAGAGTTCACAATTGTACAACCTTACTGAGCTCCATTTGAAAAACTAAAATACACCACAGTCATCCCACAAATCTCTGCTTAAACAAGGTATTTTTTCTGTGCTTATCTAGGCCTCAAAGAGATAGATAAGCAATTATAATAGTCTAATATTCTGGAGGGGGAAATACTGGTTCAAAAAATGATCTTAATTTAAAGTAGGTACAGAATACTCTATCCCCAAATCAGATCAGCATAATGATCTTCCTCATTTCCTCTTTCCCCTTGCTTACCTCACTAAGAATAACAACACCTCAGCTGGGCATAAATCCAGTATTTTATGACCACACGACAGCAGCTTCAATTTCCCTAAGTATATTGTTGTTTTAAGATGATTAACCCACAATATATTCAGGATGCTGCTAATATTACTTGAGCTTGGCCATATTCCAGTTTTTATTATAAATTGAAGTACTAGACTTTGCATGGAGCTTGTATCAATGCATTCCAAACACTGAATTCTTAGTTTTAAAGTGCCCTCAAATACTGAAAAAGTGTACCTGTATCTAACAGTTTAGAAAAAAAAAAACTTATGGTAATACTGTGCTGTAGTCAGTCTCATGTGACTAATAAAAAAGCACTTACATGGATTTTTTTAACAATTAATTTTGCAACTCTCACAAAATAGCCCAGAGTTCCATCAAATGAAGACATGGATGGCATAAATCTTAAAAGGTGAGGACTGAATTAAGAGAAAACTCTGTTGGATAGGAATGTAAAAAAAAAAAAAACTATTTCTTCGAAAGGAGCATTCCCAATTCTTAAGTACAAAATGTTACAAATCTTCTCACATTTCCGGCTTACAAATTATCTACCTATAGGGATAAACTTATTTTAATAGAATATGAGCTCACTTATAGAAACAATAGAGAAATTACAGATTATGCTTTTAACCTGATCGACTAACACTCGTGGACCATCGCTCTGAAACAAGCCAGTATGTGACTAGCCTTCCATACTTCACAAAGCAAATGATAAATCAATGAGGAAACATTTCCGTGAGATTCATTCACATAACATACACTTCTTTTTTAGAAAATCATTTTATTTCATTGTACCATTTCTAATACTTATAGTTGAAAATACTCAAAACAGGGACATTGTATTACTACTAGGGACACCTATATATGAACCTCTTCTAAGGTTCCTAAAAGGACACCATGATCGAGGTTATACTCATCCTGGCACTCACTCACTCTCTCTCTCTCATAAATAAATTAATTAAACTATATAGTTTTCAAAAAACAGCTCCAACATTGCTACCAAGTCCACCAGAGCCCCTGATTTCACAAAACCATCTGACTGGCTGGCCTGAGAAAAATCAAGAACAGTAACAACAATAATATCAAGTAACAGCCAGAGTGCCAAGCATGAGAAGCTTTCATTCAGACTTTAGGACAACCCTCGGCATTACAGTATTTTCATCCTCAATGTACCCATAGGAAAATGGAGATTTCACAACATTAACTAACTTGTCCCAATCAAAATGTAAGGCCTATTTCCTTAAGTGTTATTCATATCGCACATTTGGCTTTACCTCTTTGTTTTATGTATCTGTGGGTTCTGTGTCATTTTCATATATAGTTAAGTTCTGAAGTTACTGTTATATAATTTGAGAATGAAAATATTAAGATATTTATCTTGTTTGTTCTAATAATGACAAGATAATTGAAATTCATATGCATTTACTTATTCACTCAACAAACTATTATTAATGGACCATAAAATGTAAGCATGTTTATTGAATATAAAAAATAAATAAGCCAGGTGTAGTGGCACACACCTTTAATCCTAGCATGTGGGAGGCAGAAGTAGGAGGATTGCTGTGAGTTCAAGGCCAGCCTGGGACTACAGAGTGAGTTCCATGTAAAGCCTATGCTAGAATGCAACACTACCTCAAAAAAAAAAAAAAATGAACAAGATATAGACTAGGCTCTGTTGCCTCAAATTGCTCAGCAGTAGTTCTTATTTATCATCACAGGGGTATCAAACCCTATCTATACTATGTTTCTTCCCATAGATACACATCAATAATATTTATTTACAATAATATTATTTACAATTTCTCCCCTAAGAGGTTGACACTAATAACTAATAATAAATAGAGCCATAAGATACTATAATAAAAGGTATTTAAAACTTATGAGTTGTTTATATTTGAATATTTCCATTTACTATTTTCAGATCAAGTTGACTGAAACTACAAAAAGAGAAGCTGTGGATGAGGGGGATTGTTTTCATGGAAAGAACAGATAAATAGGTAAAGTGACAATGCAGCCCACACATTGGAGCATAAGTATCTATCAAGAACAGGAGTAGCCAAAGACAGGTGGCTCCTTCTGTTATGTGAAAGAAAGTGGAGGTGGCTTCCTGAAAAATACCTGAGATAGGTCTCTGAGGAGCTTTCCAAGCAAGAAGGAACTATCTAGTGACTCCAGGTGGAAAGATTTCATCACCTCAATCCACCATCCATGACTCTGCTTCTCCTTAAAGCAAAGACCTCAAAGAACAGCCCAGGTTTTTATGAGGTCACCTCCATAACCCAAGGGCAAGCAGAACACCCAAATGTATGAGTCACCGCCTTTCTCCCACACCCAGAAAGCACCAATGTGGTAAGGTCAGGGAGACCTAGCAACCTAGTAACGGGACCCCACCCCAACCAGACAGGAATCTTTATCATTCCTGGCCCCATGTTGTCCACAATGAATTCAACAACCTCACCCAGTACAACAAAGTACTCACTGAACTAAAGCTGGTGTGCCTCCAACTGTTGTCCTTTCAGGACAGCCCACTCCCCATGTGCAAACCTGAATAGCCACCATGTGTAGCACAGAAAGTACCAGATCAATGAAGGCCCGGAAAGAGGCTGGTCTGAACATTCCATGCTTAAGAGGAGAAGGAAAGGAAGACGAAGAAGGGAGGAATGGTGCATATGGCTGGTGGCCTTTATGTGTGTGCCACGGTGGTCTGCCTCTCCTAACAGACACAACCTAGACAGTCAGCCCAGAAAGGTCACAGTGAAGAGTGGTGATAGAGTGGCGAGGCCAGAAACTAATCTATTCTCTTCTACCACAGCCAATGGTTCCAAGTGAAGACTCACTCAGGTCTGATGAAGTGCAGGATCATTGGTCCAAGACTTCTTCATGAACAGGACTACATTAGGCCTTCCAAGTGAGTCATTAACCCCAAGCTGCCCCAGAATCCCAGAGTCCACCCACGCTGTGCCTCACCTCTAAAGCTAGCCATCAGAAAGTAGGAGGATGGCCAGAAGCTGCTCCACCCATGCTGGTGCTAAATAACTGTCTAACCCTAAAAGCCCTTAGCACTTTGCAGACAACAAAAATATATCTGCACCAGGCACAGTAGAGTGTGTCTGTGGTTCCAACTACTTGGAAGGTTGAAGCTGGAAAGTACTTGAGCCCAAGAGTTTCAGGCCAGCCTGGGAAACATAGTAACCCTACCTGTTTAAAAAAAAAAAAAAAAAAAGTCTCCATTATTGTTTAGTCTCAACGGCCGCTTATTTTCTGCTTTGATGAGTTTTGAGTCTCCACAGTGTCCACTACCATCACTGGATAAAATTAATTTGCATTACATTCAAACACTAAGGTCCTTAATAAAAAACCATTGTTTTTAAAGGAAAAGAAATGGGGCTGGAGAGATGGCTTAGCAACCTGCAAAGCCAAAGGACCTGGGTTCAATTCCCCAGGACCCACGAAAGCCAGATACACAAAGTGGCGCATGTGCCTGGAGTTCCTTTGCAGTGGCTGGAGGCCCTGGTGCACCCATTATCTCCTCTCTCTCCTCCCCCCTTTCTCTCTCAAGTAAATAAATAAAAATAAAATATTTAAAAAGGGAGAAAATAAAAGAGAGAAGGATAGAATTCTGAAGTTTGTCAAGAGGCTGTCAAAACTGAATGGCTAAATCCTACACGTTGGCACAGGCTTGTAATCTCGGCTCTCAGTAGGCAGAGGCAAGAGGATCAGGAGCTCAAGACCAGCTTTGGCTACATTGTGAATTCAAGGCCAACTTGTCTCAAGAATAAATAAATAAATAAATAAGGTTAAGCCTGTTCTCTGCAGAGCTTCCTCTCCTGCCCCATCAGGCATCATCTCAGAGGTGCATCCAGGAAGCCCATAAGCTGCTGCTTGAGAAAGCCTGCCATTCCTTAGCAAAGCAAGATATGGAACTGTATCAAGTTTCCAAGAATCTGAGGCAAGCTTAAAAACAGCCCTTTCCACGTGTAGTAATGGAATTTTTTTTAAAGCAAAAACCCTGGAAATAATCTTTTTTATTAAAAAATATATATCAGGACTGGAGAGATGGCTCAGAGATTAAAGGTTCTTGCTTGCAAAGCCTAAAGGCCTGAGTTCGGTTCCCCTGTGCCTACATAAAGCCAGATGTACAGAGTGGCGCATGCATCTGCAGTTCTTTTGCAGTGGTGGGAGGCCTGGAAGCACTCAGGCGCGTGTCCGTGCTTGCTCTCACGAGCTCTCTCTCGCTCCCTTTCTCTCTCAAATATCCCATCTAATGCCATCTCCACCTGACACTTGATCTGACTAAAAACGCACTCCGCTCAAAGGCTCACCAGTTGGGGGGTGACTTCCAGAACCACCACCCCACACCAGAAGGTCAGCTTGTTGAGGGTTCCCTGGCCCAGCGATCACTTTTTGGTTGCCCTTCATGCCCATTGCCCTAGTCACTTTCTTTTCACATAGCAAGACCTGAATGCTTTACAAGTGAAAGCATATATTTGCTCCCTAGCTTGTCACCCCAAGCAAGAAAAAACAAAGGTGCCACCTAAGCGTCTGGCCGCAGCTCCGGTGGCTCTACAGGGAGCCTCCCTTGCCCCACGTCCCAGGCACCACCGCAGCCCTGTCCCCGCAGCCTAGCTGACAAGCTGCAGTCACCTGAGGGGGATCTGGGGCGGCAGAAATCGTATTTTCAGCACATTTCATTCTGCTGTCCCATTTCAGGTTTAAAAAAAAAAAAAGAAAAGAAAAAAAGAAGACGGAAAAAAAGTACCTTCTATTTTAATCAAAGTGTAAATCCACCCCACCCACAGTTACTCTGAAAGCCAAGGAGAAGACCCCGTCCCCAGGAAGGAGCAGGGGCCGCAGCCACCGTGAGGAGGTGGCGCGAGCCAGGTGCGACCCGCAGCCCCTCCGCCCAAACGGGCCCGGCGCGCCTTCCGCCCTCGCGAGCCGCGGGGTCCTAGCGCCGACGCCGATCCTCGCGGGCAGGCGGGCGGGCGGGCGGGGCCGGGAGGCAGGGACGGCCAGCTCAGGCACACGCTCCGCGCTGCGGAGGTTGCTAATATTGGGACCTGCCGCACAGCGGCGGCGGGAGACCGCGGCACTGCTGTCACCCCGGGGGCCCGCTTCTCACTGCAACCGTATGAAAGACTTAAATAACCCTCCTGCCGCACCCTCCTCCCCACCCCCACTGCGCACAACCACCCACTCAGCTCCATCCAAATCGGGGTGAGTGGTACTGCCTAGCGCCAGGCGCGCCCTTCCTCCGTGGCACACACCCGGGTGGACCTGCCCTTCTGGCGCCCAGGGACCCCAGCCTTGGGACCCTACTTCCACTACCCTCCTACCACCACCTCCAGACACACACGTTGTGCGGAGCGAGTGAGGAGAAGAGATGGCACTTCCTTGGCGACACCTTTCTCCAGCCCCTTGCTTAGAGGAGGGTGAGGAGAACCAGGTTTTTTTTTGTTTTTTTTTTTTTTTTTTTTTTTTTTGTCTGATCATCATTCCGCCGCGGTACCTGCCGTCCTTGTCCGCTGACCCCTCCACTCGCCTCTCCCACCTGCTCGTTCCCCGCCCCTGCATCCTCGCCCTCTTCGCCGGCACATATATTCAATCTTTAATGACTCCGTTGCATCTGGCAAACGTCCTATCCTAAAGGCGACTGCATCCAAAAAAAAAAAAAAATCAAGACACCGGGGAGGGGAGGAAGATGTGTGGAGAGACCCCCCCCCCAAAAAAAAAAAGGAACATCTCGGGATCTCTCTATGCCTAGGCCCAGTTGTGCTGCCCCGGGGTCGGGACCTGGAAATCCACACAATGAAGGTGGTCCCGGCCCGCCGCGGCGCCCCGGCAGCTGCGCGCCCTGAACGAGCTCGGGGGAGCAGCGGGGCCCCCGTTGCCCAGAAGCCTGCGCCCAGGCGGGGGAGCAGGAAGGCGGCGTCAGGCCCGAGCCCTTCCCGAGAAAGCGGTTAACAATGGCTCGCCGCCCCCAGCGCCGCCTCCGCGGCCTTTTGTCCCCCACCCCCACCCCTTCCCCTGCAGCTCCGGCCTCTTGACCCACCACCCGGGCCCTGCGGGGTCCAACGACTCTGCAAACCCCAGCTACGCGCTACAGCTTAAAGACCGCGGATGGACCCTGAGTGAGACCCTGGCTCGTCTCCGACGTCCAGCCCGGTCCTCGGTCCCTGCCACCAACTCTCCCGCTGCGGCGCGCGGCTCCCGCCGTGCCCACACTGCACACCGCCGCGCCGCTCGGGGGTGGGGGGGCTGCTGTCAGCGCAGCCGGACCTGCACTCGCTTACAGAGCGAAAGCGAGAGGGCTAAAGGCAGGCAAAACGGGGGAAAAAAAAAATCAGCTGCCCCAAACTCCGCCAGCAATGTCCCAGTCCTCCCCACCCCGGACCTCAGCGGTCCCCGCAGCACCCGGAGCCGAGCGGAGCGGGAGCTGGAACCCGAGTACGCTTAGGACCGCGCGGAGCAGGCCAGTCGGCCGTGGAGAGCGCCACGGCGCCGGGGACCGAGCCCGCACCTGCCGGCTTCGAGCGCGGGAGGACTGAGCTCCCGGCCCGCGCACCTCCCACTCCGGGCCGCCGCCCGTTCTGCTCCGCAAACCGAAGCGTGGCAGCCCTGAAAGCGGCTGCGAGAGCACTTGAGTAAAGTTTCGTCTTCCCTCCGCAACACCCCGCAGCAGCGGTCAAACGCGGGGCAGGGGACGATAGTTAGGTTTCCAGAGAATAAACTGCACGCAGCGTGCTGCAACTTCTGCTTTTTAAGAAGCCAGAGGCTAAGGGACGGCCAGGGAAACCAACTTGACTGGGTTTGGCTTTCAGCTCAGCCTCAGAAATGAGCCAGGGCTGCTGCTGGCGGGGGGGGGGGGGGGGGGGGGCCTGAGCCTCGCGAATCTGAACTCTCCCCACCCAGACCCGAACCTTCCTCACCTTCGGGCATCATCCACGGCCCACAGCTAAACATAGTTTAGATTGCGCCCAACATCTGGCTGGAAGAATGAGGGAGAAAAATCACCACAGGACTTGGTTTTACGACCTGGTTTAAGTGCTGTCAGGTGGGTTCACTCAGAAGTTTAACTCCTTCCAAAAGTCTGGTCGCCCAAACTGGCGCTGATTTAAAAAAAAAAAAAAAAGTGTGGGGGCTGTTGAGATTACAACTCCCCCCCCCCCGCAAACCCCAAGCAAGACTGTGTTTTCTGACTTTGTGCTGCAGGGCTCAAGGTGCCCCTGCCACCAGGCACGTGTATGCAGGCAAGAAAGTGGGCAGAGTCCCTACCTGAGTCTGCAAGCCCTCGGTGCTGAGTCACAGGTACCCTCCTCGGAACGTGAAATTCCCAGAATGCCCTTTAAAATGAGCCCGCAGCTTTTCGCAAGAACACGCACACACTCAACACCAGAGAGCCACTCGGGGAACCCACACGGGCTGCATGCACACTATGCAAATTAAAAGACAGAGGTTGCAAGTCGATGGCTGGAAGATCGAGCACCCCTGGAGGGCGTTCTGTCCCTTCCAGGTCATTTTTCCCCAGGCTCCTCGGCCCCTGCTGCTCCCAGTCTAAAATATGACTTCAGTTCTCCCCACAAAACAATCAGTCAGCAATCTTCGCCGGCGAGGCTTTCAGACCCGCACGGGGCCGGAGGGGAGGGGGGGGTACGCTTAATTTACAATTCAAGCAGAACACTTATTAGAGAAAAAGGGAGAGGGGATAACCTTAACCTGAGCACGAGATACCTAGTGCCTGCAGGAAACTCAATGCATTTTTAAGTTCTCAGTAGTTAATGATTAAAGCTTTAAACTCGTGGAATCAGTCCATTCAAAAGAAACTTCCTAAACCTAGTCTCCCGTGCATCTGATGCAAAAGAACTAATGACTTGTGTTATATTCCTAAGCCATGCCCCCCTTTTTTAAAAAGGCCTTTCAAATGTAGACTTGCTCCAGCGCCAGCCGCAGGATCGGCAAAATTCCGGAGGCATTTTTTTTTTCCCTCCAGGGCTGGCAAGATACCGAGAAATAGAGACAGGGACAGAATGAGAGATGGGGAGTAGGAGAGACATCCTTTCCAGCATCCCCCCCTCACCCCCCGCCCAGCCACCGCCTTCTTGGTAGTTACAGTAGGAACATGTCACCGCTTGGACACGGAAGGGTTAAAGGCATACCTACCGAAACGGCTGTGGTCTTTCCTGGTTCCCTGGATAGTACCGTTGGGGAAGATTTCTAAGTGAAATCCGGTCCTGCAGTACAGCTGCCTCCGCCTGAGAATCCCCTTTAAGTGATCCAGGCCCGTGACTGCGGGTCCCCGAGGCAGCCCCCCTGCTTCAGCCTGACCCAGGTGGTCACTTAGCAACACCGGGCTGTCCACCGGCAACACCGGCACGTTCCCGAACGGTACCGCGTCCTGCACCCCGAAATAGCTCCCAACTTCACCTAAGGGAGCCATCAGAGGACTCGGGCTTTCGGAGCGCAAGAATAAACAATAATGATGGTGTCAACCAGGAGATATTCGGTGAGGTATATCCAACTCCCTCCCTTACTGCAGTTGCAGACAGGGAAAAAAAGGGGGTGTTCTTTTCTTCAATCCATCCAATGCATAAAGAAAAGTAATCTGCTGTTTCACTGGCACGGGTTCAAGGTCAAACCCCAGATCGTCTAAGAAGCCACCACTTTATACTCACACACTGACAACACATCTATGCATCTCTACGGATGGAGCCCCAGCTCTCCGCAGGCAGGAAGGTCTTCATCCCATCCGACCGTAATAAGGAAAAAAATCCGTAGTTTCCCCATTTGCTTGGAGATCGGAATGACCATAGCAACGTTAAGTGCTTGGGCGATATTACAGGGATTTTTAAGATGCTCGGGCTACGTCAGAATTTACGGATCCTGACTCCAGGAAGGCATGCGCTGTTTTTACTCTCTGACCGACTCTGCAGACATCAGCATGAATCCTTCCAGTGGGGGGGGGGGGGGGATTAAAAAATTCACGTCGGCTACGGCGGCGGCGGCGGTGACCCACCTCCCCTCCCGATTCCCCTCCAAAATAATAATAATAATAATAATTAATAGTAATGATAATAATAAAACAAAAAGAAGAAGAAGAAAAAAAAAAAACTTTCGGCGTCCTAAGCCCGTCTCCAGAATGCCGCAGAGGCTCTGCGGAGGTCCGGCGCTCGGCCCGAGAGCGGGCGGCGGGAGCGCGAGCCGCGTCCGGAGCTCGCTCGCGTGCCGGGCTGCCGCGAACAGGTGTCGCCGCGCGGGCCGCGCAGCGCCGTGGCCGCGGAGCGCTCTCCTGCGCAGCCCCCGCGGCGCAGAGTGGCGCAGGCGGCGGCATTGGGCTGGGTTTAAGGGAGCGCCGCGGCCGCCCCGCGCCGCCGGGTCCTAGCGCCCACCCCGCTCGCTCCTTCGCTGGTTCGCTCGCTCGCGCGGCTCTGCGGCAGGCAGGCCGGCCTCGGCCCCGGCGGGGAGCGAGTCGTCCCTGGGAAGACTGATGAGGGAGCCTGGCTTTAGCCAAGGCAAAGCGTGCTCAAAGGTGCGAGAGTTGGGAGGGGGGTGGGGGACTCTGAGAATCCTGGTCACCTGAAACCTAGCTTATGGCCGTAAATGCAGGTTTAGAGTGGAACTAGGAAAGCAGTTTTCACCTGGACTCTGTGACCTTGCGTTTGAGTTATAAAATAGAGGAGTGGAGGGAAGGAAGGGCTGGCATTTGGAATGGATGCGCAGGGCAGTTTCTCTTTCACTCTTCGGCCAGATTCACAGAAGCGCAAACTGTACTACAGGCAGAGTAGTAGAATGAAGGAGAGAAGGAGAAAACAGCAAGGGGAGAGAGAGAGAGAAGAGGGAGGAGAGACCCTCTTCAGTTGGTTAGGGGCATCCTGCCAGACATCTTGGAGTTGGGCTGTTCAGGTCCTGCCCCGCCGCCCAGGTTCGCTGCCCCGCGCAGTTGGCACCGGAGCTCCAGAGAACCTCCCGGTCCCTGAGTTCGACTCGCGCCCCGGACGCGCGCCAGCATCCTGGGAAGTTAGGGTGGAGCAGGCTTCGCTGGGTCGCTCCTGCCCCTGAGCCGCGCTGTTTAGAACGAGCTGCGCCTCGGTGGTCCTTGCTTTGGCCCCGGGGGAAGCGAAAGGCAAATTCCGGGGTGCTCCTGCGAGGCCGGAGCTCAGGCTCAGCGCTGCCCTGCGCACGTGGACGCCAGAGCTCTGGCCCCCGGCGGGGATCTGGCATCCTTTACGCCCAGCCTCGGGCAGGGACAAAGAAACGCGCTGCCGGGGCCGCCGGGGACTGAGCGCGGAGGCGGTGCTGTCCGCGCCCCGGCCGCCCGGCGGCACCGGGGTCCGCTAGCTCGGCGTCCCCAGCGCGGGCGCACTCGCCCCGCAGTCAGCCCGTCAGCCCGTCAGCCCGTCCGCCTGCCAGCCCGCGGGTCCCCGGCTCGCCCCTGCTCTTCTTTGTTCACCACATTGTCTTAGAAATGGCCCGACTCGGACTGAAGGACGTGCGGGAAGTTTCCGAGACTTGAGCGCAGCTCCAGACTGCGCGCGAGTGACCAGCAAAAGTCCCACACCACGACCGGAGCCCTGCAGTGGTGATGCGAAACGAAGCCTTTGTAGGGGGAGAAGAATGGTCAGTGTTAAGACTCCAGCTGAAGGCTGGCGGTGCAGCCCGAGGCTAGCCCTACTCCACCATCGAAGGGTTTCGCGGGGCAGCGATGAGTTTGCAGATTTCTGGGGGTGTTGGAGGTGGCAGCAACCCTGGAACGACCTTCCTCGGGCACACGGCTGGAAGCCTTGCTGGGGAGGGGGGGACGAGGGAGGAGAGGAAGAGAGTGACCCTCCCTTCTGTCCACTCCCACGCCTCTGCCGCAATCTGGGGTCACTGGGTGTCCGTGCGTCTTGCTGGCAAGTTTCTAATGCAGGACGACCCTAGCCGGGGCTCTTCCCAGCAGTCAGTCACGTCTGCGCTAGTTCACAGCAGGCTGCAATGCTAACTGCTCAGTGGCAGATTCAAGAAGCTAGGAGGGAGTGCCACCTCTCATAAACCAGTAGAGTAGCTCATATTAATCACCCAGGCAACTCTGACTTAAGCAGAGGCGTTGCTCGACCACTTGGGTATAAAGCACACTTTGAATTGAAAAGAGAAAAAAAAAACTGATGGTGGGAGAGAGCGAGATGGAGATGAAGAGACACGTGGTAAGGAAGAATGGCACACGAGCATTTCCACCGAGGAGGAATGGTACCCTTTCTATCAGCTGTTTCCAGCCACGCTCTTTCGGTCTGAATTTAGACTGCCATCCAATGAGCAACGGCCATTTCCGCCTCGGGCTCTTGAATGTCCTGTCACTTTTAAAGATGCAGCAGTGAGAGAGAAGGCGAAGTCGCTGATGGAGCAATTTTCCAGGTAGAAATAGCAGGCTGCTCTTCTGCCATCTCTTTGCCACTGCAGTTGATTTGGTCTAGGTTTCATCTGCATCCCTAACTCAGGCTGCAGGAGCTTTCCTGTCTCCTGGACCCTTTTCTCTGGACGTATGTTTGGTCTTCTCCCTGTAGTTATAGAAACAGTCACCTTCCTTTCTCGCTGACCTTATCACAGTTCTCCAGGCACTCACCTCCCTCCATGGCTGACAGCTTCAAGGTTGCTTCCCAACCCCACCTTGACCATGAATTCCTACTTCCAGGCCTATAAGTTACAAGACTTCTTCGCAATAAGATGATGGCCTTCCTTTCTAGAGACATATGGCTTTATAACACCTGCCTTGGAAGACTGTATCAGGAATAAAAGAAAAAAAGCACATAAAACAGGCAACATGCAAGAGATATTCAAGACATAGTTGCCATCATTACACTCTTCCACATAGTCTCCTCCATAAAATTTGCCCCTGGAGGCGTTCAGAAAATACTAGCATTGCTCCATACCCCCAACTCTCTTATACTCTCTCTTCACCAACTGCCTTAATCCCTCTTGTCTTTCCCTTTTCCCCTTGCCTGTGTTTTCTATCCAGTTTGTTGTTATCTGTCTTTTCTGCCATTGTTAATACTTAGGCCTAAATGGAAATAAATGATGAGAAGTCAAGAGGACTATGACAAGAAATGAGCCACATGAATCCACAGATCTGTAACATGCTCCTGTGGTGTTTTCCAGTACCCTACTCATGGAGCCCTGTGCTTTGCTGTGAAAATCAGTTTTGCTTCCTGTATGTAAACTATAAGCTATAAAGTCCTGTGCACATGTAAGGGGGCTGTCAGTTCTGTTCACCCACCCTGCTTTGTTTGCTCTTCTATGACCTCTTTAATTTCCTTGGGCCTCCCCATCTTTGCCAGTCAGCACAGATTCCTTCCCATCCTCCCACAGAAATGAGTGTACAACAAGGCACCACCCTCTCCTCTCCATTTACTGTACTCTAACCCAGCCTACTCCGCAGCTCTTCAGTCTATCCACAGTCTGAAACGAAGGGACATAGTTTGGGAGTCAAGCTTGCTCCTGGCCTGACTTGAAGGAGAAGTTTGAGATAAGTAGGGGCTGGAGGCATTAAAGCACTTTTTTGGCTACTTCCTGTTATATTTTAAACTTTTTAACCCTCAAAATTGCAGTACTATTTTGTCCCATCTTACTGTTGCAGAAACCGTGACTTACTAAGATTGGGTAATACACCTATCACCACATTGCTAATAGGTAATGAAACCAACTCTATAGACCTCAGAACCTTATTCAACAATGCCTTTCATAAGAAATCTACTCTTGTAGGTCAGGCACACCTATCATCCCAATGAAATTGAGAGTTCAGAGCCAGCCTTGGCTACACAGCAAGACTTGTCCAAAAAAAAAAAAAAAAAAAAGAGCCCAGCATGGTGTACACCTTCAATCCCAGCACGTGGGAGGCCACCTCAGACCACATAGTGAATTTCAGGTCAACCTGAGCTTGAGTGAGACCCTACTTTGGGGGGAAGGGGAAACAGAAAAGCATGTTTCCACAAAATAAATGTATAGAAATAAATAATGAGTATATGTATTAAATGGTATGTTATTATAAGAGAAAGAACCCAGCTATACTTGGGAGGAAAGATAAGCAAAATAACATACCCAAGATTAGAATTTACCAAAAAAAAAGTGCTAGAAATACGTGTAGAAATAGTTATACTTCTCCCAGTGAACACAAAATAAGACTTGAATGTATTTAGAGACATATATTGTTCCTAGAAAGAAAAAATTCAAATTTGGAAATGTACAATCCTCCATAATGATGCACAAAGTGGTGCATTGTCTGGAGTTTGTTTACAGAAGTAAGAAGCCATGGTGCACCATTCTTGTTCATTTCCCCCCTTACTCTCTCTCTTTGCTTGAAAATAAATAAAAATATTTTTAAAGGATCAAATATACATTATAGTTTAATATATGATAATTAGCAATGAAATGAATTGTTGAATAACTGGCTTTAAAACCATACAAACAACTTGGGAAAGATGAATTATGCTTCACACTTAAAATGAGGATAAGACCCAAATGGAGTATTTAAATGTAGATTTGAAATTATGAAAGTACAAAAAGAAGAAGAATTTCTTTATACACTGAGTTGTGACAACCTTTCTAATTATATCACAGAATCCAAATTCCTGAAAGAGAATGTTCAAAAGTATAACCATACACAAAATGTGTTTTTAACTGCCTGAGAGGGAAACCACAGCTTCAAAAGATTAAAACTAAATAAATAAGATTTAAAAGACAGAAAGAGAGAGAGAAAGGGAAGCCAGGCATGGTGGCCCACACCTCTAATCCCAGCACTCCTGGGAGGATTACTGTGAATTAAAGGCCAGCCTGGGACTGGAAAATGAGTTTCAGGTCAGTCTGGGCTAAAGTGAGACCCTACCTCAAAATAAATAAAATTGAAAAATATGTATCATACATCAGATTGAAGGACTAATTTTCCTTGGCTATAAAACTTCTAAAAGTCACTATGAAAAATACAGCCTCTAGTGGGCATGGGAGCACAAGCCTGTATCACACAGTAGAGACAAGAGGATTAGGAGTCAAAGGTCATATCAACCACACAGCGAGTTCAAGGGCAGACTGGGATACACAAAACCTTGTCTCACAAAACTAAAAATAAAAAGATCTAGTGTCTATTCTGGTATGTATAAGAAAATTTTTAAAAGGGGAATTTTTGTCTTCAATGTCTATAACAGCAAACAGTAAACTCAACCTAACTCCTAGCCAGGTAAATACTAAGTCTCATACTCAGGGCCTACCCACTTATCCAGAGAACTAAAAAAACTGAAAAGACTAAAATTCAAAAACTTATCTAGCGTGTCCAGGGAATTCATGAGACAAGCTGCTGCTCTGAAAAGTAGAGAGCCAGGGAGATGCATAAAACCAATCAGCCAGGCCCACAAGTGACTCAAGCCCACACGGCTGCACATGCGCTCATAAAATGGCTCACTGGAGTTCAACTGCAGTGGCTGGAGGCCCTGGTGCACCGATTCTCTCTCTCTCTCGCTCTCTCGCTCTCACTCTCACTCTCGCTCTCACTCTCTCACATTTTAAAAAAAAAAAAAAAAGGCCAGTCTGTTGTGCTTGCCTCAAAAAGTAAATAAAATAAAACCACAGCTCCTTGAAGGGGAAGTGAGAGGTGGAAGGTCATGTCTAGAGCTAGTATAAGGACACTTGAAACTATCATTGCTGAAGGCTGAGACTGAACAAGTGTGAGAATTAAAAACCCACAGGAAAGCCGGGCGTGGTGGCGCACGCCTTTAATCCCAGCACTCGGGAGGCAGAGGTAGGAGGATCGCCGAGAGTTCGAGGCCACCCTGAGACTACATAGTGAATTCCAGGTCAGCCTGAGCCAGAGTGAGACCCTAACTCGAAAAACCAAAAAAAAAAAAAAAAAACCCACAGGGGTCCAGTCTCAGGAACCCACACACTTTCCTGAATTTTACATCCAGAAGCCCTACCAGTTCCCCACTATGAAGATCTGAGGCAGGAAAACAAATTCCCTCCCACTTGCCTCAGGGAGAGAAAAAACTAACTGCTCTGAAATATAGCCAGAGCTCTGTCGTAACAAGGCCTGCCCTCCAGGAACACTGTTGTACCAGAGCCTAACCAAGCTGAGGAAGGGACATATCCAACTCCAGCCCCTCCTGCCCTCAGTATGGGAATATGTGTAACAGGTGTACCAGAAGGAGACGAGAGTAAGACATGGAAGAAAAGATGATGTTATAATAGTTGGACATTTTCAAAAATTAGTAACAGACTCCAAATCACCAATTTAGGAAGCTTAGAAAACACTTAGCAGAGGGCTAGAGGGATGGCTTTGCAGTTAAGGCACTTGCCTGCAAAGCCAAAGGACATCAGATTGATTCCCCAGGACTCATGTAAGCCAAATGCACAAAATGGCATATGCATCTGGAGTTCGTTTGCAGTGGTTGGAAGCCCTGATGTGCCCATTCTCTCTCTCTCTCCCTCCCTCCCTCTCTTTCTTTCTCTCATTGCCTCCTTCATGCTCTCAAATAAATATTTTTTTTCAAAAAACACTAAGCAGGATCAAAAAACCAAAACCTCAATATTGGGCGTATACTGTGCACAGTTACAGATGAATACATGCATGGAGATATATGTTCATGATTATAACAATCAAAAATAAATCTCAGTGCCGTAGAGATGTTTCAGTAGTTAAAGGAACTTGATTGCAAAGCCTAACAGTCTGGGTGTGATTCCTCAGAACCCACATAAAACCAGATGTACACATGTATCTAGAGTTTGTTTGCAGTGATAGGAGGTCCTTGTGCATTCATTCATTCTCTCTCTCTCTCTCAAATAAATAAATAAATTTATTTATTTTTAAAAAAGAAATCAAACCTAGTCCAACTTCATTTTTAATATGAACAAATTTTTAAACAAAATTATATATCTTTATGTGAGATTGATGGCTTTGTAGAACTAAAAAAAGAATAAAGAGAAACTCTTAAAAGAAGGGAGGAAACACCTTACATATAGAGGGGAAAGGATATGAATCAAATCACACTTTAACAGAAAACCATTCAAGAAGAAAATCAGGTGAAGTATTTAAGAAGTTGAAAGAAGGGGTTGGAGAAATGGCTTAGCGGTTAGGCCTGTGAAACCTAGGGACCCCAGTTCGAGGCACGATTCCCCAAGGCCCACGTTAGCCAGATGCATGAGGGGACACATGCATCTGGAGTTCATTTGCAGTGGCTGGAGGCCCTGGCATGCCCATTCTCTCTCTGTGTCTCTCTATCCTGTCTCTCTATCTGCCTCTTTCTCTCTCTGTCCGTTGCTCTCAAATAAATAAATAAATAAAATTAAGAAAAAGAGTTGAAAGAAAAATTAAAATACTAGCATACTAGAATAGTCAGCTTAAGGAAAAAAGAGTATATCTGGTTCCTGTAACATTAGTAAGTATGCTGAACTCCATCCATAACAAAAGAAACACACTCCCCAACCATGCTGACATGCCATTTTAATCTTAAGTTGGACAAATATTAAAAGTTATGTAGGGGCTGGAGAGATGGTTTAGCAGTTAAGGTGCTTACCTGCAAAGCCAAAGGACCCAGGTTCAACTCCCCAGGACCCACATTAGCCAGATGCACAAGGGGATGCACACATCTGAAGTTTCTTTGTAGTGGCTGGAGGCCCTGGTGCACCCATTATCTCTTCTGTTCTCTCCTTCTCTCTCTCTCTTTCTCTCTCTCTCTCTCTCTCCCTGCCTATTTCTGTATCTCTCTCTCTCAAAACAAATTATTAAAAAAATTTTTTAAAAAAGTTATGTGAGGCTGGAGAGATGACTTGTGGTTAAGGCACTTGCCTGCAAAGTCTAAGGACCCACATTCGACTCTCCAGATCCTACATAAGCCAGACATACAAAACATGAGGCAAGGGCAAGGACACACATGACCACTATGTGGCACAAGTGTCTGGAGTTCAATTTTCAGTGGCTGAGGCCCTGGCATGTCAATTCTCTCTGTGTCTCTATCCCGGTCTCCCTACCCTCTCTAAAATTTAAAAAGAAAAAAATGGATTGGAAGATAGTAAAGTCGGTATTGCTGTAGTCAGTGCAGTGCTTGCCTCACGGGCATGAGGACCCAGTTTCCACATAGGCATAGCAGTGAGCGTTCATAATATCAGCAGTAGGAAGGCAGAAATCTCTTAGCTCATAGCTAGTCAATGTAGCCTAATTGGTGAGCTCTGGATCAATCCTGTCTCAAGGGAAGTAGCCAGCATCTTGAGATGACATCCTAGATTGTCCTTTGCCCTATACAGACACTTTCCCACCCATGCACCCCCACACGCAAACATGCATGAGTGCGCTCACACACACACACACACACACACACACAAAATGTCTCAAGGAACTATGAGATATCTATAACAATGTAAATAAGTGTATACCCATGCAAAACAAAAGCTATATGTGTGAGGGCAGGGGATATAGTTTAAGTGGTAGAGCATTTGGCCAGCATACACAAGGCCATGGGTTAAATCCTCAGCACAAGAAAAAAAAAAGGAATTAAGAATTTCAGGCATTACTGATAGAGCTTAAATTGGCATAGATTTTATGAAAAACACTTTAGTCATATCTGTCACAGTTGCACATCCACAGGTCTCTGGGCTCAGCCATCTCTTCTCTAGGACTTTAGACTCCATATCTAGAACAAACTCATGTTTGCTGAAGAGTCCACACTGTGGCACTCTGTATTAGTGAAATATTGGAAACAACCCTATAACCATCTAGAACGACTTGCTAAGAAAATTACTGTAATTCATAAAATAGACCAACCTTGGGCTAGAGGGATGACTTAGCCATTAAGTCATTTGGCTGAAAAGCCAAAGGACACAGGTTCAATTTCTCAGGACCCACAGTAGCACAAGGGGCCACACACATCTGGAGTTCATTTGCAGTGGCTGGAGGCCCTGACACACCCACTTTCCCACCCCACACTTCTCTGTCAAATAAATAAATAAAAATAAAATATAAAAAATTATTCATTTTGTTATAATTAAAAGTATGGGGGGCTGGAGAGATTGCTTAGTGGTTAAGACTCTTGCCTGAGAAACCTAAGGACCAGGGTTCAATTCTCCAGATCCCACGTAAGCCAGATGCTTACAAGGTGGTGCATGCATCTGGAGTTCATTTGTAGTGGCTAGAGGCCCTAATGCACCCATTCATTTCCTCCCCCCCCCCTCTCTGTCTGTCTCAAATAAAAATAAATTTTAAAATTAAAGAAAATAGGAGGGCTAAGGAGATGGCTCAGTGGATAAAGCACTCCAAGCTCAAGCTGGAGTTTGAGCCCATATCCCACATAAAAAGCCAGAATCCCTAGCAGGCTTCTATGATCCCAGCATACTGACACTGAACATGAGCTTGGAGGCAGACACAGGAGAATTTTGCAGAAACTGAGCAACAGAGAAAAATCCAGAACAAGAAGACATGCCTCAAATGAGGTAGACAAACCCCAAAAGTTGTAACCTCCACACTCATATATTCACATGCACTGAACCTGCACACACACAAATAAATAATTTTTTAAAAAAAATTTAACTAGGGAAGGCTTTTAGATACTGATACAGACTAATCTCAAGAAATATTATTAAGAAAAAATAAAATCCAGTTTTCATGGTTTGAATATGAAATGTCCTCCGTGGTTCAGGTGTTGGACTACTTGGTCTTCTGGGGGCAATTTTAGGTGGTTGTGAAACCCTAGGCAGTGGGGCCGAGCTGAAGGAAGTACATTCCTATGGGAGGAGAGGTAGGCCTTAAGGCCCTACTTAGTATCCTGTCTGTCTCTTCAAACACAGCCCTGTGAGTAAGCAGCCTCATGCTCCCAACGCCACACCTTCACACCCACAGTGAACTGGACTCCCAAACCATGCGCTAGAATAACTTCTTCCTCCCTTGATTTGCTTCTTGTAGGGTTCTTAATCATTCAGTCACAGCAATAAGAAAAGCAGCTAATATACCAAGGTACATAATATGCTATCATTTGTTGCATATTCTTACGTGAAAGTCATGGAAGGACAGTGCCTAATGTAGAGATCCTTTGAACGTGCACACTCCCAAGATACATGAATTGATGCATCCTTGAAACTTTTTAAACGTGAAACTTCAAATTCACCAAGCCCATGGGAAGCTCCATAAGACACAGTGA
The DNA here is from genome assembly GCF_020740685.1 of Jaculus jaculus. Lineage (NCBI taxonomy): Eukaryota > Metazoa > Chordata > Mammalia > Rodentia > Dipodidae > Jaculus > Jaculus jaculus. The sequence continues at coordinate 29,024,111 of NC_059108.1, forward strand.
CTTCCCACTACTTCACTTCAATGCTGTCTTTCTTTAGCCATGTCTACCTTTTTTACTGACCATTTAGCTTCCTGCCTCTTCCTATTTCTTTATCATAAAATGTGGCTTGCAGAAGCCTGAGATTTTCTTACCTCTAACGATACCCAAATTGCATACATTGCCACATCCAAAATATCCCACCTTCCACTACAATTTATCATTCTGAAGGCTAGAATATCTGCCAGCCCCGGGATGTAACATCCCTTTATTTACCTCTTCACTTCCATTTCTCTTCCTCTTAACTGCTGCTCCGTGACCCATCGTAACCCTTCCCACCAAGGTCCTTGCTATGGGGCAGGCATTGCCCAGTGGCAGAGTGCTTTCCTGGTGTGGGCAAGGCCCTTGGTCCTAACCCCAGCAACACAAGAGTAACCAGGCCCTGCTGCCATGACTTTGTATTCTATGCGGAGAAAAAAACAGCAAGCAAGTCAGCAAGAGGATTCTAGATAAAAGTAAGTATAAGAACAATGAAATAGCAGCCTGTGGAAGTGACTAAAAATTTTGCTTTCTAGAACTTTCTAACAACACAAGGCTTAAACTGAGACTTGAATGACAGAAATGAGCTAGCCTTGCGAAGGTCACTAAAAGACCAATAAACAGAAGTCCAGGCAGAGGTACCATCAAGCACAAGAGCAGGAGTCAGGAATAAGCTAGACGATGACTCCCAAAGAGAAAGAGCCAACAGCAGCAGGAAAAAAAAAAACAAAAAAGGAATGAGACAAATTGTCCAGAGTAAGACAAGGACAAACCTCAGGGAACCTTGCAAGCCCTCAAAGTCTTGGGTGCTATTTGAACTGTGAGGACTAGCTACTGTGACTGTAAATTATTCCTTCAAAAGAATCCAACAGAGACAAGGGAGGAAGGGAGAGAGGGAAGGAGGAATGGAAGGGAAGGAAGGAGGGAGGAAGGGAGGAAGACAGACTAAAGCTGATCTCAAAGAAGCAAAGAATACAATAGTGGTTAATAAAGGCTGGGAAAGGTGTGTGGAGGAGGAAGGCATGGACAGGAATGGCAGATGAGCACAGGGTTCAGGATACGAGGAAAAGCACAGTAGGATACCAGTGTTGACAACAATTAACTAATATTTCAAAATGATTATAGAGAGGATTATGAATATTCTCAACATAAAAAAACAAGATCTGCCTGTAGTGATGACTATAATTCCTACCCTTTATGTCCTTACCCTTTGTGTCCTTACATGGATATGCGTGTTGTCGGGCGTGGTGGCACACACCTTTAATCCCAGCACTCAGGAGGCAGAAGTAGGAGGATCACTGTGAGTTCGAGGCCACCCTGAGACTAGAGTGAATTCCAGGTCAGCCTGGGCTATAGTGAGACCCTACCTCAAAAAACCAAAAGAAGAAGAAAAAAGAAAGAGCACCTAGCTCCCATTAGTTCTGCCAACATTCATGCAAACTATTTTTCAATGTTCATATATATTCAAGCTCTCAATAAAAGTTAATACACTTATTAAATATTAGTTTTTCTAATCAAATAGTAATTTACTTAGAATAGGAAAAACTATCCAGACCAAAAAAAAAAAAAAACCCTCTTTTAATGTAGGTCATTGAATGTGGCCCTTTTGTGCACTTGATTCCAGATAAATTTGACATATTAGATTCTTATGATTTCCAATGGGATTTTTTTTTTACAGTGGAGTTTTTATTATTACAGACATACTTAGCATGTATACATCATGTGTAGGTACCATCCTTTCCCTGCCCCTGCCCCCATTCCGCTGGGCACCCTCCTCAGGGGGGTTGCAGGCACTCCCCATGGGGTTGTGGGTTATGCACTGTGGCAGCAGCAGTTTGACCACTTGCAGTTTGAAGCTGAGATGTTCCCCACAAGCGCACATTAGAGCACTCGTCTCCCAGCTAATGGCGCTGTTTTGAGAGGCCCTGAAACGTAACAGGTGAGACCTAACTGGTGAAGCAGGGGAGGAGGAGCAGGCCTTTGAAGGTCACATAGCCCAGCCTTGGCTCCTATGTAGCTCTCAGCTCCCTGCTCCACTGCTGTGTGAACAACCACAGCCACAAACCAATGTTATGCCCACCTGTCATCATTTTTGTTATCCTAAAAAGTTTCAAAATACTTGGGACTGAGGAGTGCATCTCAGGTGGTACACTGCTTATGTGTTCAATCCCCAGAACCACAAAAAGAAAAGCAAAATTTCAAATCCCTCTCTTCTAGCTGTTTGAACTGCCCAGAGTGTCGTCTTCCACAGTCACCTGCTGTGCAGGGCACCTGTCCGTGTCTTTGGTGTCATTGAACTAGGACACCTGCAGCAGAGAAACCTGACGTCATCTTCCTCAGCACGACTGGCCGTGTGAGAGCTGGGACGTCTCTGAGTACTTCTGGGATGCAGTATGTCTACATCCTGTCTCATTTAAAGATATAAAAATAAATGGGAAATCATTCACCAGGCCAAACAACATGGTCTTTTTCATACTTGCACTCCCCCGCCTCTGTTTACAAGACCGCATGGTTGAAGACTCAGTTTTACAGCCACTGCAGAATCACCACTTTAGATTTTGTTCAAGTGAGATTACTCTCAAGCACCTTTTCCTACTGGGTGGTTATATCTTCTTCTAAGTGGTTTATGGAATTCAACAAAGTCCTTTCAGTTGCAGAAGGGTAGCTATAGGCCCTACAGATATCTGGCAGTGGCCAGCATAACATGGATGGTATTCATGGAAGGAAATCTAGAAAACACTTATGCCCCCAAAAATCTCCCCAGTTTGTAAAGCCTGACAGTCTGGGTTCGATTCCCCAGTACCCACATAAAGCTGGAGGCAAATGTGTCTGGAGTTTGTTTGCAGTGGCAGAAGGCCCTGGTTTGCCCATTCTCTCTCTCTTTCCCTCCCTCCCTCCCTCCCTCTTTTTATCTTTCCTTGCAAATAAATAAATTCAAGGAGAAAAGAGCATGAATCACATGCATAAACTAGCCAGACACAGAGGACACAATTAACATCAAGTTGTACAAAGCATTTACTCGGGAATAATTGAATAGTCTTGACTTGAAGACAAGTAAGAAAATAGGGCCATGCCCAGCATACTTCATTAGAATAGACAGCTGACAATGACGTGACCTTCTTATTTGCAGTATGCAGAAGCCACTGGGAATGAAAATGAAACCAGGTTCAAAACTGTCAACAATAGCAACACCTCTCCATTGTTCTCCACAATGTTGTGGTTTGATCATGCATGTTTTAAAGGGGTCTGTTGGATTTGTATTTTTTTCTTTTACTTTGGTGTGATATTATTTGCTTCACTGTGTTGATCATGTACACTTGGTGCTTCTGAGACTTTCCAAAAATAAAGAGAATTCTCCATTTTGAGTCCCTTCACACCTGAAGAGCTAGGAGAGCCCGTAGCAATGCTCATTATGCATCACTCAATGGTTCCTTGATGATGGCTGGGATTGGTTTACTCATGTGTGGATTTATTTCAATGTGCGTTCTTGCATTTGGATTAAATGTCCATGTTTCACTTTTTCTGTCTGTACCAAGTACCTCTCATTTGTGTGGATTTCAAATAACCAGTAACCAACATCAAGCCTAAGAAGCCCATGACATTTTCCTCAACAAAAATTACTGGGGGCTGGGAAGATGAATAAGAAGATGGATGGGAGGCTCAGTGGATAAAAAGTGTTTGCTGCACAATTCTGAGTTCCTGACTCTGGAGTCGCACTCCCTGCGGACCAGCCAGAAGCTACAAGAAGGAAGGCAGAGATAGGAGAGATAGGAGAATTTACCACACCAACCAGCCCAGCAAAGTCTACAGTGCTCAATGGAAATAAGAGACCCTGCCTCAAACAAAGTGGAAAACAAGACCCAACAACTAAAAGTTGTCCTCTGATCACCACACATGGCATGTACACACCCTTATACATGCATGAACATGTTCACACATGCTCACATGCCAAAAAAAAACACAAATAAATAAAATAAAATATTAGGATCTAAACTGAATTTGACAACATGAAAGAAGTAAAATGTCAATGACATGTTACATTGTGCTGGGGTTAAGGACAACACACTATGAGCCAGATATTTGATCTTTGCACTTCTTTTTTTTTCTACGAAATGAAACAAAAAGGCATAGGGTTCCATAATCCATATGTCCTTCACCCAAGAAAGAAAAGATGGTATAACCAGGCATGGTGGTACATACCTTTAACGCCAGTGCCTGGGAGGCTAAGGCAGAAGAATAGATTTTAAGGCCAGCGTGGGCTACATTGTGAGACCCTGTCTCAAAAAAGGGGAAAAAGAGGGAAAGGAAGGAAGAAGGGGAGAAAGAGAGGGAGGGAGGGAGGAAGGGGGGAAAGAAGGAATGGGTAGAAGGAGGGAAGAAGGGAAAATGGAAAGGAAAGCAAAAAAATGGATAGCAAAATACAGCATATTCTTCAGAAATTCTCCCATCTAGCAAAGTGAGTGAACTCTTTAGTAATCTAAAACCCAGAAATGGAGTATAGCTCAATAGCAAAGATGTACATAACATTCTCCAAGCCTTGAGTTCAACTGCCATCACTGTGAAAAAAATGAAGATAAATAGAAATAAATGGTCCCAGGACTGCTATCTCCACCCGTACAATGGAGATGAAAATACCACTTGCCCCACACTTCTTTCACAAATAAAGAGCTAGACTATGTGAAGTATGTAATTCAGTGCTTTGTTTCTAAAGAAAGCTCACTAAAGATCCATCTTATTAATGAGCAAAAATTATTATTAATTATTAATGAGCAAAATAACAAATTATTTCTAATAGGAAAGAAGAAGGAATGGTGTTTATGAAGACTAAATAATAAAAGGAAGCAGCTGGGGGACGTAGCATAGTTGTTTCATCCCCAGCACCACATAAACCAGGCATCATGGTGCATGCCTATAACCCCCAGCACTCAACACAATATTTACTATCATAATAATAACAGGACATAAAGAAGTGGAAAGTAATTTATATTCAATATGGATCATGCTGTACAGACCCACAGAAGCATGGAAGGAAACTTCAAGCAATAGTCAAAAAGGCTGTTATGAGTTATGTTAGGATTAAAAAAATATATTGATGTTTTTGTCTTCTATCTTCCAGAGTTTCAGTGGGATGATTCTACTAGTTATATGATTTTTTTTTATTTTGAAAGCTTAATGATGTCTTTTTCAAATTACTCCCTGCCTAACATTCAAGATATTGTTTGTATCCTCCAAAGCTGTTTGCAATGATCACTAACAATGATTTCATTCAATCCATCATTTATTGAGAGCCATGTGCCAACCTCCAGGAAGAAATGAAATAAATGAGAAGGTCCTGCCCTCATTATGTCCTGTGACAATCACAATGGTGGAAGCTCTCACAATGTAACATTAACACTGAACATTGTAACACTGTAACATTGAACACTAAGAGTGACTATATCAGTCAGGATTCCATCAGGATAACAGAGAAAGAGGTGAGAGGCAAGGAAGAGGAAGGGCAGAGATTTATGAAAGGACTAAAACACCTGAAATCTGTACAGTAGGTCTACAGTTGCAGCTGAGGCAGGAGCCCACCTTGCTCTTAAGGTCTTTGTTCTAGTTTGGATCTGGAATGCCCCTCAAAAGCTTACCCAACTTACCTGCTAAAGGTTTGGTTCAGGGCTGGAAAGATGGCTTAGCAGTTAAGGCACTTGCCTGTGGAGCCTAAGGACCCAGGTTCGATTCCCAGTGCCCACATAAGCCAGATGCACAGATGCACAAGGTGGCACATGTGTCTGGAGTTCCTTTGCAGTGGCTAGAGTCCCCAGTGCTCTATTCTCTCTCTCTCTCCCTCTCTCTCTCTCTCTCTCTCTGTCTCTCTAACAAATAAATAAAATATTTAAAAAATTAGGAAACACAAAATTAAATTTTAAAAAAACAAAGACAAAAAAAAATTAGGAAAAAAAAAAGGCTTGGTCCACAGTACCGTTGGAGGTGGTAGAAGTCTAATTGAAGAAAGTAAGTCACTTGAAGAGGATGTCATGATTCCAAGAGTTCTCTCCCTCCCCCTCTCTTTCTCTTCCTCCCTCCCTCCCCCCCCCCTCAGCAATGTTCTCTACCACACACTCCCTGCTTTGGTGCTCTGCATGGGCAGAAACACCAGAGTTATGTCTGCATGGGCAGAAACCACTGAAACTGTGAGCCAAAATAAACCTTTCTTTTTTTTTGGTTTTTTTTTTTTTTTTGTTTTTTTATTTTGTTTTTTTCAAGGTAGGGTTTCACTCTAGCCCAGGCTGACCTGGAATTCACTATATAGTCTCAAGGTGGCCTCTAACTCACAGCAATCCTTGGTGATCCCCCTACTTCTGCATCCCAAGTGCTGGGATTAAAGGCATGTACCACGTGGCACACCCAGCAAACCTTTCTTTTTTTTCTTTTTCTTTTATTAGTTTTCTATTCTGCAAGTACAGGAAGTTTGGTACCATTGTTAGGCTCATCCGTGACCTACCCCCTCCCCATTGGCCCCTCTTTGTTGAGGTATATGGGTCATGCATTGTGGAGTTAGCCCACAGTTATTGGTACGATAAATGTCTCTGTATATCATGACCCAACATGTGGCTCTGACATTCTTTCCGCCCCCTCTTCCGCAAAATTTCCCTGAGCCATGTTGGGTTCATTTTTGGTCTGCTTCAGTGATGAGGTGTTGGGGGCCTCTGGGGCTCTGGCTGTCTGATTTGGTAGGCGTTGATTTTTCTCTGTGTTGGTCTCCTTCTCCCTTGTGCTGGTATCCGGTTCATCAGGGAAACAGCACCCTTGCTTGTTTTGCCAATTTTCCTTAGTTTCAGCCAGGGCCCTTTTGAGGTATGATAGGGTGGCTCTCTCCTAAGGATCTGCATCTACCTGAAAACCTTTCTTACTTGAAGCTGTTTTACTAGATATTTTCTAACAACAAAGGAGAGCTAAATAACATACCTTTGAATGGAGTGCATGACTCACAGAGATTATGTAAGTGATCTCCCTTGCTTGTAGCCAGTTGATTGTCTATATTAATCACACCTACTGAAATGAGAATTTGATTGGATTACTGAAAGCTGCTGCTTTGTCAGGGAAACATGTCAAATAGCCTCACAGTCACTCAACATGTGTCTTCATTATATGCTCCTGCTTCCTAATTTATTTTTAGCTACTAGTATATCCAGTTGTGGTGGTTCATGCCTATAATCTCAGCACTGTGGAGGCTGAGATAAGAAGATGGTAAGTTCAAGGCAAGCCTGGGATTTATAGAAAGACGTTCTCTCAAAAAATCAAAAAACAATTAACAAAGCTACTCAGTGTCTCAGCTCATTGGAGACCTGACTGAATATGGTCCTCTAAGGAAATATGACATCATTGTTTTGTCCTTTTCTTTCTTCCCAATGATAGCCAGGAATATATAGTATAATTGTATCTCAATCCATACTCCCAAAATGTAAGAAACTACATAAGTAAATGCTGAAGACACCACTTTTTTTTTTTTAAACATTGCTACAGGAATCAACTTAATCCAAAAATTGTTTCAGCAGTTTTGCAAACTCAGCTATTATGGGACCAGGTAAATTAATTCTTCAACCTAAAATAATTGTCAAAGGACCCTGTTTCCTACAACAAACACCTTTCAAAACTAGATGCCAGGGGCTAGGCATGGTGGTGCACGCTTTTAATCCCAGCACTCAGGAGACAGAGGTAGGAGGATTGCCATGAATTCAAGGTCACCCTGAAGCTACATAGTGAATTCCAGGTCAGCCTGAGCTAGAATGAGACCCTACATAAAAAAAAAAAAAACATAGATAGCAGGTTAATACGTTCCTACTATGCTACTATTCACTGACAAGAAGCTCTAGAACCTCACCCACAAGCTTCCTGAGATCCTTATTTAAAATATACAATCGCCAGCACACTGTTAGGACTACAGTTCACAATAATTTAGTATGTATTCTATGAAAAACGAGAAGAGTCTAGGGGTTCCCAACAGAAAGAAATGATAAATATTTGAGGTGTGAGGTGATGTTTATGCTGATTATGCCATTGTTTCTCTGTCTGATGTGTCTTCTCTACCTGCTCTTAACCCAGAGATTTGCGAACGTGACTGGGCTTGAAAGTCATCTGGAAGCCAGTCCCGCCCTCAAAGATTCTCTGCAGATTTTCCCAGGGCCAGGCTACCACTGCATATTTTTATAGAATTCTCCAGGTGTTACAGTCAGCTTCTCATTGCTGGACAAATACCCAACCAGAAACAGCTTATAGGAGGAAAGGGTTTATTTCAGGTTTACAAATTCCAGGAGAACACCATCAAAGGCGGAAGAAGCTGGCTCATTTCCATATATCCAAGGAGAGAGACAGCACCAACAGCCAACACCACAAAACTGCCAGAGCTCATACTGTATTCTACACACCTCTGGGCTGGACTTAAGAGCTGTCCCCAGGGACATAACATTACCAAATTGTAGGGCTCCACCTACTGGAGACTTAAACTGTAAACCTGAGTCTATGGGGCCATCAATTCAATCCACCACATTCTGCCCCTAATCCACTAGACTCAAGAACATCTCACAATGCAAACTGCATTTAGACAAACTTTAACATTGTTCAAAAGTTCCAAGTCTCATCTATGATTTAAGACTGTCTCTTAACAGTGAGTCCTATAAAATCAGAACAAGTTATATACTTCCAACGCATAATGGCACAGAGTAAACATTTCCATTGCAACAAGGCATAAAAAAAGACTGGACCAATGCCAAATCAATAACCCACAGGCAAATGGCAAACATCAAGAATCTGCAGTTCAAGTCCAACATCCATATCCAGTGATGAAAGTCTCCAGATTTCAAATTCCGTCCCTCCAGCTGGCAGCCTTTCTACAGTCTTGGTATATCCAGAATGTCTTTGGGTCTACATGCAAACCATGGTCCATCTTCACACCTTCATACAATTTTATTTGGCCCTTAATACAGGGTTTTATCCCTGGTTCCCATTATTGCATCTCAGCAGTGACTGGAACAACGTTATCATACAATGACCTTACTGGGCCTCCATACAGAGAGCTATCCCTGCTTCACATTCCTAGAACCATGTGCACTTCATGACCCACTTCCCTGAATTTTTCATGCTTCCAAAACCAGCACCAGGTGTGTGACATAGCCAAATTGTAAATCCAGCAGGAATAAACCTTGACCTTCAACAGCAGATTACTTCTTTAGAATTCTTCACTTAAGTCATCTCTTTTCAATCTCCTTTCTCACCCTCAGGTTGTCATTTCCATTGTTTCAAAGGAAAATAATTGACCCACCCTTGATGGTGGTAACCTGCTTAACAACTGCATCTTCAGTAACCTAAAACCAGCTACTGTGCCTTTAATTTTAAACTTCTTTCTGTTCTATATCTTCCACCAAGCACACCAGTCCATTACTTTAAATTCAACCTTCATCAAGCTGTCTGGGCACAGGTAAAGGAACACAGCCAGCCTTTACACTAATAGCCCAGTTCCAACAAAGTTCCCACCTTTAAAAGTTCATAAACTGGGCTGGAGAGATGGCTTAGCGGTTAAGCGCTTGCCTGTGAAGCCTAAGGACCCCAGTTCGAGGCTCGGTTCCCCAGGTCCCACGTTAGCCAGATGCACAAGGGGGTGCACGCATCTGGAGTTCGTTTGCAGAGGCTGGAAGCCCTGGCGCGCCCATTCTCTCTCTCTCCCTCTATCTGTCTTTCTCTCTGTGTCTGTCACTCTCAAATAAATAAAAATAAAATTAAAAAAAAAAAAAGTTCATAAACTAAGCCTTCATGGTTCACAGTTCTGTCTGCATTTAGAATTTTCAAACTCACACCAGACTAGTCCATAAAACTTTGATTACCTCACTATGAGGCCTCCCATATTCCCCCAGAACACAAGTTCCAAAAGACTAAAATCCACATGGTTAAATTCATTGCAATAATAGCTCACTTCTCTGATACCAATTTTCAATTGCAGTCAGCTTCTCATTACTGAATACCCAACCAGAAACAGCTTATGGGAGGAAAGGGTTTATTTAAGACTTATAAATTTCAGGGGAACATCATCAATGTCTGAAGAAGTAGACAGTCATCACCAACAGACAGCACTACAAAATTGCCACAGCTCAATTTGCTCTCCACACACCTTAAGACTGGACTTAAAGCCAGGCGTGGTGGCTCCTTTAATCCCAGCACTCGAGAGGCAGAGGTAGGAGGATTGCCATGAGTTCAAGGCCACCCTGAGACTCCGTAGTGAATTCCAAGTCAGCCTGGGCTAGAGTGAGACCCTACCCCGAAAAACCAAAAAAAAAAAAAAAAAAAAAAGACTGGACTTAAGATCTTTCCTGCAGCATCATACCTCTTTCCCTGTATGTATCTGCCCATTGACAACTCAATTTGTAAGCCTGAGTCTATAAGGCCATACATTCAAACCACCACACCAGGTGACCATCGGCTTAACAATATAGAGGAAGATGCCACAGGGTAAATATGCTTCAACTTCAGAAAGAGAGAAAGAGAGCAAGATAGGAAAGGAGGGAGATAACTCTCAGAATCCTGATATCCCCTTCAAGAGCACCCCCCACACACACACAGTGACCTACTTTCTCCAACCAGCTGAGCCAACAGCAAAAGGTCCCTGACCCACTCAGCTATTTCATCATCAACTTTGGTGGCCATGGCCAGAATCTCAACTCCAGAGAAAACCTAAGCTATTGAGATTAAAGACTTTGGTGCCAATCAGAAAGAAGTGCTTCTGAACAAAAGTCTCTCTGACCTGGGCATTAACTCTCCAAGAATACTGAATTTCCCCAATAACATGTGGGATGTTCTACTTTAACTAGCCAACAATAAATAAGAAAGTAGCCAACAAATTCACAATTACTATTTAGTAAACATATTACTTATTTTTCTCATTTCTGCAACAAAAAAACCTAACAAAAGCAACTTAATGAATAGTTTATTTTGGTTAATAGTTCGGAAAGGGAAGGTACGGCAGCACAAGTATAAAATGGCTGGTTTTTTCATTGATTCCATAATCAGGAAGCAGAGTGGACATGAAGTGGGATGCCCAGTGACCCCCACTTCCTATAATGAAGCTCCGCCTCCTAAAGGTTCTATAACCTTCAAAACAGACTAAATGTTGAAACACGTAAGCTACAGGAGACATTCTACACTAAAACCACAACATTCAGCCCTTTGTCCCCACAGGCTCACAAATTTTCATAATACAGATACTCTCATCCCAACTTCAAAAGTTTCCATATTCCTTATAGTCCCAACACAGTTCAAAAACCCAAGGTCTCTTCTGAGGTTCAAGGCAATCTTTTAACTGTGAACACCTGGTAAAATGAAAGCCCAATTGCATACTTCCAACATACAATGGCACAGAGTAAACATTTCCATTTCAAAAGGTAGAGATGGAGGTCATAGGCAAGAAAGATTGGGCCAAAGCTAGCCCAGAACCCTATCGGGTAAATACCAAATCTTGTAACTCCATGTCTGGAATATGCACAACCACATGTAATTATTTGGGTTCCACAGCATCAGGTAGCCCACCCCTGCCAGTGCCTGCAGCACATGTAACCTCTCTCTTGGGGTGGATATATTCCATGAATGCCACTTGCCCAAGGAAATGCCAAACCATCCTGGCATCTCTAACATCTTGGAATATACATTGAAACTAGGGCTTTACCTTCTCAGTTTCATGCAATGGCTTCTCAAGGCCTTCTTGCAGGGAATCCAACCATGCCACACAGTGCTCAGCCTTCAGAGCTTAAACCAGCGCCCTGTGGACAATATTATCAAATTCTGCTGCTCTAACCCTAACCCTTTAGACCGCAATTATAGAAGTCTTTGTATGTCATGAAGTTGATGCCTAAGAAACACTTTCCTGGGAACTTGTTTTCAAGTAAAGAACCCCTACATCAGCATTCTCAGTTTAGGCTCCCTCCTTTAAAATGATATTACATTTTCACAAAAAGTTTTCCATAGGTAGGATCTTGCCCTCAAAGTGCCTTTCTTATTGTCCCAATTTAAAGCATAAGGTTTCTCTTAAGTAGTTCCAGATTCTTTAACAATTATAACCACTTGCTACGCACCTACCATGTCTGAAACTTTAAATTTTCTCAGTGCTCCTTTCTTCATCAAAATGTACATTGTTCAAATATTTCTGTTCCATTTGTTTTTCTCTCACAGTGAATAAGAGCAGTGAGCAGTATCCATGCCATAGCCTGAAGGTTAACCTGTCTTAAAATTTGCTCCACTAAACAAATTAGTCCAAGACTTTTGAATTAAGGCTTACAGGCTGAAGAGCTGACTCAGTGGTTAAGGACATGTGCTTGCAAAACCTAGTAGCCTTGGTTTGATACCCAGTATTCACATAAAATCAGATACAGTAGCATATATCCTCTCTTTCTCTCCATATATACATTCATATATATCATTTATTTCTCTGCTTGCAAATGAATAAATAAAAATAGTTAAAATAATAAAAAGTGCTTTCCTGAACTCAGCCTCACTCAAATTCTATAGACACAGGCAGAATAGAGTCAGATTTTTTTTCCCCCCAGAATATACCATAAATGGCCTCCTACCCAGTTCCTGAAAGAGTCCTTGTTCCCCTCTGAAATATCATGAGCTGGGCCTCCACTGCTCACATTTCTCGATATTCTGATCTTCCAATCATCCACCTGAATGGTTCATCAAACTCTGCTTATAGCATTCTAGCACTTATCTGGCCTGCAGCTCCCAGACTCTTCCATATTCCTCTAGGAAAGCAGTTCCAAAGGCCTTCAAACTACCTGGTCAGATTTACCACACGAGCAGTCCCACTTTTCAGTACCAATTGTCTGTACTTATTTTCTTATTGCTATTACGAAATACCTGACAAGTAGTAGCTTAAGAGGGGAAGGGTTTAACTTGCCTCACAGTTTGAAGTGATGAAGTCCATCATGAAAGAAAGGTTTGTGTTGTAGTTACCTTCACATTTCCAGGACAGACACCCAACTAGGAGCAGCTTATGGGAGGAAAGGGTTTATTTCAGGCTTACAATTTCCAGAGGAAGCTTCATCATGGTGGAAGAAGCTGGCTTTCTTCATCATCTACAGCAGACAGAAAAAGAGGAGGGTCAGAGTTCAGGCTGGCTCAGACAGACCTAGGTTCCATTCCAAGGTCCACCTCTCCCAGCAGGCCTCTGCCTGCCAGAGACTTATGTAAGAAGCTTGATCAAAAACTCTTGAGGTGGGGCTAGAGAGATGGCTTAGCAGTTAAGCACTTGCCTGTGAAGCCTAAGGACCCCAGTTCGAGGCTTGATTCCCCAGGACCCACATTAGCTAGATGCTCAATGGGGCACACACATCTGGAGTTCATGTACAATGGCTGGAGGCCCTTGCACGCTCATTCTCTCTCTCTCTCCCTCTTTCTCTGTCTGTCTATTGCTCTCAAATAAATAAATAAAAATAAACAAAAAATTTTTAAAAACAACTCTTGAGGTGATAGGGGATATTTACATTCAAAGCACCATGGTATGGCTTCCTGGTGTAAAGAACAGTTTGGAGCTCTGGCTGTTGTATTTTCCGATTGTTTGGTGTTCTCTTTATGCTTGCATCTATGGAAATAAGCCAGTTCTGCCACTGATGGTATTTCCTCTGGATTCTATAAGCCTGAAATAAACCTTTTTCTTCCCATAAGCTGCTTCTGGTCTGCGGTTTGTCTAGGAACAAAAAGTAACTGCACACACAGCAACACAGTGCTACGGCATGCTTGTGAAGGTCAGAGGACAACTTTCAGGTATTACCTTCTGCCTTGTTTGAGCTAGAGTTCCATTCTCCTCCTATGAAGTAGGGTCTCATTCTCCTTGTCGGAGGCAGGTTATCATTCTCCTTGTTTGAGGGAGGGTCTCATAGTCCATTTTTGAGGCAGGGTCTCTCATTCTCCTTACTTGAGGAAGTGTCTCATTCTCCTTGTTTAAAGCAGGGCTTCTCACTGTACTTGTCACTGCTCCATTCACCAGGCTCGCTGGCCCAGGAGCTGCCAGGGTATTCTTCTGCCTCCACTTCTTTCCCTGCCATAAGTGTGCTGACACTAAAGAAGCCCATGACAGCTTCTGGCTTTTTTCATGAAATCTGGGGATCCAGAGTCAGGTACACATGCTTCTGCTACAAGTGCTTTATCCACTGAGCCATCTACTTAGTTCCTTACTTTTCTCTTTGCTATGACAAAACACCTGACAAAAGCAACTTAAGGAAGGCCTTATTCTGACTCACAGTTTGAGGTACAGTCCATCATGGTGGAGAAAGTAGGGCTGCAGAAGTGTGGGGCATCTGTAGTCATGATGCTGGTGCTGAACTGACTTTCTCCTTTTTGTTCAGTCCAGAACCCCAGCCCATGGGATGTCGATGCCCACATTCAGGATGGGTCTTCCCTGCCTAGTAAACCACAGTACACTTAGCCATATGTTTCTATGGTGATTCTAAATCTAGTCAACTTGACAATGAAGATTAACTCTCACATCATTCTCCATAAGGAGCCTTTACCTTCCTGTTTGTAATGCTCAGCTCAAAGAAGCACATATTAAACTTCTACTCAGGGCTCATCCCTGCACTAGAAGCCATGGATCCAGCACTATCCTGGGTCCAGTTCCAGGCCTCAAGTTGCTCGTCACAATGCTAGACATCTAGTGCCAATCGAGTAGTAGAGCCATGCAAATGGAGTAGAAGGGGGTAAACTGGCCTCACAAAGCCCTAATGCAAACTTGTGTTCACATCTGTACCACCTTAGATGACATCTCAGTACCTCCTAACTTTTAAGAGATTTCACTTAAAGAACATTCAAACATTTATACTCTGGGAGACACATTGACTATACATCTTAGGAAAGAATATGAATGTACATTATAAACTCATACATTATATCTACATTTAACACACCTAAAAGTGATGAATGGATCTTATATTAATTACTTCTGACAAGAAACATTTTCCCTACGTGTAATCCCACTCACCAACTTACATGTTAGGTACAAAATGCACTTGCTATCTGTATCCATGATGATGTGCTAGTATATGTTTATCTCTCAATATGATGACTTACTACACATTAGATGCAAAATACATTTGTTATCTGTATCCATGATTATGTGCTAGTATATGTTCATATTTCAATACAGTGACTTACTAGTTACTTATGTTCAATAAGTTTACAGCTGCTTCAAGTTTTAAAGATAAACAAAGCTTAAAAATTCTTCATAACTATGATGGTTAATTTCATGTTTTGACTTAACTAGGCTATAAAGTGTCCAGATACTTAGTCAGACATTATGTGTATTTTAAGGGTATTTCTGGATAAAATTAACATTTAAGTTGGTATGCTGAGTAAAACAGATTGCCTTCTCTAATGGATGAGCTTTATCCAATCTGTTGAAGACTGAACAGAATAAAAATTTGAGAAAGAAAAAATTTTCTCTGCCTGTCTGCCTCTCTTTGAGTTGGTACTGGTCTTGTGCCTTGACACTCAAATTGAACATCCTCAGCTGTCCTAATTCTTGACTTTGGCTCAGACCAGAAGTATACAATCAGCTCTGCTGTGTCTCCAATTGGCTGCACACAGATCTCCAGTCTTCTCAGCCTCCATAATCACATACACCAAAATGGTCTAGTAACCATAACTGGGGAAGAAGGGACAGCAGCCTCCAGATGTTTGAATTTAAAATGTCACCCAGAGGTTCATATGTTTGAACACTTACTCCCCAGCAAAGTGGTGCTATTTGGGAAAGATTTTGACCCTTCAGAAAGTAGAGCCCTGGTGGAGGAAGCATGCAGCTAGAGGTAGGCCTTCTGGTTTTACAGTCTGCTCCTGCTCTTCTTTCTCTGCTTCCTGTTCTTTCATGTGACACAAGCTTCCCACTCTGGCCTGCCATAATTTCCCACCATGATAATAAAACTTCCCCTTGTCACCATGATTTTTTAGGCCAGCCTGAGACTACATAGTACATTCCAGGCCAGTCTGGGCTAGAGTTATACCCTACCTCAAAAACAAAAAAAAAAAAAAAAAAACTTCCCCTCAAGCAAGTCATGTCATTTAATGCAATAGTCATTGGAGGATTGTCCACTCTCCAGTGAATAACCTCCCACCTATGATTATGCAAGCAATCCTAATTTAAATCAGTGGGTCAAAAAACATAAACCCTGCATTAAAGCAGGATGGGGAACTAATGGGAAAAAGAAAGATGAAAGGGGAAGAAAGAAGGTAAGTGGGGGAATAAAAATGCACTGTATACATGTATGAAATTGTGAAAAAAAATTTTAAAATCCACTTAACAAAAAAAAAAAAAGAAGTCGGGTGTGGTGGCACATGCCTTCAATCCCATCGCTCAGTGCTCAGGAGGCAGAGATAGAAGGATTGCCGTGAGTTCAAGGCCACCCTGAGAATACAGAGTGAATTCCAGGTCAGCCTGGGCTAGAGTGAGACCCTACCTCAAAAAACCAAATAATAATAGTAAAGACAAGAAATTGTGTAAGGGAAGGATTGCTGTGAGTTAGAAGCCAGCCTGAACTATATAGTAAGTTCTAGGTCAGTCTTGGCTACAGAATAAGGCCCTATCTCAAAAAAAAAAAAAAAAAAGAAAAGAAAAGAAAAGAAAACAGGAATAGTGTGAGGGAAATGTATCACTCAGTTGAAACAACTATACATATATATATATGGAGAAAAATGCTTTGCCTTATGAACTAGTAAAATGTACTGCATAAATCTTTTTAATTTTTTGATTTATTTGAGAAAGAAAGAGACGAAGATAGATAGAGGCAGAGAGAGAGAGAAGAAATGGGGATGCCAGAACGTCTAGCCACTTCATATGAACTCCAGATACATGCACTTCCCTGTGAATCTAGTTTACATGGGTCCTGGGGAATTGAACCTGGGTCCTTGTATTGGTTTTGATACTATCTCATCCATGCTAATTTCAACCTAGTTTTAAGTATTCTAAGTTCAGTTATTAGAATGATTATTTTATATAATTGTTTTAGTTTTAAACTATATAAAATTATGTATCTGTGTATATATTGCTATTTAAGTTTTTATATTCTTTTGTTTATTGCAAACACTTTGTGCACCTGTCTTTACATGGGTACTAGGGAATCAAAACCAGGTCATTAGACTTTGCAGGCAAGTACCTTAACCACTGAGCAATCCCTACAGTCCCAGTTTTCTTAATATTTATTTATTTTATTTATTTGAGAGTGAGAGAAAGAGGCAGATAGGCAGATAGATTGAGAGAGAGGGAGAGAGAGAATGGGCAGGCCAGGGTCTTCAGCTGCTGCAAATGAACTCCAGATGTATGTGCCACCTTGTGCATCTGGCTTACGTGGGTCCTGGGGAATCAAACCTAGGTCCTTTGGCTTCACAGGCCAATGCCTTAACTGCTAAGCCATTTCTCAAGCCCCAGTCCCAGTCCTAGTTTTTATCTTTTATTCAACTAGTATTTTCCTATGTATGCCAAGACCAACTCCCCAATGAAAATGATTGAACTTCTGCTTTTCCCAGAAAAAGAAGTAATAAAATATTTCAGTGTCTTTAATGACCACATGAAAGAGACTTTTTTTTAAATTTTTTTTATTTATTTATTTGAGAGAGACAGACACAGAGAGAAAGACAGATAGAGGGAGAGAGAGAGAATGGGCGCGCCAGGGCTTCCAGCCTCTGCAAACGAACTCCAGACGCATGCACCGCCTTGTGCATCTGGCTAACATGGGACCTGGGGAACCGAGCCTCCAACCGGGGTCCTTAGGCTTCACAGGCAAGCGCTTAACTGCTAAGCCATCTCTCCAGCCCGAAAGAGACTTTTTAAAGTACCTCTTAAATACTTCCTATGAAACTATTATATTGATTTTGAACATTAGCACTTTTAAAAAGTACCAATAAATATCCTAAAAATTAAAAAAATAACTTCTTCTCAAAACTGTAAGTCATTAAACCCTTTTACTTCCATAAGTTGCTTCTGCTTCAATATTTTGTCCCAGCCACAAGAAAGGAACTGATACACATCCCTAATCTAAAAATCTGAAATACAAAATGCTCTAAAGTCTGAAACTTCCTGAGGCTACTATGATGCCCCAACTTTCCTAGAAAATTCCACGTGATGAAGCTCTATTTCACACATTAAATTATTTAAAATATTTGTTTTAGAATTTTCTTCCAAGTCATTTGTGCAAGGTATACATAAAACATAAATAAATTTTGTTTTTAAAAATTAGATCTCATCCCCAAGATAACTCGTTATGTATATTATGCATATGTAAATACTCCCAAACCTATGACATTTCTGGCCCCAAGAATTTCAGTTAAGGGGCACTAAGCCTTTACTTCTGTTTCTAAAAAAATAAAAATAAAAATAAAAACTACCATTTTCAGGGAAGACACTATGTAATTTGTCTCTGTTTTTCCTTCCATTGACATTGCACCCTAGACCTCATCATCCTGATACATATTTAAGGTTAGACTTCGTCGTGTTTAACTTGGTTTATTTTGTGCTGTCCTCAAGGGGAGATGGTCCCCCAGATAACAATCCTTCACATATTTGAATGTCATTAATAAATCTTATTTCAACGGTATCTTCCCAAGCAAAGTGGCACTAATTATTGATTTCACTTTCATTTTCCTTACCTTTCAACTTCACACTGCTTTCCAGAGTTCCTGTAACTTTCTGTTCCATAGGATGTGCATCCCAACACACGGAAATGTAAGCTCTGCCAATGCAAGTCTGTTGGTCCTGTTCAACAACAGAACCAGATCTCTGGAAGGGAAGCTAGGCTGTGCTAAGTGTTCAATAAGGATTTGTTTATGGGCTGAGTAGATGTCCCTGTCTCAGCCATGATGTTCCAGATCCAGTTACCTGACAAGTGTACCAATTTAGGTGTCATGTCAAAAAGCAGATCACAATTATGCTGATTATCAGGATATTTGAGTACACATTATAGCTCTCTGCTTAAACATAATGGAGTTTTCAAGCTTCATAGAATAATTTGTGGGGCTACTTTCCAAACTTTTCTCACTCATTCAAGATACTTTATGCTCATGAGCCTTGATGTTATAACAAGAACAACCATGATTCATTTCTGGTTTCTAAAAAGCAAGGCTGTGGCTTTGTGCCAAACTGAGCCATTCCTAGTGAGGAAGCACACTATTTGGCATTACAGGTCAACAAGTGTTGAATCTTGGGTCAGAAACCAATTCCTAAACTAAAGATTTAAACTAACACTTCTATTTTCCTTCATGAGTGATTATTTTCCGTTCAACTTTTGTTATACAGCACTGAGATTTCTAGAAGAATGTCCTTGACTTGGTAAAGCTGGAGTAGATTGACCCTCAGATAAGATAAAAGTTACTTCTTCCATTTTCCTGGTATCCTAGGTAGGTTTGCTGCTCTTCTTTAAATTATTCTTTTTTAAATGAGAAAAACCTAAAAGAGAAATTTGAACAACTATGAAGCCTCCATTAGACCTTGGCAGATGCCCAAAGAGACCACCAAGCTTGCTCATAAATGTGTAGTGTCTAATAAAAATGTGATGGTTATTATTATTATACATTTATTGAGTAGCAAAAATGCACTCAATTAAAAAATGTATACTCTCTGGTTTTCATATCTCATGATGGGTTATAGAAACTGCCGAATGTTTGTTTGTCCCACTCACTGGCACACTGTCCTCACAGCTTTATGGATGCCAGGGGTCACCATCCTGCTCATGTGCTGAAGTTTCCAGGGGACGCAGGTCTGCACCCCACTAGTGCCACCATGCACCAATGGGGTAAGAATGTTTACCAAATGCACTGAATTTTTCCCTATTTCTCCAAAAGAAAGGATTTATTTGAGGTTTCAAAGTAAGGTATTTGTTTCTTAACCCAAAGATCACACAGAGAGAGCAGGGTCTCGCTTCCTGCGCCTACTTGAGATTGCTGCATCACCACAGGAGCCATGACCGTCTTAAGCAAACTCTCATTTTAGTTGAGGAATAACAACAAAAAATTAGTCCCACGGAGAGTTTTTGAACTCCCTGAACAAGCATTTTACCAAGTCTTAGGCAGAGAGTTTTAAAAATAAGATTAATAAGCAGGAAACCACAGCCCACATTTCACGGCAGAAATGGATACTTCATGAATTGCTTGCTGCCTCTAAATTGTGCAATAAGAGTAAAATGCAGTCAGGAGACAGCTCTTCTTTCAAAGAAGGCAAAGACTGAAGTCTTCCTTTGCACCTCCTCCTTGTTAAAGCCCCACGCTACAATGACTCAAGCCAGAGCAGAGGGTGAATGTTACAGGACCCAACTTGACTAGGCATTGTTTCACCAGCATACCAAAGGCCAGTTGCTGAAAAGGTAGCCTCCCTTTTGCACCTACAATTATTTTCATGCACAAATAATATACATTAAATTGGTCATTTGTAAGCTGAATTCAGTACTGGCTCCTCATTCTGACCGACTATGGGATTATTTTCCAGTGAAATTATATTTTATGAGCAATTTCTCTGTCTGCATACCTTGGCTGAAACAAGTGTTTAACCCTACAGATGATAGCAAAAACACTTTTTAACGCTCAGTAGGTTCGTAGACAGTAGGTGTATGAGTGCTCATCAGTGGCAAGTGCTTGCCTGGCACACACACAGGAAGTCCTAAACAGCCCTCCAGCACCATGGGGAAAGAGTTCTGACACTAATATATCTGAGGTCAGCTCCCTTTCTTCACCTTCGCTTTCCTAATCGGATAAATCATACATACACAAGTTCAAAACAGCTAAAACAAATCCGAAGTGTCTCAGTTTCCTTTTTCTAACACAGAATGGCCAGGCTTCAGTCAACCAGTCATCCTTAAGGAAAGGACGGATGTTGAAATCTACCTAGTCTTCTAACTTGTGTTTCTTTATCTGGTTTTATATTCAGAAATAATTTTCAGGCTAAGGATGTAGTTAGAGCATTTTCCTAGCATGCAAAAAGCCCTGCATTCTACCACGGCAATGGAAGAAAAAGAATGTGCGTGCGCACACACACACACACGCGCACACACACACACACACACACACACACACACCACATATGCTTTGCAATTCATTCCATACCTATGTCTTTCACACACACAAAAGATATTCCTTGTGTTCGTATTATGCAAAACTTAACAATATGTACATTAGGTGAAAATCATTTAATCACATCATGCAGAGAGAGCACTAATGACTAAATAACACAAGTTCTCCTCAGGATCAGGACTACGATGAAGCAATGGAGAGGCCGAGGATGCAAAATCTAAAAGAACCGGCCTCTTGGGATGGACCCTCTGCAGATACACTGCTGAGATGGAGCTACCTGATCTATTTGTACGTGGGGTTACTTCTCTGGTCACCTCAGTCCCTGTCCTCCTAGGGTCTAGTCTATGTTGCCATGAGTCATCCTGACGTAAGGTAAAATCAAGCCGTATTTGCATGGCTCGCTATGAGCCTTCATGTGGGGGGCTCTCCCAGGCAGGGACTGGCAACACCACTGCCGTCACATGTGTGGCGAGATCTATGAGGGAACCTGGTTATTATTTTCAGCAAATATTTTATTTTTAATTGGTACTTTACAATTTTAAGTATTAAATACTACTGTGTGATTTTTTTTTTCAGGTAGGGTCTCACTCTAGCCCAGGCTGACCTGGAGTTCCCTATATAGCCTCAGGATGGGCCTTGAAGCCACAGTGGTTAAAGGCATGCACTACCACACCCAGCTCGCTCCATGTGACATTTTGATACACACAGTTTGCAAACCATCAGAGTAATTTGTCTATCCCTCACCACCTCAAGACATTTTGTCTTAATTTGTGTTGAGGATGGAATCTAGGGCCCTGAGCATGCTGTGCAAACAGCCTACCACTAAGCTATAGCCCCAGACCCAAGAATGATTTTTTTAATCAAGTTATTACATTTTTTTAAATCTATTTTTATATTTTTGAGAGAGAGAGGCATGGTGGGGGGGGGGGGTAAGTATGGGTGTGCCAGGGCCTCCTGCCACTGCAAATGAACTCCAGACACATTCACCATTTTGTGCATCTGGCTTTACATGGGTACTGGGGAATCGAACCCTAGTCATCAGGCTTTGCAAGGAAGCACCCTTAACTACTGAACCATCTCTCCAGCCCAAGCATCTTGTTTAAATAAAATTACATAGCTCTTACTCACCACTAGAGCAAGTCCAACCCTCGGGTGGATTCCCGTCTCTGTGACCCTCTTCTGTGTTCTGCTCCTCTGTGTTTCCGCTGGAAGTGTTCGCCGAGGTCCCTGGCTGCCCCAGGCTGTGTGCTGGATACTCCTTCGCCTGTCATCCCAACTTTGTTTCTGCACCAGGCACGGGGTCATACAGCCCTATGCGTCTTTTAGACACCATGAGAGGTACAACCACATCTAGCCCAACGCACCAAAGTGCTGGTCTCTCTCACCCAGACATTGTGGCCGGCCTGTCGTTGCTCAATGAGATTAGTCTCTAAGTGATGCACACGGGTCTTAGAGAAAAAGCCATTCTGTAATCGTTGCCATTAGTGCGGCGACCATGAGGTGGTTGTGGAAAACTTCCTGGAGGGACCAGGCAGCTCCAGAGACCGGGTCACTCATGTAGAACAGCAGGCGCTGTGCTAATTTCCAGGCTCCCACCCATTAGGGGACAGAAGCAGCTCGTTAGAGGTCCTACCCTCTGAACGCCAATTACCCCGGGATAATGACCCAACGTAGAGCACCCTGGGAACGCTCAGGGCTCCGCACATCCCTCTCATTCATGATCTCTGTTGATGACAGCCACGGACATAAATAAGCCCAGCCTTCACATCTTCTCACAGCCAGGCTGGGCGACTCAATCAGCCCTGTGGGCGCAGGGTCACATTAAAGGCTGAGCATTTGTAACCACTGTATTTTAGAGAAAATGCTTACACATAACAGAGTAACCAGAAAATTGTTTTGTTGTGGGTTTTTTTTTTTTTTTTTTTCTTTCTTTCCCCAATTCCTCTTTCTCTTGTGAGAAAAGAGACTTTGCAGTAAGGTGAAACAAAAATCATTTGTCTTAGAAGGACTACTCTCTCTAATCTTTGCAGAAAGCTATTCTGAAATTGAAAAGCTAACCTTGAATGTCCCTTCCCCCTATGTCACATTCATTTGGGAAGAAGAAAGTTGTGGTGGACAGAGGCTGAGAGGGAGAAATGAAATTTTCTCGAAAAGCAGAAGATGTCAAAACTCTGATCCATGCGCCAGTATACTGCACCCCAGACTCTTCAATAGTCTTGTTCCATGCCATTAAAACTTCTCTCTCTCTCTCTCTCTCTCTCTCTCTCTCTCTCTCTCTCTCTCTCTCTTTCTCTCTCTCTCTTTCTCTCTCTCCCCATAGTTCATTACTTATTTTTCAATTTCATATTTCAATTCCATATTGATTTTTGGTTTGGGTTTTTTTTTTTAATTTGCAGCTTCACTTCTCCCACTCTTAACTGTGGTGCCTCCACCACTACACCTAGACCCACCTCTGGGACAGAGAGCCCCTTTGTTATTCCCGAGTGCCACTGAAAAGGTGCCAGTTTACTCAGGTCTCAACTTGCTCATGGTGAGGTCTCCATAGTGCTGTAATAAGAAAATGTGTCATGCAATTGTCTCATGACTTTAAATGAATCAACCAGTTGTTTTCTGTATTATGTAAATATTCCTTCAAATATGTAGAGACATATTTTGGAAACTATTATTTTACTGACAGATCTTGTTCATGGGCACTAATGAAGAAGATACTTTTACAGATAACCCAAACAACATAATGCTCATATAAGGAGGCTGTTAACAGAAACAGCCCATGTTTTTCTAGCGACTTAACCTTGCATCCCAATACTCCAAAGGAAAGAGCTGTAACTGCTTGGAATTTAATAGAACCATCACAGCTACATGAAATAAGGTCCACACACAGCAAAACATAAATCATTCCTGTGTATCATTTGTGGCAGGATGAAAACACAAATCATGTTCCCAGATAGAAAATAAAAACAAGGATTATAGGCGCCCTCTTGTGGAGAGAGCTGGCACTACCACTCCCAAATTGCCGGCTTTCTCTAAATCAATGTCCCAAATCCTGTGTCTATTTTAAGGACATTGTTACCCAAGTAAATGAATGTCTTCTCCACGACAGTTCAGTATGAAGTCAGAGGCCTTGCCTACCAATTTCAAGACTTGGGGTTAACAAAGCAGACCCATCTGAGGTTACTACTGACCTGAGAACGCCCTGAGGAGTTACCTAGTGGTAGGACCACTCTAGCGGTAGAAATTTCTACTAGGCCCCATTTGCATCCCGCCCCTATTGGGAGGTTCCAAAGCCATCATAGCCTTTTTTTTATTTTTTGTTTATCTTATTTATTTGAGAGCAACAGACAGACAGAGAGAAACAGGCAGAGAGAGAGAAAGAGAAAGGACACGCCAGGGCCTCCAGCCACTGCAAATGAACTACAGATGTATGCACCATCTGGCTTACATGGGTCCTGAGAAATTGAATCTATGTCCTTTGGCTTTGCAGCAAACTCCTTAACCTCTAAGCCATCCCTCCAGCCACCCGCCATCATAGCCTTTTTGATACATATCTACTGAGCTAGTTCTTCCTTTGTCAAACAGTGTGCAGGAATTTTAGCTTCATAATATGGAAATGAAAATCCACTATGGGTAGGTCTGTGCCTGAGAGTCTCAAAGTGGTAATATTACTATTCTTGTTTTTAAGAACATACTAAGGCAAGATCTCTTTCACAGCATTTAGCAGGAAGTGTTTGAATTGTTCTGCAGCTCATCTGAGCCTCCTACTGTAAGATCGGTGAGGTTGTAGACCATCTCCTCTTTCAAACATCGTGCTCTCAGGGCTTTGCACAGTTTCTGACATGCAAGGTATGCTTCATAGAAAGGTGTTGCACAAGTATCCACCTGTATATCTGCTAGAAGCAACAGCTGGGATTCCATACAGGTATTAGCTTCATGTTAGAAGAGCAAATGGCAAGAGGAATTGTGGCTGCAATGTCAAGAGGCTCCCCTTTGCCAGCTGAGGGAGAGCAGAGGGTAGAGTAGAGTGTAGAGGTGAGGCATGCCTAACGCAGCCACACGCAAGCTTTGGTGGGCATCTGACTCACCTGGAGAACTTGTTAGCACAGTTTTGGGGTCCTCCCTGAAATCTTTGATTCAGTGGGACTTTGGGAGACACTGATGTAAAGCAGTGGTTTTATACTCACCTTGACTGCATCTTAGAACTACCTGAAGACTTAAGTTTTGAATTGTACAAAACACATCCAACACAGCTAAAAAGCAGTGAGGGCCTCACAGGAGCTTCCACAAGCAGAAGACTGTAGGCACATGGCTCCATGACTGACTGTCAATGATAGAAACACATGTGAATCATGCATCTCTTCAACCACAAAGACTTTCCCTCCATGACCTTGTAGATCCTCAAGCAATCCTGGGAGAAAGGGAAAGCAAAACAAGGTAATCCTGCTTTCAAAAAGAGAAGCCAGTGGCTGGAGAGATGGCTTAGTGTGCTTGCCTGTGAAGCGTAAGGACCCTGGTTCGAGGCTTGATTCCCCAGGACCTACACACATCTAGAGTTCATTAGCAGTGGCTAGAGACCCTGACGCACCCATTCTCTTTCTCTATCTGCCTCTTTCTTTCTCTGTCTGTTGCTCTCAAATAAATAAAAATAAACAAAACATTCAAAAACAAAAGTGAAGCCAGTTATTAAAAGGGAGAAGTGGGCTGGAGAGATGGCTTAGCTGTTAAGTGCTTGCCTGTGAAGCCTAAGAACCCCGGTTCGAGGCTCCATTCCCCAGGACCCACA
This sequence comes from Jaculus jaculus, assembly GCF_020740685.1. Lineage (NCBI taxonomy): Eukaryota > Metazoa > Chordata > Mammalia > Rodentia > Dipodidae > Jaculus > Jaculus jaculus. The sequence continues at coordinate 29,049,975 of NC_059108.1, forward strand.
TTAGCCAGATGCACAAGGGGGCGCACGCATCTGGAGTTCATTTGCAGTGGCTGGAGGCCCTGGCGCGCCCATTCTCCCTCCCTCTCCCTCACCCTCTCCCTCTCCCCCCTCCCCCTCCCCCTCCCCCCCCCTCTCTCTCTCCCTCTTTCACTCTCGATCTCTCTCATATAAATAAATAAACAAATAAAAAAACGAAAAAGGGAGAAGTTTGGAGGCCTTAAGACAAAGGATATAAATATATCAAATTTTGAGTCAAATAAACCTTTTTTTGTTTATTTATTTTTATTTATTTATTTGAGAGCAACAGACAGAGAGAGAGAAAGAGGCAGACAGAGAGAGAGAGAATGGGCACGCCAGGGCCTCCAGCCACTGCAAACGAACTCCAGATGCGTGTGCCCCCTTGTGCATCTGACTAGGGGAATCAGGCCTTGCACCGGAGTCTTGGGCTTCACAGGCAAGTGTTTAACCGCTAAGCCATCTCTCCAGCCCTCAAATAAACTTTGAATAGAGTCCAAGATCCAGTTGGAAAACCAGAGATACGTTTTGGAGAATAAAATGCAGTATCTAGGGATAGAAATGATACAAGATACAAGTGAAGCGATCTGGGATTAATAACAAATCCAACACACAAACAGCGCAACCTTCCACCATCCAGAAGTAAAAGGAAGGCAATGACTAGAATCGGTTTTCAATAATGCTGGACCATCGTGCAAGGTGGAACCACAGACCATGGAGACAGACAGAGAGAAGAGAGAGGGAGTATTCTGGCTTCTTCTTTCCTGTCAAGCTCCAGTGAAAGCCTTCTTTCAGCCCATTCACTGCAGAAGCCACCTTCCCTAGGAGCTTTAGAAGTGCTTTCTGCTTGCCCAGCAGCACCATGGGAACCAGGCAAGTGCACATGGGCCCAGAGCTGGTCCCTGGGGTAAAATCTGGGGTGACTCCTGAGTCAGTCTCAGCTGGGAAACCTTGGACAAGCCACCTGACTCCTCAGAAATGGAATTTTCCACTTTATCAAGTGAGAATCACGGATTTTGATTTAGAGACTGAATGAGGTGACACCGTGCACTGAGTACTACTTCATAAGCATTTCCTCTTTCTCTTGACCCTCTATGATCAGAGTCATTGGGCTTCCCACTATTCTAGACTTGAGAAACCACTGGAAATATGGGCAGGTACCCATATGAGCAATGCCAATGTCCCTTCCAGGATTAGAGTTAGGCTGTTTACCATGAGACCTTGCTATTACAAATGCTGCCTTTCCCATAGTCACTGTTAAGCTCCTGGTGACAGCATCTACCCGAGTGCCAATGATGGAGCAGTTGTGACCTCGAAAATCTGCTGATGGAGAGGCAGTGACACTGCTATCGAAACTGACATAGAGATGTGAAGTGTAGATTCCACCACCACCCCCAAAAAATTATTATGCTAGCCCCGTTGGTGGCCCCAAGCCATAGAACTGATTGCCTTCTGCCTTTGAAGGAATATGAAAGAGGTAAGACATTGTCTAAAGTTGTCGTCAGGTACATGTAGAACATTTGTTTTATATCATTATTTTTTCACCATCCAAAAACTTTTTAATAACAAGACAAAATCTGGGATAGTTAGTTTCTGTAGCTGTGGCTTCCACGCCTTCCTCTGACACGCTCAAACTTCCAGCCCTTGGAGCCAACATAGGGTTTGGTGTGGCTGTGCCTGGTTCCTGGGGCCTCACCAGAATGCCCATTCACCTCCCTGGCCTTTCCGAGGACCAGACAGCAACGCAGTGCCACGACCCTTGGGGACTCCAGAGCCAGCTGGTCAAAGGTGAGGATCTTGCCACCAGCCTTGAGGACACGGCTGCAGGCCAGCTGCTGACCCACAGGGCACACACCTTCAAACTTGGGCACCTCTAAGACATACCCGTCATCTGTGACCTTCCCCATGACCACAGCTGTTTTGTTCTCCGGCCAGGAAGCTTCCTTTTCCGAATCATCCAGGAGAGGGACAAGGGAGACCGGTCTGTGCGACACATAAACAATCTTTCATTTGTTTGTTTGTTTTGTTTTGTTTTCTGAGGTAGGGTCTCACTCTAGCCCAGGCTGACCTGGAATTCACTATGTAGTCTCAGGGTGGCCTCGAACTCATGATGACCCTCCTACCTCTGCCTCCCACGTGCTGGGATTAAAGGTGTGCGCCACCACACATACAACCTTTTTGAACACAACTTGGTTGAAGGTGGAGTTGGTTCATCTGGCCAGAAATGTGTAGAGGTTGACCAGCAACCATAGGTAGATGTTCAGGCTCTTGGGCTCCTTGCAGCGAAACTTCCCATCCTTGTTGTGACAGATGTCAACTCCCATGATGGTGACTCTTGCTCAGCCAGGTACAGAGAAAGGTCTATCACTAGTTTTTATTCTCAATCCAAATCAGTATGCTTATCTTCTGATCTTCTATTTAGAGAAACTGGATGTAACTCATGTAAGAAGTAATCAATAAAATGAAAAACTAATAAAGCAAAATAAACAAGAGAAAAGAAAAAAATAAATGAAAAGAATTAGCCAGGCATAGGGGTACAGGCCTGTAATCCCACTATTGAGGAGCTGAGGCAGAATCACAACTTCAAGGTCAGCCTGGGTTACAGAGTAATTTCAAGGCCATCGTGGTAAATTAGCAAGGCCTTGTCTCAAAATAAAAAGCAAAAGAAGAAGTCAGGTGTGGTGGCACATGCCTTTAATCCCAACACTAGAGGTAGGAGGATAGCATGAATTTGAGGCCAGACTGGGATTTCAAAGTAATTTACAGGCCAGCCTGGGCTGGAGTGAGACCCTGCTTTGAAAGAAAAAAAAAAAAAAAAAAGGTAAGACGAGAGCTAGTCATGTAGGTTAGTGGTAGAGCACTTCATAGCTACCATAAGCCCCTGAGTTCCATCCTCAAAACCATAAGAAATAAAAATAGAGGGGCTGGGGAAATGTTTCAGTGGTTAAGGGCACTTTCTTACAACTCCTGCCAACCTCAGTTCAATCCCCCAGCACCCACATCAACCTGACCACAAAAAGTGTTTGCCTGCATCTGGGGTTCACTTGCGAGAGACCCAGGTACACACACACCTTGTACTGCCGCCTAGCTCCTCTGAGCCTCAGCTGCTTGCATCAAACATTGGTGGCTTCCTGGGATGACTGTTGGTGAGATGGAACGAGCTTTACACTTCACACACTATAGTACCCTATGAGGCATGCCTATGGCGTAGCTTATGATAGCTAATATTGTAACACAGTTAAATGCTAAAGAAAAAAAAAAAAACTTTTCTCCTTTTGTTGGTCAGAACTCCAGGTATCTACAGAATCCTATGCCAATAGTTATCATGTAAAATAAAAAAGTATCTTTAAATTCCAAGGATCAATTAAGTAATCGTTCAGAAGTAAAATTGACTTCTAGCGAATTCAAAGTCACATAATGAGCAAACAGGTGTTCGCGCTTGTCACTATGCCAGTGTTGGGGTAATAATACCTTTCCCCTGTTCCCATAACACATCTTCTACCAAAGAGTTTGAAACATTTTTCAGAACTCTTTTCTGTAACTATTTTGGCTAGAGGAAATGGAAATAATCCAGTTAAAGTGGGCTGTGTTTTATAGGAAATAATCATTATGATGTAGTTTTACAACTTTAAACTTTATTAAGGGGACAAATGATATTCATTTTGTCATCTTCAATATTATTTTTAAAAGCATCTCACTTTAAGAAGGCACTCCTATTAATTATTATTATTAACAATAATAATATTAATTATAATCATTAGCCCCTGGCAGCTGCTCAGACAAAGGGAACAGAGCCTCCATAGGCTTCTCTAAGTTTAGCATTTTCATGCACCATGTAATTTTAAAATCCTGAAAATAGATTTAAACACTAGTAATTCTATATTTGTTTCCATAATAGTGTTGTGATGTAAGAGATTTCTTTCCTATTGAACTTGTTTCTTCCAGCTGCATTCATAGCAATTATTCAAACCTCTGGAACTCACAGTAGTCACAAAGACAGAGATCATAATAACCCTTACTAGGGCCTGGAGTAAAATAGATCAATTAGCTTTGTTAATATTGACATGCTTTATTCTGCTTCTTAATTCTGTTTATTTCAGAGAAATTGGTAGATAAATGATAGATAGATGATAGATGATACATAGATAGATAGAAATTTCCATATTATAGCACCATGTAAAATCAAGAAAAGACTAACTAAATCAATTTTAATTAGAACTTCAAAGAACTAATTCCACTGTTACTCATCCTAAACCTTCTAGAGTTCATGACTTCACCTAAGAACTTCTCAGGATATTTCTCAAAGAAGATTCTGAAAATGCTCAGTTGCCTCAGAGGCTTACAGGTGAGGCATGTGCACCTTATGGAATTTTCTGAACATCACTACTTTTGATTTGACCCACATTTTTTTCATATCACTTCCTTTATTTTTTTTATTTTTTTAAATATTTTTTGTTCATTTTTATTTATTTATTTATTTGAGAGTGATAGAGAGTGAGAGAAAGAGACAGATAGAGAGAGAATGGGCGCGCCAGGGCCTCCAGCCACTGCAAACGAACTCCAGACCCATGCACCCCCTTGTGCATCTGGCTAATGTGGGTCCTGGGGAATCGAACCTCAAACTGGGGTCCTTAAGCTTCACAGGCAAGCGTTTAACTGCTAAGCCATCTCTCCAGCCCATATCACTTCCTTTATATTCACATACACTGTCACTGTTCTGTGCTGCCTAAAATGCAGATCTGCTTTATTCTATTTCATTAAATTTAAAAATGTAAATAAAATAATTATTGTCTCCTTATTTCTAGCAGCTCATAACCATTAGTCAATTAGGTTTTTTAAACTCAAAGTAGCATTTGTGACATTTATCGATTTTCAAATCCTAGTGTAATATAAGATTGACCTGGAAACTTCTGGCCCAACAGAGCAAACTAGACAGTCTTGAGAGGCTCTCTCATGGAATAACTAAATTCTACTTAAAATATAATTTTTGATGCCCTGCAGAATGGGCACTGGCTTCTAACTTATTAGACAGAGAACATTACTAGGGCTCACCAGAATCTGATTCTTTCCTTTGTGGGCATGTAGAAGATGGTACTTCTCAGCTTTCTTCAGCTAGAAAAATCACAGAACTAGGTCTGGCCAATTAAATATAAGCAAGCTGGTATCATTGTCAGTTGATAGAATGAAGGTTTCGTGAGTCATCTTCTATGCTCTCTCTGTATTTTATAAAATGAAGTCAGAGGCCTCACACTAATGTGGGGGAGTCAGAAGAACAAAGCAAGCAAGGCATTTAACCGTACAATGAAGGAGGATGGGGGCACTGTGGATGTGCACGTGCATATAGTTACTCTGAGCTACAGTAGGTATTGTGTGGATTAGAATATAACTTTAATTGTTTTAATCACTTAGATTAAAATAGTACAGCCTAACCTATTCTATTAATTTTTACTCCTGTTGCTCTGCAATGAAAACCAACAGGTTAAAAAAAAAAAAAAAAAGTAGCTCTGTGTCCCTCTGATCACCTAGGAACTTCTAGCTGTGGGTGAGATTTTCCCTCTGGCCGGGCCTGGGCTGAGCCAGCCCAGACCTAGCCAGAAGGGCCCCTAGTCCTTACTCTCCGCATGAGTTCTTTATTCCCTCCAGCTCCCAACACGGCAAGAACTCCTTGAACTTTCTTTTTTCTTTCCACAGTTTTTTCTTCATGCCCTACACATGGGATCTCTAGCCATTTTGCCTTTCCTTGGTTCTACTTTCCTCAATAAATATAATAATGTAATAATTTTTTAAAGTAATAAGCTGTAAGCATCAGTAAGGAACAGCATTGCCCTTGGGATAAATGTGAATATCAACAATTCCTTACTCATGACTAAGAAATAGGAGTTAAAATAAGACAAACGAATTTCACCAGAGACTATAATCAAGCCCTGAAATAAACAGAAATAAACATCTTTTAAAAAAAAAACTGTTGTTATGTATTTATTTATTTGCAAGCAGAGTGAGAGAGAGAGAAGAGAGACAGAGAGAATGGGCACACCAGGACCTCCAGCTGCTGCAAACGAATCCAAATACATGCACCACTTTGTGCCTCTGGGGAATTGAACCTGTGTTGTTAGGCTTTGCAGGCCAGCCCCTTAACTGCTAAGCCATCTCTCCAGCTCAGAAATTTAACAGTTTTAATTTAAGTCTCTAGGTTTTCTATACATTAAGATCAACCAAGTATGAGATTCCAATCAAAACACAAAATCCAAAGCAGAAAAATCACCATGAGTAAGAATCAGCAAAACAACAAAGAGATAAGAGACTCAATGTTTCAAACATTTTAAATTGCTACCTATAGACAATTACGCACTTATGTATCATGTATAAATTGAATCACAAACATTAGCAATCAATAGGAAATTATAAAAACAAAATATTGAAATCTACAAATGAAAAGGCACAATCGTTCAACTTTAAAATCCAATGGAGATGATTGGGCTTCTGCATGAGAATGAAAATACTTAGTAGCAGAGGCCAGTAAGTTAAAAAGAAGACATAAAGGGAAGAGAAAGGAAGGGAGGAGGGTTCTTTTTGTTTGTTTGTTTTTTGTTTTTTGTGTTTTTTTTGTTTGTTTGTTTTTTTGTTTTTGAGATAGGGTCTCACTCTGGTCCAGGCTGACCTGGAATTAACTCTGTAGTATCAGGGTGGCCTTGAACTCATGGCGATCCTCCTACCTCTGCCTCCCGAGTGCTGGGATTAAAGGCGTGCGCCACCACCCCCGGCTCCGGGAGGAGGGTTCTTAATAAGTTGATATTGTATATATGTAAGTACAATGATTGTGATGGGGAGGTAATATGATGGAGAATGGAATTTCAAATGGGAAAGTGTGGGGGGGAGGGAGGGAATCACCATGGGATATTTTTTTATAATCATAGAAAATGCTAATAAAAATTTTTTAAAAATCCAATGGAGATCTGGAAAGATGGCTCAGCAGTTAAAGGTACTTGCTTACAAATCCTGCAAGCCTGGGTTCAGTAATCCAGTACCCACATCAAGCCAGATATGCAAAGTGACACATGCATCTGGAGTTCATTTGCAGAGACAGGAGGTCCTGATGTGCCCATTTCTTTCCCTCCCTCTCCTCTTTCTCTCTCTCTGTCTCTCTCTCTCTTTCACTCACTTGCTCTCACTCTCACTTTCAGTCAAGTAAAATAATAATTGTTAAAAAAAAATACATTGGAGCACTCTTTTGGCTGTTCATTTCTCCTGAAGCTCCAGGTCCCTGCTCTGTAAGCCCCTTGTCTCAACCCAACTGGGCTGACACTGGGGAGGCAACTACTCACTACTCCCACATGGGTTCCCTAACCCTCCTGCCTTCCACGTGCCAGGAGCTCTCTACACCTTCTTTTCTCTTTCCTTCTCTTAATCTAAGAAAATATCTTTAAGTCTTAAAAAAAAAAAAATACAATGGAAAGCTGGGTGTGGTGGTGTGCACACCTGTAATCCCAGCACTCAGGAGGTAGAGGTAGGAGGATCTGCATGAGTTCAAGGCCAACTTGAGAATAGTGTGAATTCCAGGTCAGTCTGGGCTACAGTGAAACCCTACCTCAAAAAGAAAAAAAAAAAAAATCCAATGAACTAAAAAGTAAAATAAGGGCTAGGGAGATGGTTCAGAGGCTTAAAGTGCTTGCTTGCAAAGCCTGCAGGCCAGCATTCAATTCCCCAGTGCCCACATAAAGCCAGATACACAATGTGGTACATGCATATGGAGTTCATTTGCAGCAACAGGAGGCCCTGGCACATCCGTACACATGCTCACTCTCTACATCTATCTATTTATCTCATAAATAAATAAATAAATTTTAAAGTAATAAAAGGCATACGTTAGAAATTAAAGAGAAAGGGCTGGACAGATGGCTCAGTAGTTAAGGAACTTGCGTTCAAAGCTTAATGACCAGGTAACAACCTAGATTTAATTCCCTAGTACCCATGTACAGCCAGATGCATAAAGTGATGCATGTGTCTGGAATCTGTTTGCAGTGGCTAGAGGCTCTGGTGCACCCATTCTCCCTCTCTCTCTCCATCCCTCTCTCTCTCTCTCCTTCTCTTCTTGCAAGTAAATAAATGAGGAAAGTAGCAAGCTGGAGGACAGATCTGAGAAAATTATTTAAAATAAAGAATAGGGGGCTGGAGAGATGGCTTAGCGGTTAAGCGCTTGCCTGTGAAGCCTAAGGACCCCGGTTCAAGGCTCAGTTCCCCAGGTCCCATGTTAGCCAGATGCATAAGGGGGCGCACGTGTCTGGAGTTCGTTTGCAGAGGCTGGAAGCCCTGGCGCGCCCATTCTCTCTCTCTCTCCCTCTATCTGTCTTTCTCTCTGTGTCTGTCGCTCTCAAATAAATAAATTAATTAATTAAAAAAATTAAAAATTAAAAAAATAAAGAATAGGGAGACAAGAAAGCAAAACTTGAAAGAAGTACTAATAAGTATAAAAGAATGGAAAGTAAAAATCTAATAGAAGAAAATAGAATGGAGAATAAGTAATAGTTGAGAAAATATTATTGAATTTTCCAGAAGTAAAAAAAAAAAAAAAAAAACCATGAATTCACAGATATGGAAAGCAGTACATTTATTGGACAAGAAAAAAATTAATGTATATTTTATGCAGAATTTATTTGCTCCACACAGGGAAAAAGGTTATCAGGCCATCTGCTGTCATTCAGCTGGATCTGAAATTCACAGGCCATTCTTAAGCTGCACTGAGATTTTTAGAACCAATAGGTTTTAAAAATCCTATTTTGATTAAAAACAAACTTAATTCTGAGATGTAAGGAATAAAGAGATACTACCTAATTGTATTTTCCAAAGAGTTCATCTGAAAGGAGCAATGGACTAAGAGCAGCATCTCTATTGCTTTGATGTCCCCATGACCACAATAGCTAATAGGATTTATTTTGGCTAATAGGCTCGGGATAGGTTTGGAAGGTTTTGTTCTTCTTCATGGGAAAAGTGTGGTTCATGACAATGAGACCACGTGGCAGAGACTGTTCACAACACAACAGACCAGGAAGCAGAGAACAAAACTCCCCCTAGTTGGCCTACTTTACCTGACCTCCTAAAGGCTCCACAGCCTCCCAAAATAGCACTGGCAGCTAAAGAAGATGTTTGCAAAATATGAGCCCCTGCAGATCATTTCAGGTTCAAGCCCTAACAATCTCAAAAATAATAATAAAAGCAAAAGAACAGTCACATATCTTCAAAATGCAGAATAAAAAATCATCAATCTATTGTTTCCTACCTGAAAAAAAGGTTGGCTTTCAAAAAAAAAAAAAGAGTTTGAAATGAAAAGATATGATAAGCAATTTAAAAGAATGGTGCCAGGGGCTAGAGAGATAGCTCAGCAGTGAAAGCTCTTACCTTCAAAGTTGAAGGACCCAGGTTCAATTCCCCAGTACCCACATAAAGCATGCCCATTCTCCCTCTCTCTCCCTCTCTCTGCCTCTAATAAATAAATAAATAAAAATAAAATCTTTTTTTAAAAATTGTGTTGGTTGGTGTGAACAAGCAGAGGATTCTGCTACATATAAAATCAACCAATTGGATAAAATGTACACAGCTGTGCAGTAATGGCACTCAGCCCAGGCTCTCTGACTGGATACAAAATGCAAAGGAACTCATAGTGGTACTGGGAACTAAGTCAGAATACTATGCAGATGAGAGTCATGGACTCCAGGGAGAAGCTCCACTGGTCTTTGACCAAAAGAGAGGCTACTACACCCATCAAAATCTCTCTTAATTAACTATGCTTACCCCCTTTATCCCATGCTGCTCACTCTCCATTGGAGAATCTGTTTTCTTTTTTTACAGAAAGCAGAGAAAACCAGAGAGAACCAAAATCCAAGCCATGACAAGAAAAGAGAGCTGACTCTCTATCACGAGATGAGCCACCTCCTGCAGTTCAGCCACGGTCCAGGTGACACCACAGGGGAATTGGCAGCTGAGCATGAGTGCTACTCTCATGGCAAACCTGACAACCCACACCAGGGAGATAGTGATACACACGGAGGACACTCAAAATCCTACCAAAGCAGAAATCCAGAAGTTGCCAAGAGCATAACACTAAAGTAGACTTAACACACCAGCCACGGTTCAGGAAGCATTGCAGAAGAGAGGACAGAAAGATTGTAAGAGCCACAGGATAGGAGGAAATGTCCACAGGCATTGCCAACGACCCCCCAACAATGTATGACTGCAGCTCTCACACAAATCATAAACCTGATGATGAATACCAGTAACCACACTGAGGAGGGTCCTTAGTGGAATGGGGCCAGGGAAGAGGGGAATGGAACAAACACATAATTAATCCATACAACAAACTTTGTAACAGTTTTTTTTAAAAAAGAGTGTTGACAAACTTTTGTCCCTGTAGGGTGTCAAATAGTAAATATTCCAGGCACGTAAAGATATACAATTTGGGTCATAACTAGTGACCACTTAGGACTTTTGTTAGTCTGCTGGGATGCTGTAACAAAACACCATAGACACCTGGATTAATCAACAGAAGCCTATTTCTCATAGCTCCAGGACCTGGAAAATACAAAATCAAGGTTCTACATAACTCACTATGTGCTTGAACAAGGCTGCCTTTTTGCTACGAATTTCCCTTCCACCTCCTGATGGGAGGAAGGGAAAAGTAAGGCCTCTGATGTTTCTTCCTGTAAGGATACTAATCTGAAGAGATTGGAACCTTTCCATAACTTTGTCTAACCTTAGTCACTTCTAGAAAAACTTTATTACCAAGCAGTTACTTATATTGAATATTAGTGCTTCAACATATACAAAGGAAATTGATATTCAGCCCAGAAGTTTTAATTACCACATTTTACATCTGTTTTAAATGTAAATTCTTATCTAAAAGTCATCATTCACCTTGCAGATCCCAATATTTTTGGAATCTAGTGAAAAATAACCAATCATAAGGGTTGTCTATAGACTAAATATACATAGCTAACAGCTGTGAATAAACAATTCTTCCCCTGTTTCTTCATTATGCTGTGTAGTTTCATTTTTTTTCTTTTTTTATTGACAACTTCCATAATTATAGACAAAAAAACATGATAATCCCCCTCTCCCCCCACAGTCCCCTTTGAAACTCCACTCTTCACCATATGTTTTCCCTTCTCAATCAGTCTCCCTTTTATTTTGATGTCATCATCTTTTCCTCCTATTATGATAGTCTTGTGTACATAGTGTCAGGCACTGTGAAGTCATGGATATCCAGACCATTTAGTGTCTGGAGGAGCATGTTGTAAGGAGTCCTACCCTTCCTTTGGCTCTTAAATTCTTTCCGCCACCTCTTCTGCAATGGACCCTAAGTCTTGGAAGATGTGATAGAGATGTTTCATTGCTAAGGACTCCTCTGTCACTTCTTAGCACCATGGTGCCTCTGAGTCATCCCAAGGTCACTACCATCTGAAAAGAGAAGCTTCTCTAACCAAAACTGAGAGTAACATTTATATATGGGTATGAAAAGTAAGAGAAGTACTTACTGGGCAGTTTGGTGAGCACAATATATACATTTAGCCAGACACCAGCAGACATTACACCCCTAGGGCTCATGACTACCCTTGTCCTAGGTTTTCAGTATCAGGCATGTATTCCCTCCCATAGAGTGGGCCTCCATTCCAATTAGAGAGCAGTTTGCTTCCTCCATAATAGACATGCCACTATTGTACCCATTGGCTCATTTGGCCTGGCTGGTGAAATATAAGGCTTGCAGTGTCCACTATTGAGTATCTCCACTGGTAATTTCTCTCTCTCTCTCTCTCTCTCTCTCGCTCTCTCTCTCTCTCTCTCTCTCTCTCATTGAACTATATGCAGCATAGCTTTTTCCAGCTTTCTGTCAGCTGGTCTACACAGAGGAAGTTTTCAGCTCAGCTCCAACAGGATTTCTCAATGAACTTGCAGCCCAAGTATGTGGAGTCTTCACCAATAGGGTCTTACCATCTATTCTTGGTGGTAAACCAAAAGCCTGTAATGTTTTGGGGGCATCAGGGACCTCCCTGGCCAACAACTTAGTGGACAGTATCCTATCCCTGACACTGAAAACTCTCATAACAATCTATGGCTTCTAGATGCACCATTGTCCAAAAAAGTAAGTTTCCATATGACTTACTCATACTCTATTAGATTTTGATTAGCCCTCCCCCCACCTTTCCTTTACTCAGTCTCTTCCCCTGACCTCACTTAGGCCTTTCCACCCCCATTAATCTGTTCTTCTACTTACATATATACAATATCATTCTATTAATTCCCCCACCCTACCTTTCTATTCCCTTTACATCTCCTTTCTAGCTTTCTTATCTTATTACCGTCTCTCACGTATCATCTCCAAAACAGGAAGGTACTCAGTAGAACCCCATATGGATCATAAGCAAGGATGTGCTAATAGCAGACTAGAGGGAATTCATTAAAAGAAAAAGGAGAAAATAGAGCAACACATTTTAAGCAAACTACACAAGGAAACAATTTGGCTTCAAGGACCTTCAGGTCTTCTAGGAGATATATATATATATATATATGCATATATATATGTATGAATGAAAGTGTAATTCTCAAACTCAGTCAAGTTTGGTAATTTAGGGATGTAAGGAAATATTTTTACAAAAGAGCCACAATTTGACCCAATCCTTAAAACCACCATATGTTATGTGAGCTGTGGTTCTTAAAGATACTTTTATTGCCAGGAGTGGTGGCTCACGCCTTTGATCCCAGCACTTGGGAGGCAGAGGTAGGAGGATTGCTATGAGTTCGAGGCCACCCTGAGACTACATAGTGAATTCCAGGTCAGCCTGGGCTAGAGTGATACCCTACCTCAAAAAAAAAAAAAAAAGATAAAAAATGTTTTTACTGCTTCCTCTTCCAAAGCATTTTATATCCAATTAAGATGGCAGCATAGTAGCCATGCCAAAGCAGCTTGGGAGGGGGAGAATAAGCAGAAAAACAGCACAATACACTCTTCTATTGAAAAATCAAGGCTTTTAAGGAATTATCAACCACAACAGAGAAGCAGGAGAGATCCAGAGCTTCAAGCAATCACACAATGAGCCAGAATTGGCTCCAGCTGCAACTCTAGCTGTCCCAGTCCACTGGGAAGAGCTATACATGCACCTGGCCTTGCCTTAGCCACAAACCAGAGCCATGATGAGGGCACTCTCCATTCACACCAGCCTCTTCACCAAGTCAAGACACCTGAAGGAGAATACAACAGGGAGCAGCTGAGCAGCTCCAGAACACCTCCAGGTACTCTCCACAGCCTCCCCTCCCCCAACTGCCAGTGAAACAACTGGAAAACTGGGAATTCCAAGGTATCTTAGCCACCCCTTATCCACACAGCCTCCAGAATAGCCAATCGGAACAGCAGATACACTGACCCAACCACCCTAACAGAGTCCACAGTACAACAAAGAGGAACCCAGGCAGGTACCCAGCACAGGTGACCAGAATCTATCACAAAAGGTAACAGAGCCTATTTACACTGGGTCAATACCTGCCCCCAAAGCCAGGTACATAGGCCTTCACTAAAAGTGCTAATCACATCTTCTATGTCAGGGCATATTGTGTTAGATTTGATTGATGTTCTCTTGGTTCTTTACCATTCTTAAATAAGCTGTATTTTGGGGCTGGGTGTGGTAGCACATGCCTTTAATCACAGCACTCTTAATAGCCATTAGATACTTATGTGGTATATAAAGTTAAGTTTGGCTTTTAAAAAAATATTTTTATTTCTTTAAGAGAGAGTATGGGTGCACCAGAGCCTCCTGCCATTGCAAAACAAACTCCAGACACACTTGCCACTTTGTGCATCTGGCTTTTTGTGGGTACTGGGAAACTAAACCAGCCTCACCATGCTTTGTAAGTAAGCACCTTCAATAGCTATGCCAGCTCCCCAGCCCTAGTTTGGCTTATTTACACAAAAGCCTTTATTTGGCATGTTTGGGGCCTATGCAGTCTGGATGCCAGCATATTTAGTCCCTGTGCACTCTGGGTTGGTGAGGGTCTAAGTGTGTTTGAGGCCTATGCACCCAGTCTATTCCACTAGCACAACAAGTCCCCCTTCCCAACCCATGCCTCTTTGCCTCAGCCGATCTTTTCAGCCTCAGCCACCTCCTCTGATCCTGCCAAGCCAAGCTGCTGGCTACCTTTTCTCACCAACACCCTACACCAGCTTACGCCATGGACCCAAGCTCCAGCATGGTCTATGGACCAGTGCCCACACACCCCTCCCCACCACTACTTCCCCCCACCACTGCTGATATCCTCTTACCTGTGCAGTCTTGACACATTGCTTCCACCCCAGACAGGAAACACGGGAATATCTGGCAAACACATGCCACGGGTTACCAGTAAGTCCTCTACGACCTCCTCTGCTGGATATAGTAGAGGAGCAGGGTCAAGTGCAACTGCCCTTAGGCCCCACAAGCAAGGCATGGCTGGGATCCTGGGCTGAAGAGATTGCAGACCTCCATTGACAGCTCTCCTATCAGCCACCAGCCCCAATCTGCAAGCACACTTGCAACCTCTACAACCCATATATCTGTGCATATAACACTATACCACTCTAATCTGGGTCAAACCCAAAATAGAACACTCACTGAAGATCCTAGAAGGGCAAATACTTGCTTCCTACTTAATAAAACAGACTTTTACCTAGAAATGAGTAGACCCCAACACAAAAAATTAAACAACAAAAAAAAAAAAAAGACAACAAACTGAGAGATCTCCACCAAGCCTGCCTAGTCACATGACAGAAGTCACCAGAGAAGACAACAGAAGTTGAATCCCAAAATAAAAGCACAATAAGATTATTTATCCTGACTAAGCCAACCTCTGAACTGGAAGAAAATCATCAAAAAGTAAATAAATAATAACAATTGCATAAATGAAATTTAGCCAAATCATACAGCTGTTATCATTAGGCTTAACTTTACTGAAAAAAAAAAAAAAAAAAGAGGGACCTCAAAACAGAGAGAAATGAATTTAAGGTCAATCAAAAAAGTAGAGGCTCTCAGCCCAAGTTGCTGACATAACTGAATAGCATCTTGAGGATTGGACAATGGGGTGGGGGAAGGGCTTGGGGGAATGGAAATGGTGCAGGGGGGGGAGACACAAAATCTGAACCCAAATTGAACTGGTACCATAGAATCCTATATCCTGGAAAACAGACTAAAAGGTGGAACCCTCAAGCAGACCTCAGAGGGAGTCCCTGAATCAAAGGGCCCTGGAGGGAGTGAAATGAAACCTAACCTCAAATTTCTCCTATTTCTCTTTCTTCTCCAGCTTTTTCTCTTTTCATTTCCCTTGACACTGGTCTGTAATTCCCTGTACCAGGATGTGGTCTACATCCACAAGGAGCTATTGATCAAAGAGACTTATTATATCTCCCAAAACAAACAAGACACTGTCAGAGTACTTGATTACCCACCAGAGGCTAATGGTAAGACCCTACTGCTGAAGACACCAACTGCTGTTGGCATGGACCATGGAAAGACCTGGTAGGAATCTGAAGGAGAGCCAGTACCTAGATAATTATCCCATCTAGTGCTGGAAGCAACATGAGCTACCAAGGAAAAGTGGCCAACATCTGTCCAAGCAACTCAAAGTCTAAGCAACTCAGAGCAAACAACCTGATGTGATGCTCACACAAGTGCAATAGCGGCACACAGCCATGGTAGGTAACCAACTGCTCTTGGATTGGCTAACAGATTAGCTCAGTGGAAAGGAAACCATATCTGGATCTGGGAAACAATCAGAATTATATCCAGATAATGATTCTGCTTTCCATTGTCAAGCTCCCACGAACCTTGGACTGTAAAAGTATCTAAACCATTTTAATTCTCTCTAAATTAATAATGGTTATCCCATTTAACTGGCTCTAAATTCATTCTCTGTTGGTGAATCTGCTTTTCCTTTTCAGATGGAAACTGGACTCGAGGAGATAAATGACCCAGAGCACTCCACCTCAGCTCCAGCTGAAACCACAGAGGAACTGGAAAAATGAGCAAGAATGCTGCTCTCTTAATTGAGCTGACATCAGCACAAGGGTGATGGGGAAAGATACTGAGGACATTCAACACCTACCAAACCAGAGATCCAGATGCTCCTAAGTGCCCATCACTGAAGTAGAATTAAAATGCTCCCAGCATGGCTCAGGGAATTTTGCCAAAGAGGGTGCAGAAAGATTGTTGGAGGCACAAATTGGGACATTTTGCACAGAGACATTGCCTCTCCCCCATAACTGACGGCTACCCAGATAATGCATGACCCACAATCATCATGGGGTTGACCTGCATCCCCAGTGAGGAAAAGGATGGTACCAACATGTGATGTTTACATACAAAATATGTCCATATCTAATAATAAAAAAAGAAAGAGGAAAAAAGTAGAAGCTCTCAATAACCAGCTGATTAAGCTTAATGAAAGAATGATTAAATTAAAGAATAAATTCCAAGCGTCAAGAAAGTCAAACCATGACCTGAAATTGAAACAAAGGGATGGATAAAATGCAGAAAAACACAACAGAAAACAAAGAACAAATAGGGCTTATAAAAGCCTCCCTAGAAACCCTTACTAACAAAATTAATCAGGTGGAGAACAACACCTCAGATCTGGAAGACAAGACAGAAGTAATACTTTAGGAGTCCAAAAACTTTGACAAGTTCAAAAATCCTGAAACAAAATATGAAGAAATTGTGAGATATCATAAAACAGTGAAAATCATGGATATACCAGAAGGAGAAGAAATTTAGGCCAAAGGCATGGAGAACATATTCAACAAAATTATTGAAGAAAACTTTCCCACTGTCTCAAAAGAGAGCCCACAGAACACCAAACAGACTAGACCAACGAAGAAACTCTCCATGGCATATCATAATTAAAAGTCTAAACAATGAAAACAAAGAGAGAGTGCTAAAAGCAGCAAGAGAGAAACAACTCATTATATACAAGAGCAATCCCATCAGAATTACCTCAGATATGCCAATGGAAACTCTGAAAGCCAGAAGGACCTAGAATGGAGCACTTCAGATTCTAAAACAGTATGGCTTCCAACCCAAACTACTGTATCCAGCAAAAAGATCCCTCATCATATATGGTGAAAGGGAAACTTTCCATCATAAAAGCCAGCTCTATGACAATATGAACACAAAGCCAAACCTACAGATAATATTTCAAGAAATATTTCATACAAGAGCAGAACAACCAAACTCAAGAGCCTACAAGAAGAACACAATAACCAAAACCAGAGAAGTGAGGAAAAGATTCAAAGCCCAATAAAGCACAAAACCTCATAAAGCCTCCAACATGGCAGGGATTAAATCACACCTCACAGTTATAACATTAAATATTAATGGTCTTCACTCACCCATCAAGTTAACAGAATAGATCAGAAAAAATGGACTCTTCCATCTGCTATCTTCAAGAAACCTACCTCACCATTAAGAATAGGCATCTCATTAGGAGAGAGAGGATTAGAAGGTGGTTGATTGGAGTTAGGAGGAAACATGAGAATCAATAAAACTAATTTTATTTGAAAAAAAAAAAAAAGAATAGGCATCTCCTTAGGGTGACAGGATGGAAAATGATTGTCCAAGCAAACAGAAATAAGAAACAATGTGTAGCTCTACTAATATCTGACAAAATAGACTTTAAACCAAAAGTAATTAAAAAGAACAAAGAAGGACACTTTTTATTCATCAAGGGAACAATCCAACAAGAGGATATCACAATCATAAATCTATTTGCACCAAACACAGGCAAACCACAGTTTATAAAGCAAAACTTACTTGACAGCAAACCAAAACTAAATTCCAACAGCATCATAGTAGGAAACTTTAATACCCCACTATCATCTATAGATAGATCAACTAAGCAGAAAAGCAGCAGGGAAATAATAGATCTTACAACACTGGAGATCAATTAGACCTAACAGACATCTATAGAACATTCCATCCTAAATCCACAGAATACACATTCTTCTCAGCAGCCCATGAAACCTTCTCCAAAATATATATTAGGTCATAAAGCCATGTCTCCATAAATTCAGGAAAATCAATGTTATTTCCTGCATCATATCAGACCACAATGCATTAAAGCTAGAAATTAAAAAGAGAAACAGCAGAAATTATACCAGCTATTAATTAATGAATGAGTCATAGAAGAAATAAAAATGGAAATTATAAAATTTGTGGAATTGAATAATGACATACCAAAACTTATGGGACACAATGAAGATAGTACTAAGGGAAAATATCATAACACTAAAAACCTTCATAACAAAGATAGCGATATCTCAAATTAAAACCTAATATCCACCTAAAGGCTTTGGAAAAGCAAGAACAATCCAACCCTAGGAATTCTGGGGAAAGAAATAACTAAAATTAGAGCTGAAATTAATGAATTGGAAACTAAGAAAACAATTAAGAAATTTGATGAAATGAAGAATTGGTTCTCTGAAAAAAAATAATATTGATAAATCCCTTGCCAATTTGATTTAACAAAAAAAAAATGAGAAGTCTCAAATTAACAAAATTAGAAATAAAAAGGGAAAGGTCAACAGCAGGCAACAATGAAATTGAAAGAATCATCAGGACCATTTCCAAAATGTCTATTCCACAAAATTGGATAACCCAGAAGAAATGGATGAGTTCCTAGACACATACCACCTACAAAAACTAAATCCAAAGCAGATAAATCTCCTAAACAAACCTATTACATCCATTGAGATTTAAAATGTAATCAAAAACCTTCTCAAATAGCCGGGTGTGGTGGCGCATGCCTTTAATCCCAGCACTTGGGAGGCAGAGGTAGGAGGATTGCCGTGAGTTCAAGGCCACCCTGAGACTCCATAGTGAATTTCAGGTCAGCCTGGACTAGAGTGAGACCCTACCTCAAAAAGCCAAAAAAAAAAAAAAAAGCAAAAACCTTCTCAAAAAGAAAAGTCCAGGACCTGATGGATTCTCAGCAAAATTCTACTAAACCCTCATCAAAAAACTGAAACCAAGCCGGGCGTGGTGTCGCACGCCTTTAGTCCCAGCAGTCAGGAGGCAGAGGTAGGAGGATTGCCGTGAGTTCAAGGCTACCCTGAGACTACAGAGTTAATTCCAGGTCAGCCTGGACCAGAGTGAGACCCTACCTCGAAAAACCAAAAGAAAAAGAAACTGAAACCACTTTTTCTCAAGTTTTCAACATAACTAGAGAACAGGGAATACTCCCCAACTGCTTCTATGAAGCTACCATCACCCTAATACCAAAACCAGGCAGAAATACAAGAAAAGAAAACTACAGAACTATGTCCCTGATGAACTGAGGTGCAAAAATTCTGAACAAAATCCTCACAAACCAAATTCACAACACGACAAAAACATTATCCACCTAGATCAAGCATGTTTCATACTAGGGAAGCAGGGATGATTCAACATATGTAAATTGATTAACTTAATACACCACACAAATAATCTTAAACAAAAGAACATGTTGGGACTGGAGAGATGGCTTAGCAGTTGTGGCACTTGCAGGCAAAGCCAAAGGACCCAGGTTCTATTCCCTAGTACCCATGTAAAGACAGATGTACAAGGGTGGCACATGCTCTAGAATTCCTTTTCAGTGGCTAGAGAACCTCACATGCCCATTCTCATTTCTCTCTTTCTCTCTTTCTCTCTCTCTCTCTCTCTCTCTCAAATAAATAAATAAAATACTTTTTAAAAGAACCACATAATCATTTCAATTGATGCTGAGAAGGCCTTCAACAAAATACAATACCACTTCATGATCAAAACACAGGAAAGACTAGGAATGGAGGGATTATATCTCAATATAATAAAAGCTATATAAAGCCACCTAAAGCCCAAATAATACTTAATGGGGAAAAACTCAAGGGATTCCCACTAAAGTCAGAAAAAAGACAGGGGTGGCCACTCTCTTCAACATAGTACTAGAAGTCCTAGCCCAAGCAATAAGACAAGAAAAAGATACAAAAGTGATACAAATAGGAAAGGAAGAAGTTGATACTGATCCATATGTGAGATTAAATTCAGGGATGTGGAAGAAATTACATTAAGATCCTTGGTATGTAAATCTTTCAAGAGTATGTTTTTTTTTATATCAAATTAATTCCATATTATGGTTAAAAAGAAAAATAGGGCCCCAGAGAGGGTAGAATGAATTCTAGCCCTGAAATATTTGGCCCTGGCTTGTAATTCCCAATACCAGAAAATGGTTATAACCCACATTGAGCTGTCAATTGGAGAGACCCATAAAGTTCCCCAAACAAGACAGATTTCTGTCAAAACACTTGATTACCTGCCTGAGATAAAAGGTAAGACCCAATTGCTAAAGACACCACATGCTGCTGACACAGAATAAGAGATCTGGCTGAATCTAGAAGGAAGCCAGCCTCCAGATGGTTAGCCTGTATAGTGCTGAAAAGCACTACATGAGCTGCTGGGCAAAAACAGCCACCAATGCCATGAGCAAGCAGGGGACCCTGCTATTTGAAAGCAACCAGCCTGACAAGATGTACACACCTTGCAATAGTGGCACACAGCCTAGGGGCTAACCAGTAGCTTTATGATTAACTAAGAGATACAATCAGTGGACAGCATCCCATACCTTGAACTGGAAACCAAGTTGGAATCCTATGGAGACCAAGATTATGGAATGAGAAACTCCCATTAGTCTTTGTCCAAAAGTGAGGCTACACTCATCAAAATCTTTCTAAATTCACAATGATTATAGCCTTTAACCTATCCTGATCTCACACTCCATTAGATAATCTGTTCTCTTTGTCAGAAAGTAGCGACAACTGAGGACAACCAAAATATCAACTGGACAAGGGTAGCTGACTTCCTGGCAGGAGGTGAGCCACCACTCACACATCACCCAGGGCCCAGGTGAAAACACAGAGGTATTAGAGAGACGAGCAAGAGTGCTGCTTCCGTGGCAAACCTGACAACCTACACCAGGGTGATGGAGACAGACACTGAGGACACTCAAAATGTATAAAAGTAGAAATTCAGAAGCTGCAGAGAGCTCAACCCTAAAGTAGATTTAAAGCACACCCACCAAGACTCAGAGAAGTTTGCAGAAGAAGGGACAGAAGGAATGTCAAGAGCCACAGGGTGGGAGGGAATATCCAGAGGCATTGCCCCCTCCTACGATTATCTGCTGTTCTCACAACTCTATGGTGAATACCACCGATTCCACTAAGGGAGAGGGGGGTCCTCAGTGGAGTGGGGACAGGGAAGAGGGAAATGGTGGTACCAACACATGATGTATCTGTACAAGGTTTCAACTTAACTTAAAAAGAGGGGAGGGCTGGAGAGATGGCTTAGCGGTTAAGCGCTTGCCTGTGAAGCCTAAGGACCCCGGTTCGAGGCTCGGTTCCCCAGGTCCCACGTTAGCCAGATGCACAAGAGGGTGCACGCGTCTGGAGTTCGTTTGCAGAGGCTGGAAGCCCTGGCACGCCCATTCTCTCTCTTCCCCTCTATCTGTCTTTCTCTCTGTGTCTGTCGCTCTCAAATAAATAAATAAATAAAAATTTAAAAAAAAAAAAAAGAGGTGAAAGCCGGGCATGGTGGTGCACGCCTTTAATCCCAGCACTCAGGAGGCAGAGGTAGGAGGATCACCATGAGTTCGAGGCCACCCTGAGACTACAGAGTTAATTCCAGGTCAGCCTGGACCAGAGTGAGACCCTACCTTGAAACACCAAAAAAAAAAAAAAAAAGAGGGGAAGCCTTTGTTTGGTTATAGCTGGCACCAAACTGGGGACAAACACCTAAACTGCAGTGCCCTTTTAGTGGAATTTAATGAAAGTATTTTGCCACATGTGGTAGCTTTGCAAACGCAAAACTGTGAGTGACCACCAATAGCATGTAGTAATTACGTCTTCATCTTCATGAGGTTTTTAGTCCCATGGGACATTTTCTCAAACGTGCATGTGATCATCTTATTTTTATATTTCTTAGGAAGAAATAAGCAGAAAGTTTGGCACCGTTTATTCAAGATTCCGAATGCCTAAGGCATACAGCTATCATGCTGCTCTTAAACGTCTCTCTTTCTGCTTTCTCACACTCTTCAACAGCTCTGCCCTCTGCCCATAAACTGTAATGGGACTGCACACATACAATCTTGATTTCTCTGCTTGTTAGAATTTATTTACTTGAGAAATTAAATAGATTTTTCTGATTAGATATTCTACCAACAGAGGTGACTTTTCTTCTTGTTCTCCTCAGCAACAACAAAACACAAGCTATCACATCTTTAGACATTCAGTTTATGGAGGAAAGTGTCTTTCTGCTCAATGGCTCCCCAACCTATCTGTGCATCAGAACTGAATTTCTCACCTTCAGGCATCTTGCCTTTGAAGTCTCCCTGACACCTGCAGGGTTCTGTTGGGTCAATGCAGATGAGAAGCTGTGTGCTAGCGCCACCTATTGTTGAAAAGGTGGTGTGAATGTGACAAACATTCACAGTACACTGATGGCTTTAAAACAATAAAGTGATAGAACCACAATTTTATTTTAACCAATTACTGAAGCATCACTATAAAAAATATGCCAACTAAAGCCAGGGATGGTGGTGCACGTCTTTAATTCCAGAACTCGGGAGGCAGAGGTAGGAGGATCGCCAAGAGTTCAAGTCTACCCTGAGACTTTGTAGTGAATTCTAGGTCAGCCTGGGCTTAGAGGGAGATGCTACCTTGAAAAAAACAAAAACAAAACAAACAAAAAATGAAAACTTAGCCAGGCATGGTGGCACCTGCCTTTAATCCTACTACTCAGGAAGCAGAGGTTGGAGGGTTGCTGTGAGTTCAAGGCCACCCTGAGACTGTATAGTGAATTCCAGATCAACCTGAGCTAGAGTGAGACCCTACCTCAAAAAAACAAAAAAAAGATGCCAACTAGTTGTGCTTTTTCTTTGGTTTTGTTGTTGTTGTTATGTTTTGTTGTTTTTCAAGAAAGAGTCTCACTCTGGCCCATGCCGACGTGGAATTCACTATGTAGTCTCAGAGTGTCCTCAAAGTCACAGTGATCCTCCTGCCTCTGTCTGCCTCCCGAGCGCTAGGATTAAAGGTGTACACCACCACATGCGGCATTTTTTATATTTTTATTTATTTATTTGCACATACGTGTGGTGAGGGGTAGGTGCCAGATGCTTGTACCACATTCTGCATCTGGTTTACATGAGTGCTGGGGAATCAAACCCAGGCTGGCTGCTTTACAAGCAAGTGCCATTAGCTGCTGAGTCATCTCACCAGTCCCATTTTTCTTTGCTTTTATTTAGGATTTACAATGACTATTATCATTTTTGTTGTGTTCCATTAGCCTGATTTTATAAGAATAGTTAGCATAACCACATATTCAAAGCACAGAAAGAGACTGAAATTCAAATTTTAAATGTTAAATAATGAAGTGTAACACAAATTTATAGACAAAGTTGTTAGTGTTGTTGTCAATTCAAAAAAATTAAGGTAGGCCAGGCATGGTGGTGCACACCTTTAATCCCAGCACTCGGGAGACAGATATAGATGGATTGCCATGAGTTTGAGGCCACCCTGAGAGTACATAGTTAATTCCAGGTCAACCTGGGCTAGAATGACACCCTACCTTGAAAAAAAAATTAGTGTATAGCTGGAGAGATTGCTTAGTGGTTAAAGCACTTGCCTGCAAAGCCTAAGGATCCAGATTTGATTCCCCAGTACCCACATAAAGCCAGATGCACAAAGTAGCACATGTATCTGAGTTCATCTTGCTTGTAAATAAATCAACTTTTTAAAAAATGGGGCCAGCAATGGTGGCTCTCTTCTTTAATCCAACACTCAGGAGGCAGAGGTAGGAGGATGGCTGTGAATTCAAGGCCAGCCTGAGACTACATAGTGAATTCCAGGTCATCCTGGGCTAGAGTGAGAACCTACCTCAAAATAATAATAATAATAAGGTATTTAAAAATCAAATACAAAAATGAGTGTGGTGGCACATGCCTATAATCTTAGCACTTGGGATGCAGGAATCAGGAAGGCCAGCAGTTGAGGTCATTCTAAGCTACAGAGAGGGTTTAATACTGAAATACATGAGATCCTGTCTCAAAAAGTCAAAAAAAAAAAAAAATCCAGATGTGGTGGCGCATGCCTCTAATCAAAGTACTCAGGAAGCTGAGGGAGGAGGATTGCCATTTAGTTTGAGGTTATCCTGAACTACAGAGTGAGTTACAGGTCAGCCTGGACTAAAGTAAGACCCTGCCTCAAAAAAAGTCAAAAAAATTTAAGGCATATATGTATTATATATTTATAGAAGCATTACGTGGTACCCCATTAATGTGTGTGTTTTATGTTTTAGGTATCCAGTAAAATGTTTTAATTAAGGCATTTTATATTTATACTAAGAGTTCAGCTATGATAACATAAACATACTTTATATGGTGCATGTGCACACATGTATGTGGGTGCATGTGTATGAGTGTGCAGGCATGTATGTGCACATGTGTGGAGACAAGAGGACAACCTCAGGTGTCATTCCTCAGGTGCCATCCACCTTTTTTGAGACAGGGTCTCCTATTAGTCAGGAGCTAGCTTTGCTGGCCAGAAAGCCCTGGGGATTCCCCCTTTTCTGACCTCCCCAGCACTTAAATTATAGGCATGTAACCCCACCCCCAGCTGTTTTCCATAGTTCTGGGGATTGAACTCAGATGGCACGGCAAGCAGTTTATCAACTATATGATATATTGATACTTTACTCATTGCTGTGACCAAATATACCACAAGAAGCAGTGGAAGGAAGAATGGATGGAAGGGAGGAAGGGAGGGAAGGAAGGAGGGAGGGAGAGAAGGAAGAAGAAAGGGAGGGAGGGATAGAAGGGAGGGAGGGCGGGAAAGAGGGAGGGAGGAAGGGAGGGAAGGAGGAGGGAAGGGTTTATCCTAGCTTACAACTTCAAATGAATACATTCTCTCATAGTGGGAAGGCACTGGTGGTAGGAACAGAAGGCCAGCTGGTCACACTGCACTTAATCAAAAAGCAGACAGATAATAGAAAGTGGAACCAGAATCTAAAACCTCAAAACCTACTCCCAGTGACTAACTTCTTCTAGTAAGACTCGGCCTTCTGGGCTGGAGAGATGGCTTAGAGGTTAAAGCACTTGCCTGTGAAGCCTAAGGACCCAGATTCAATTCCCCAGGACCCACATAAACCAGATGCATAAGGTGTCACATGCAGCTGGAAATCATTTGCAGTTGCTGGAGTCCCTGGAAAAAATATACACTGGAGAAAAGACAGCATCTTCCACAGATGATGCTGGAGAAATTGTATAACCACACATAGAAAAATGAAATTAGATCCCCTTCTGTCACCCTGCACAAAAAATCAACTCAAATGGATTAATGACCTCAATATAAGACCTGAAACTGTAAAACAACTAAAAGTAAAAACAGGGAGAACACTTTATGATATAGGCATAGGGAAAGACTTCCAGAAAAAGACCCCAGTAGCCCAGGAAATTAGATCAACACTCAACCACTGGGACCTCATGAAACTAAAAAGCTACTGTACAGCCAAGCAAACCATCAACAGAGTCAATACACATCCCACAGAATGGGAGAAAATCTTTACCAATTAAACTTCTGACAATGGTCTAATATCTAGAATCTACAAAGAATTCAAAAAAAAAAAACCAAAAACAAACTAAAAGTGCAAACAACCCAATCAAAAAACTGGAAGCGAGATTTGAACAAAGAATTCTCAAAGGAAGAAACACAAATAGCCACTACACATTTAAAACATGTTTAGTTATCAGAGAAATGCAGATAAAAATAACTCAGATTTCATCTCACTCCAGTCAGGATGGCATAAATCAAAAAAAAAAAAAAAATGACAACAAATGCTGGCAAGACTGACGGAAAAGGAAACCCTTACCCACTGCTGGTGGCAGGGCAAACTTGTACAACCACTATGCAAATCAGAATGGAGACTCCTACAAAAGATGAAAATAGATCTACTATTTGATCCAGGTGTATAACTCCTGGGTATATACCCTAAAAACTCTACTCTCTACTACAGAGATACCTGTTCAACTATGTTTGTTGCTAATCTATTCACAATAGATAGGAACTGAAATCAGCCAGATATCTATCAACTGATAAATGGATACATATACACATATGCATATACACAGTGGAATTCTACTCAGCAATAAGGAAAAAAATGAAGTGATGAGTTTGCAGAAAAATGGATGGAACTGGAAAAAATCATTTTAGCAGTCACACAGGTACAGAAAGACAAACACCACATGTACTCTCTCATCTGCTTTCCTAGCTGGGATCAATTGGAGATGAGAGCAAATGGTAGTGAGAACCTGGAATATGGGCACAAAACTAGAATGAGACCAGTAGAGAAAAGAAATAGGGAGAGACCAGAGGAAGAGTTTCCTGATAGGTTAGGGTAGGGACAGAATATCAGGAATGGGTTACCACATCTGCCAGGGCCCAGCAGAAATAACAGAGGAAGTGGTAACATGAACACTGCTCTTACTGCTAGCCTGACAACTAGCTCCAGGTTGATGGTAAGAGACACTATGATCAATCAACACCTAAAGCAGAAATCCAGAGGCCACAAGGAATTCAACACCAAATCTGACTGCCAACAGGCCTGCCATGGCTCAGTTAACATTGTGGAAGAGGGGTCAAAAAGATTGTAAGAGCCATTGACTGAGGCTCAGTGTCCTTCCCCCTCACTACCCCTACATGGACCGAATGAGACCTTCATGACCCCACAGCGAATACCATAACCCCTCTAAGGAGGGCCCCCAGCATAATGGGAGCTGGGGCAAGGAGATACAAGAGTATATATAATAATTTTTTGTAATAGGGCTAGAGAGATGGCTCAGCAGTTGAAGGCACTTTCTTGAAATGCCTGATGGCAGGGATTTGATTCCTCAGTACCCATATAAAACCAGATGCACAAAATGGCCCGTGCATCTGTAGTTCATTTGTAGTAGCAGGAGACCTTGACATGCCCATATCTATCCATCCATCTATCTGTCTGTCTGTCTGTCTCTCTGTCTGTCTATCTATCTATCTATCATCTCTCCTTGCAAATAAATAAAATATTTAATAGCAAAATCTGTATGACTCTCCATACAATGCAACTCAAGCACTTCAACCTAGGATCTAAACCAACCCCTTCGTTATTGGTTTCCTAAGTATCTCAGCTTCATTTCCCTTGCACCATACACTCATGACACGGGTGCACTCGCCCAACAGGGCCCCTGAATCAAACCTCAACATCTCAGTTCAAGTAACTTGGATGGTAAAAGTCCTTCAAGGGATAGCTTCTAGCTGTCATATTTGCCATTGTTAAATTCCCAGAGCAAATTGTACTACCTCTTCTAAGAACATTCCCAGTACAACTAATATCTCCTCCATGAACCCTGTAAATCTCGTACTTTATATCACAGTTATTTCCATATGAGTCTTTCTCACCCTAAAACACAAAATTCTTAAAAGCAGAGACTGTGTATCCAGTTCATTTCCTTATATTCTAGCAAAATCTTTTGTTCCTAGTGGGCACTTTATAAATATTTGTAATAAGAATGAACAAATTCTTCTTGCGATCAGAGCAGGATAACCCACAGCATAAGCAAACTCTCTAAAAAAATGTTAACAGATGTCCTTCCTGCTTTCTTCATTTGCTTTTTTTAAATGTCTCTATAGTGATAGTAACATATTGGACACTCTGCTACGTGAAATGAGTAAGACAGGATGGAAGGATCCAAGAAAATTGGTTCAAGCTAAACTCACTTGACATCAGACAGAAAGAACATTGCAAACCCTGCTCCTCAGTAAAGTTCAGAATGATGCATGAAGGTTGCTCTGCTTATAAACAATAGCATTTCATAAAGTACTGATAACCTAATGGGGGCATGTCAGTGTCCTTTGGAAGCCCTTTGATCATGTAATATATTTTTTCCTTACTTTGAGGTCAGAAAATGAAGATGACAAAAGAGACAGAACAGAAAATAGAAGAATGGAGAAAAGAAGCAAGTAGTAGGGAAAACTGGTGTAAGAAAAGCAAAGATCCAAGAAGCAACTTAAAAGGACTAGAAATGATTTATAATATGCTGGATGTCCAACATGTACCTCTCTCTGCCCTCAGCCCCAGTTGGCCTTTGATCTTCCTCTCAGCTCATCCCATCTGCCGCCTGGAAGAGATGGAAGGAACAAGGGTCACAATGATACTACTTCCTCTCTCCTTACTCTTGGGGTCACAGCAAAAATCACTGACCTGCATAGATGTGTGTGTGTGTGTGTGTGTGTGTGTGTGTGTGTGTGTGTGTCTAGATTTGAGGTAGACTGAGAAATAGCTCAGTAGTAGAGCACTTACCAAGCATGTGCAAGACCCTGAGTCCTATCCCCAACAAAGCCTGGAGGGGACTGTGGTAGGTCGACTTGTGTCTCCCAAAATGTTATGTTCAAATCATGACTCAGGTACCAGGGAATTTGGCCCTATGTGGAAATGGGTCAGATGTTATCATATTTGCAGATAAAATCAAGTTAAGATGAGCTCATGCTGGATTAAAGTGAACCCTAATTCAGTGACTGATATCTTTATAAGAAAAAAGATAAGGAGATTAGGACACATGCACAGCAATGTCACAGGGGAGACAAGGGCTGCAGCGATGCTTCAAAGCACAGAACAGCCAGGGACTGCCAGCCCCTACCAGAAGCTAAAAGAGGCAAGGAGGGGTAGCTCCCCAGAGCCTTCAGAGCCAGCATGGGCTCTGCCAATACTTGAATTTCAGACTTCAGCCTCCTTAACTACCAGAGGATGTGCTTCTGTTGTTTTAAGGCACCCAGTTTGTGGTCATTTGCACAACAGCCCTAGGACACTGACATGGGGGTTGAATATGCTTAGTAATCAGAGGTCTTAGACCCAAGAGGAAAGCATAAACGTTCTCTCCTCCCAAGATAGAAGCTAATCCATTTGGCTCACATCACTAAACAATGTGGTTTGTTCTACTTAGAAAATATTTTGTAATATTAAGTCCTGGCTGGGCAATTTCACTTTATTAATGTTTGAAATCTCAACTAGAACAAAGCAGCTGTCACCAAAGAGAAGAAAGTAGGTGAGTCAGCCAATGCTTGGCATCCAATAGGTGTTTAATAAGTATTTGTTGAATGAGTGGAAATGGAACCTATTTTAGGGTACAAAAGTAGACTTCTGATCCTAATCCCCAGAGGCTGGAGCTTTCACAATCTGAGCTGAGCAACTCACAAGCCACAGCGGACCCACAAAGGCAGCTAGACCCAATGTAAAATGAATGCAAAGCAATATCCAGTGGCATCACAGGTAGCACCATATGACCAGGTAAACAGAGTGGATGGATTCCAGGATGGATCTGAGGGTAACAGGGTGTGTACTGGTGTATGTGCATGTGGGTGTATATGACATGAAGTTCAGAGGACAACTTCAGGTGCTGTCACTTGGGAGCACACTGTCCACCTTTTTTTGTTTGTTTGTTTGATTGTTTCGATTTGGTTTGTTTTGGTTTTTCAAGGTAGGGTCTCTCTCTAGCCCAAGCTGACCTGGATCTTGCTCTGTAGTCTGAGGCTGTCCTCCAACTCACAGCGATCCTCCTACCTCTGCCGCCCAAGTGCCAGGACTAAAAGTATGTGCCACCACTCCTGGCGTCTTTAGATTTTTGTTTGTTTGTTTGTTTGTTTGCCATCCACCTTTTTTGAGACAGTCTCTCATTGGCCTAGAGCCCACCATCTAAGTTAGACGAGCTGGCTAGAAAGCCTCAGGGTCTGCTGGTCTCCGCCTTTCCAACACTGAAATTGTAAGTGAGCTACCACTGCCAATATTTTTACATGGCTTTTTTTTTTTTTTAAATTTCAAACCCATGGGTACTCCAGGTCCTCATGCTTGTGAGGCAAACACTTTATCAACTGAGCCTCGTCCCCAGTTCAACATTCTTGATAACTGCTAGGTACCACTAGAACCAAGAATTCATTTGCTCTGTGACCCTGGAGTAACACTGTTTAACAGAACTTCTGAAATGACAGAATGTTCTAGCTGTCCAGAAACATGTGCTTACTGAAATGTAGCAAATGTAACCACAGATCTTACTTTAAACTTTTACTTAATTTATTTAAATTTAAATAGCTACAAGTGTGTATTAGACAGCACAGATTGGCACTGTTTTGTAATTGTTTTATTGATTTATTTGTGAGCAGAAAGAGAGAGAGGAGAGAGAGAATGGGCACTGCCAGTTAACTCTGCATGCATGTGCCACTTTGTGCATCTGGCTTTATGTGGATACTAGGGAATCAAGCCCAGATCATTAGGCTTTGCAGGCTAAGCCACCTCTCCAGCCCAACTGAGACTATTTTTAAGGAATCTCCAGTCTTTGCCATTGCTTCTGTCTCCTGCTTCTTAATTCTGACTCTGTTGTGACCAGAGATGGCTCACAGGTATCCACAAGCATACACTGTTCATTGACACTGAAAGCAGCCGCCTCTCGACCAGGCAGTAAAGAATGCGTCTTCCCCTGTGATGCTTATGGAGTGGCAACGACTTGAGGAATTGATGAAACTGCACTGAAGCACACCATCCAGGAGCTGGGGAGATGGCTCTAGGTAAATGCTTGCCTGGTAAGCATCAGGATCTGATTTTGATTCCCAGAACCCACAGGGGGGAAAATGCTGGGCGTGACGGCATGTCCTTGTAATACTAGCACTGGAGAAGCACGAACAGGAGACTCACTGGCCAGATAGTCTAGCCTAATTGGTGAGCACCAGAGCTCCTGGCTAATGAGAGACCCTGTATCAAGAAGAAAAACAAAGCTGGAAGTATGTTCCTGATGAACCACACCCAAGGTTGCCTCCTCTCTCCTCCACAACCATGCACACACTCATACACACTTAATAAAGAAAGAAAAAAATCTCCCATTCATCCATATGAGTGATCCATCAATGAAAGGAATTTTATCACAAGAATAAATTAACCCAGCTCCACTTAGAATTTTTATCTGATAGTTCCAGTGACCTGTAATGTCTATCCCTTGGCATTTCTTAATAGCCACTATGTTCAGAGTGATATTCTAGATTGTAAAAAGTAAAATGGGTATTGATCAGAAGGAACTTCCTTTCATCATGAAGAATGCATCATTCACAAAGAAATAAAATTTGTATTAAAATCAAATATTCACACAGGCATAATGGCACACCCCTTGAATCCCAGCACTTAGGAAGCAGAGGTATGAGGCCAGCCTGATACCACATAGTGAGTTCCAGGTCATCCTGGGCTAGAGAAAGGCCCTACTTTAAAAAATCAAAAACAAATCGAATATCCAGAATATATGTATTTGTTGTCTTATTTTTGTTTATTTTTCATCTCCTGTTGAAAACTGTAAGCTTCTCACATGCCTTTCCTGAGACATATACTCTTCCACCTCAGTCTAAGTGTTTGCTAAAAGCTTATGCTAAAAGCTGCATCAGAGACTCTCAGGAGATTCTTTAAAATGCCGTCTCACCTTATCTCTACAGAAGCTGAACTTGCCTTTAAACAAGCTGCCCAGTTCATGTGTCTACACAGTATAGTATTGAAAGCCAGTGTTCATCTAAACTACCCAAAGTTGTCCCCACTGACTCCAGTAAACATATCTTTCCATTTTTCATATTTGATTTGTTTATTTGAGAGACAGAGAGAAAATAGGCACACCAGGGCCTCCAGCCACTGCATATGAACTCCAGACACATGAGCAAACATTTATGCTGGTTATAAAGACAGTAAGAGACTGGGGGTCTGGGGCAATGACTCAGTGGAGAAGAGTGCTTGCCATGCAAGCATGAAGGAGTGAGAGGGCATGATTTGCCCTAAAGTTCAATTCCCTAGTGCCCTCATAAACAACTAGGCATGTCCCACACATGCCTGTAGCCTCAGTACTGTGGTGAATGGAAACTGGAAAATCACTGAGTTCATGAAAATGGAAGCTCCATGTTCGTCCAAGGAAAATATCTCCATCTCAAGGAAGTGTGCAGATGAATATGGAGAAGGACAACCAACACACCCCTGTGCATATGCACATGGGCATGTGTCTACACACACATGTGTACACCACACATACTTCACTATATATATGTGTGTGTGTGTGTGTGTGTATATATCACTGCATGTGGTGATTTGATTCAGGTGTCCCCCATAAACTTAGGTGTTGTGAATGCTAGGTCCCCAGCTGATGGAGATTTGGGAATTAATGCCTCCTGGAGGGAGTGTATTATTGGGGGCGGGCTTATGGGAGTTAAAGCCAGTTCCCCATGCCAGTGTTTGGCACACTCTCCTGTTGCTGTGGTCCACCTTATGTTGGCCAGGGAGTGATGTCCACCCTCTGCTCATGCCATCATTTTCCCTGCCATCGTGGAGCTTCTCCTCGAGCCTGTAAGCCAAAATAAACCTTTTTCCCAGAAGCTGCTCTTGGTTGGGTGATTTCTACCAGCAATGCGAACTGGACTGCAACACTGCACTTCACACACACACACACACACACACACACACACACACGCACGCACACGCACACACGTAAAAAGATAGTAATGGACTGGTGTTAAGCTGATATATTGTATGAAATATCTACCTTATTTGTGGAGATCTCATCCATTATCTAATTAACTGTTAGGGTAGACAGCACGTTAGGGAATTGGAGAAGAGGCAGATTAAAAAGAGGCAGCTTAAAGGTTCCAAATGCCAACATTTCAGCAAGCAATCCTCAAAGTGCTTATCATTGTTTAGTTAACCATGAAGCAAAGAAAAAGCAGCCTGGGACTCTTCCGACTGGCCACAAACCTTCAGGGTAAACTGGTAACAGTAAAAGCATTCCGCTGTGCCTTGCTGCTCCAGAGCTAACTGAAGGTCAAGTCCCAATAGTAAATGTGTCTCGAACACCCACCTTGAGCTTTGGCAGCCTTTAACTGACCGCAATGTTAAACTACCAGAAATAAATGAGGCTAATGATTATTTTTTCTAACTTATCCCAGGCTTTTCCTAAGTTAGCCAGACTTTCCTAGGTGTGTCCAAGGTTCACATCATCCTAGGCAGAATGCAATTTTTATACCTATCTCAAGAAAAGCCCCAGTAGACAGACGTTCAATGACCCTGGGTCTTTGTGAATTTTGTTTGTCTGTGGTTTGTTTTGCTTCACTTATGTTCAGGCTCATCTACCTTTTCCCCTTTTTACAGAGTGCACCATCCTTGCGCCTGAGCTTTGGACTCATTGAGAGCTTTCTTAGCCTTGCTGCTGCTCTGCCAGGTTTGTGTCAGGGAAAGTACACTGGGAGAGGAGTTACAGCCTCAGTGACTTAGGACAGATAGGATTTTCCAGTTCCAGTAGCATAAAATTTCATAAACAGCATAGGTTGTAGAAAGAGAGCTACATTAAGACTAGAAAAACCTGAATTTCTTTATTACTGCCTCACTCATTATCTATTGATATAACTTTGGGCAAGCCACTAATTTTGTTTTCAGCTATTTGTATTTTTGATTTAAGATTTATTTATTTAAATCTAAAACATGAAGGGTATTTTTTTGTTTGTTTTTGTTTTTTGTTTTTACCGGTTGCTCCCAAATTGGAGCCCATAGCTCCTTAGAATTTCACCAAGGAATGATAAGACCTCAAATATTTTTTTGTATATAAAAAAGCCTAACATTAGAATAACCCATTTAACTACAAAAAGGTTACCCAGAATTTTCTCTTTAGCTGCCACATTTTTATTGCTTCCCCAGATTAAAGTGAAAATTGAAGCAGCCCCGGGCACAAGAGAAAGTCTCTCATAACTTCCGGAATTAATGTGGAACCGATATTTAACCGTCTTGCCTAAAAATGAACCTAAATCCTTCAATCTTTAGGTTTTTGTTTGAGCTTCAGCTCCCATATTGGTAAAGATTAAGGATAATAAGGCACCCTTTTTCTGAAAAGAGCCTTTTATACCAACTTCATGGGGATTAGCTGTCAGCTCCAAGCAAAGACCCTCCAGGAATGGTGCACAGTCTACTTGCAGGAGGATGTAATGGAAGACAGAAATAGAATTCCTCAAAACAACAAAGGTGAGCCAATTCACAGTATCGTCCGGGGCCAAAGGCCTTTCCAGCCAAAGGGAAAAGAAGGCAGATAGTGTTCCCTGTGCTTACCCCGTGCCCATTTTTCACCTTCTTTTTCTCTTGGGTTCTGCTATGAATGTGAAACTTGTTTCTTGCCTTTTCCTCCTTCCTCCTCCTCCTCCTCTTCTTTTCTTAATGCTGGAAATAGAACCCAGGGTCTCATACTTGGTGCTGTGCCACCAACCTGCACCCCCAGTCCCTAGCCTTTCTTTCCTGTTGGGATGAACTATAAGAACAAACTGTGAGAAGGAAATATGAGAATGAACTATGGGAAAGAACTGTGGGAATATTTATTGTAATTTTTTAAAATATTTTATTTTTATTTATGTATTTGAGAGAGAGAGAATGGACACACCAGGGCCTTAATTGTTATGCCATCTCTACAGCCTGGGAATATTTCTTATGGACCTTACAAATAACTTTTGTGATATTATTGCTGTGAGATGCTAAATTCCTTATTTGTAACTTGCTCTAAAGTTAATCTTACAACTGTGCAATCCACCCACTTAAAGCAATGAAACTAGGTTTCTTCTGCCTTGGTATGCTTTTGGACTGAACAGAACAGATGACCAATATTGACAATCAATGTTTAGAGATGCTGGCTAATCTTAAAATATGTTCTTTGCCTAATTTCCTCAGGAAACTCATTGGACTTTGGACTCAGAACACACATACATGTATAAAGAAGTGCTGGTCAGGAATAGGTGGTAAGACCGTAGTGCTGAAAACCCCACATACTTGGGCTGCAAGGCAACTGAGAAATAGAAATCCTGCTGGGACTGAGCTGATAACTTCCTTCATGTAGACCAGCTGACAGAAAGCTGGAAAAAGCCACTCTACATGCAGTTCAATAGGAGAGAGAGAAATCACCAGTGAAGATACTAAACAGCAGACATTGCAAGCCTGATATTTGGCCAGTCAGGCCAAATGAGCCAACAGATGCAATAATGGCACATCTGTCATAGTGGAAACCAACTGCCCTCTAATTTGACTGGAGGCCTGCTCTATGGGAGGGAATACATCCCTGATACTGAAAACTTAAAACAGGGGTAGTCATGAGCCCTAGGGGTGTAACGTCTGCTGCTGTTTAGCTAAATGTATACATTATGCTTAGCAAACTGCCCAATAAGCCCTTCTCTTAATGTTCATACCCTTATATTAATGCTACTCTCACTTTTGGTACAGAATCTCCTCTTTTCAGATGGAAGTGAACTTGGGATGACTCAGGAGGCATCGTGGTAGTGGAAAGAAGTGACAGAGGAGTGTTCAGCACTGCATTATCTCTATCACACCTTCCAAGGCTCAGGGACTATTGCGGAAGAGGCAGTGGAAAGAATGTAAGAGCCAAAGGAAGGGTAAGACTCCTTACAACATGCTCCCCCCAGGCACAAAATGGCCTGGATATCCATGACCTCACAATGCCTGACACTACTACACAAGACCATCATAACAGGAGGTAAAAGATCATGACATCAAAATAAAAGAGAGACTGATTGAGACGGGGAGGGGATATGATGGAGAATGGAGTTTCAAAAGGGAAAGTTGGGGGAGAAAGGGCATTACCATGGGATATTTTTTATGATCGTGGAAGTTGTTAATTAAAAAAAAAAATTGAAAAGAAAAAAAAAAACAAGTGCTGGTCATAGCATTGAAGACAATGACATCAGTAACTATGGGCCTCCAAATCTGTTGAAGGCAACAAGTGGGCTTAATGTGTTTGCTTTTGTGATCAGAGAGTATGTACGTTCTGGAGCAGCAGAATCTAGCAGGTCATACCCCTAAATCCCTTCCTGTAACAGATGTTTTAAGATTATCCAAAGTTGACTGTACCTTACCCTTTGCTCATGTAATGTACTACTTGTTCATGTATTACTACTTTTTAGCTGATCAATAAAAGTGCCAGTAAGTATCTGTATGCAAGAGATGATGCCACAGCCACAGCAACACCAGAGCAGTGGTGACGGCAGATATAACAGGCTTACTACTGGCTTAAACTAAACTTCTCTTCAGTTTCCTTTTTCCTCAGACTGCTGCTAGAGGCACCTAGCCCACTCCTGGGCTGGGTATACCAGGAGTTAGCTCTCTTAACTCTCAGGCTCTGCTCCTAGAAGTAGTTTGCCTACTTCTGAATAGGAAAGTTCCAAAGGTTAGTCTTCCCTAAATTAAGCCCTGTGCCCCCCAAATGGGGCACTTTTTTGTTTGCCTTTAGCAATTTTGAACTCAATGTTATAAGGACATAGTAAAGACTATATTTATATGCCACACTACAGCTCAAATAAAATGTGATTTTCCTTTAAGAACTTGTTCCCACATTTCCTAGTTACAACAAACATACTTTAGAGTATAATAAAAGTACTACCAGCTGAGGCAACAAATCTGGCTAGAATTAAGAGAGGAAATATTTTATACATGAAAATGTGTTATTTGTTGAAAGCACAAATATGAAATCTATGAGAAGGTGATAACAAGATATAATTTGTCTTACTTTTTATTTACTGAACAAGCTATTGGAGGAAAAATTGCTGTAACTATGAGTTTGCCATATTCTAATAAGTTCTTGATGTTACACATGGCAACTACAGTGGAGCTTGTAACAATAATTTTAAATTCCCATGTCAAAAGGAGCATGGATATTTGGTTTCATTTTCAAAACTGCTCTGTTGAGGCATATATCCTAAAAAGTAATTCTCATTTTTCCCCATTATAGCTCCAACAGCTGTGGAACAAATTATAAAATATATTCAACCCAATCTGGAATTTAGAATGTTGATCTCTAAAGAAAGTATTTTGGAAGTGTCTCATGCATGCTAGAAAAAGGATTTAAAACTTTGATAAGGCTTTAAAAAGTGATAAACAATGTGAAATTCTAACAAAGGGCCATTTCCTTTGTTTTCCCCTAAGAATGCTTCATATCTATAATATATAATCTAATACTCTATATGTGTGGGTGAGTGGTATTTTCTTCCTGACTTTTCCATTCTTCTGGATACTTATTTCCATAGGTAGAAGCCTTATATAAACAAACTCATGTGAACATTTTTTTTCACACATAAGCAAATGCTACATACATAGACATACATGGTCATGCATATTTCCATTTTCTCACTAGTCACTCACAAGAACCAGGTTTTCAAACACAGTACATCCTTCTGAACTTGCAGCAAGCCCAGTGAAGTATTATTAGCTAATCAGGACCCAGCAACAAAATGATTTTTGAAAACCTATTCCATCACAGATCTCCAGGGAAGTTCCTTCTACATTGCCTTGTGTCAGGAATGATTTTTCTATTTTAACTTCATTATAAGATTTTCAATGAAATTTGTAAGCACCATTCAGTCATCCTTCAATATCCACAATGGAATGGATTCCAGATCTTTACCTCATCGTGAGTAGGAAAACGTACAACTATTCAAGGCCCTTAAATAAAATGATACAATGTTTGCAGAACACCTATACACACACTTCCATATACTTTAAAGTACTTCTAATGACTTATAATGCCTAATAAATATAAATGTCAATATATACAAACTATTGTATTATTTAGAAAATAGTGTACCACAAAAGTCTATGCACACTCAGTAGAGATACAATTATTCTTTTAAGTATTTTTGACTTGGGCTGGAGAGGTGGGTCAGTGGCTAAAGGTGCTTGTTTGTAAAGCCTGATAGTACCAGTTTTAGTCCCTAGTGCCTAGAAAAGCTAGGTGCAAAACTAGAACAGCAGGCTGAAGAGATGGCTTAGTATTTAAGGTATTTGCCTGCCAAGCCAAAGA
This sequence comes from Jaculus jaculus, assembly GCF_020740685.1. Lineage (NCBI taxonomy): Eukaryota > Metazoa > Chordata > Mammalia > Rodentia > Dipodidae > Jaculus > Jaculus jaculus. Next base: position 29,087,940 of record NC_059108.1, read on the forward strand.
ACCCCAATTCAATTCCCCAGGACCCACATAATCCAGATGCACAAGGTAGCACATGCATTTAGAACTCATTTGCAGTGGCTGGAGACCCAGGAATACCTGCCCCCCTTCTTTCTCTTTCTCTCTCTCTCTCTCTCTCCCTCTCTCTCTCTGTCTCTCTCAAATAAATAAAAATTTAAAAATTCTAAAAAAAAAAAAAATTTAAAAATTCTTTTAAGTAGAACATATGGGACTGGGGAGATGGCTTAGTGGTTAAGCCTCTTGCCTGCAAAGACAAAGGACCTCAGTTTGATTCCCCAGGACCCACATAAGCCATATGTACAAGGTGGCACATGCATCTGGAGTTTGTTTGCGATGGCTGGAAGCCCTGACAACCCTCCCTCTCCCTCTCCCTCTCCCTCTCTCTCTCTCTCCCACTTTCATGCATTCAAATAAATAAATTAAAATAAAATAAATAGAACATTGTGTCTGGAGTTTATTTTTGCAGTGGCAAGAGGCCCTAATGCACCTGTATTTTCGTTCCCTGTGTATCTCTCTCAAATAAATAAATAAATAAATCTTTACCTTTAATCTCAGCACTCGGGAGGCAGAGGTAGGAGGATTGCCATGAGTTCGAGGCCACTCTGAGACTCCATAGTGAATTTCAAGTCAGCCTGGGCTAGAGTGAGACCCTACCTTGAAAAACCAAAAAATAAAATAAAATAAAATAAATCTTTAAAAATATTTGAAAATATTTGTGACCTGTGGGGTAGTTAGATATAGGGATTCAGAACCCATGGATAAAGAACACCAACTGTATTCTGCCAAAATAATAATTCAGGTTATTACATTTCTCCACATTTGAGTGAAAAGTCAAATCTTTATTATGGCTTTTCCTGCACCAAGTTCAGTAGCACATACCTCTAGTCCCAGATACTCAAAAGGCTGAGTATGGAAGATCACTTGAACCAAGCAGTTGGAGATCAGCCTGGGAAATGTAGTGGAGCATTGTTTTAAATGAAAGTTTCCTACCTAAACATTCCAATAGGACTGAGGCTTGCCATACAACCATGAGGATCCAGAATCCACATTAAAAAAAAAAAAAAAAAAGCCAGGCATGGACTGGAAAGATAGCTTAGCAGTTAATTAAGGCACTTACCTTAGCAGCCTAAGGACCCAGATTCAGTTCCCCAGAACCCATGTAAGCCAGATGCACATAGTGGCGCCTGCATATGGAGTTTGCTTGCAGTGGCTAGAGGCCCTTTCACACCCATTCTCTCTTTATCTCTCTATCTGCCTCTCTTTCTCGAATAAATAAAGTATTTTAAAGGGGGGGAGGGTAGGAGGCCCCTAAGAGAAATCATACCCAAAGATATCATTCTGGCCTCCACGCACACAAATATGTACATGTACCCAAACACACATATTGCAGTCAGGTTTGCATTGCTGGCAGAAAACACCCGACCAAGAGCATCTTGTGGCGGGGTGGGAAAGAGTTTATTTTGGCTTACAGACTTGAGGGGAAGCTCCACAATGGCAGGGGGAAGGGATGGCATGAGCAGAGTGTGGATGTCACCTCCTAACCAACATCAGGTGGTCAATAGCAACAGGAGAGTGTGCCAAACACTGGCAAGACAAAGCTGGCTATAACACCCATAAACCTGCCCCCAAGAACAAGCTGCCTCCTAGAGACTTTAATTCCCAAATTGTCATCAACTAAAGACCTAGCATTCGGAACATATAAATTTATGGGGGACACCTGAATCAAACCACCACCGCACACACACTCCTGTATACACCTGAGCATACACATACAGAAACAAATTATTTGAAATTAATTTTATCTGATTAGTTAACTTTATATTATAAATAAGCCTAGGGATTAAAGGCGAGGAAAGAAAATCATGAGTTCAAGGCTAATCTAAGCAACTAAGCAAGGGATAGAGAGATTTCTCAGTGGTTAGGGCACTTTCCTGCAAAGCCTAAGGACCTTGGTTTGATTCCCCAGTATCTACATAAAGCCAGATGCACAAGGTGGCGCATGTATCTGGAATTTGTTTGCAGTGGCTAGAGACCTATTCTCTCTCTCTGTTAATAATGTTATGCCAGAAGCCATATATTGTTATTAGAAAAATTTCAATGCCAGGAGTGGGATAAGAGTTGAAATTTTCTTCTGAAATTTTGGGATCAGTGAACATCTTATAAGGTGATTTTAATTCCCTCCCTTCCTAACCTGGATGGGCCATCCTCCCTAACTCTGCTCCAGTCAGCAGCTTGGACTTGCTTAAGTTGTACATTTTATAGTGGAAAGGAGCAGAGAAAAGACATTTTCTTCCTTGGTATACTATCCAGACCCTTGGAAATATTTTAACTAACTTGAAAATAATCAGATTTTCTTGGCACACACAATCTATTCCATAAATGTGTTTTCCGAGAAAAATCATTTTTTGCAACTTCAAACGTGCCATTTCTGTAAGTGTACTTCATTACAACATAGAGCCCCCCACCTCCCTAAGATGGGAAAGTATTATGCAATGCTTGCACAATGGACTTTTTAATCTTCCCATTACTTTAAGGCACCCCTGCCACATTCCTAGCATTTTATCCATTTTATGCAACTCTTTTTCCTACATAAGTTTTATGTGTGCCACTGAATAACAAGGGATATTAAGAAATACAAAAGTAAAAAAAAAAAAAAAAGACAAAAGGTTACTTTCTTGAGTCTTCATTATCTAAAAATGTACACTAACTACATAGAATAAGATTATATGAATAGTTGAATTACACAAGCATAATCTAGCATACAGAAAAGGAAACAGTAAAACAAGATTAGCTATAATTTGACAATTGTAGAGGATAAGTTAGGTTCATTGCACTGGGGAGGCAGAAGTAGGAGGATTGCTGTGAGTTCAAGGTCACCCTGAAACTACATAGTGAATTCCAGATCAGCCTGGGCTAGAGTGAGACTCTACCTCAGGCAAAAAAAAAAAAAAAAAAAAAAAGAAATTATTCAGTTATTTGAGAGAGAGAGAAAAAACTGGGTGCGACAAGGCCTCTGGCCACTGCAAACAAACACCATATGCATGTGTCACCTTATGCACCTGGCTTTATGTGGGTACTGGGCAATCAAACCCAGGTCCTTAGGCTTTGCAGGCCAGTGCCTTAACTGGTGAGCCATCTCTCCGGCCTTCACTCTCTATTTTTAAAGAATTTAATTGTAAATTTGTAGACTTTGTAAATTGCATAAATTGTAAGTTTGTAAGGATTAAACATATATAAATGGAAATTACGTACTTTGAAGTTGAGGGTTATGAGTGCACAACCCTTGAAATGAGCCCAGTCATTTTTCTTTGCATCTCTGGGGTATGGTACCAGTCTGGTACATATTTCACTCTCTATATGGCTTGTCAAATAAAACAAATACAACTTTGGAGTAGCACAGAATAAAAATTTTAGGAGTGGAAACATAAACTGTATCTCCTCATTTTCTGACAAAGAGCTGGAAGCCTAGGAAGGTTAAGCCACACAGTTAATGGATGTATGCTGAAAGAAATGTTTCAGGAAGACTGCGCTGACATCCATTTACAGAATGTTGGGGAGGAGAAAAGGACTGGATGGAAAGGCATGCATTAAGAGATGTTTGCAATCATCACAGCACAAGGTAATGAGAGTGTGAGCTGGGATGATGAGAAGGGATGAGAACCAGGGGAGGAGCTGAAAGACACAAAAAGGCTCCTCTTGGCAGTGCTGTCTTTCTGTCAGTAAGATTTCATCTTGACCTATTTCTACACATGCTGGTATCAATCATGATCCCCAGATATTTTTACCCATGGCCCCAAACTGCACAGAAAGGCATAATTAGCAATCCCTTTGACTCATAGAGGGCCTCTGAGGGTGATTCATCCCCTCTGCTACACAATTATTCACCATAAATATAGTTCAACCTCTGACTATTCTGAGCAATGGTTCTTTATAATGTCCATTCAAGGGCTGGTTTCTCAATTAATATTGGCCTGAGCCCAATCTCTTTAACTTATCTTCTGAGAATCCCCCATATTTTTTCTCCTCCGCCAAAGATAATCAAACTTAATGCACATTCTTCTGTAACAGTAAACAGCCTTTCAGAATCAGATCACAATCTTTATTTTGCTTCTCCACACATGCTAAGATCAAAGTTGCACTTGACTTCATAACTGCTCTTAAGATGTTATGGAAATACAGTATCATCATCAGTAAGAACTAGTTGATTTCTTTTGTTCAAGACCAGTAACTCATAAGAAATTAAACTGCTGGTTGTCAAGAGGTAGGAAGATAATTTACAGAAGCCTCTTGATAGTGAGTTAGAATGTGCAGCATAGTTTAGGCAAAGGACAGCTGTGGGGTGGAGAGTGTGAGATGCAAAGAACAGACATACGGAGGGTGGGAATGCAGGAAAGAAGGGGTGAAGCCCAAAGTCAACTGTGTCAAAGCCAAGTAGCTGACAATTGTTCCATATACAAAATAAGGCCAGCCCACACAAGAGTGGTCCTGGAAACTTACAATGACATTAGCACAGTGGCACATTCCTATAATCTCAGTTCTCAGGAAGCTTGGGCAGAAAGATTGTCTCAAGTTTAATGCCAGCTTGAGCTGGACTAAACAGTAAAATCCTATCTCAAAAAAATTATACCTTGAGGGCTGAAGGGATGGCTTGGCAGTTAAGGCGTCTTTGTCTGCAAAGCCAAAGGACCCAGGTTTGATTCCCCAGAACCCACGTAAGCCAGATGCACAATGGGGTGCACACATCTGGAGTTCATTTGCAGTGGCTGGAGACCTGGCGCCCCCATTCTCTCCCTCTCTCTCTCTCTTTCTCTCTGTCAAATAAATAAATAAAAATGAAATATTTTTAAAAATTATACCTTGAATTTTGTCTTCAAAATAAAATTAGTTTCCATGCTAATTATCTTCTTGCTAAATTTATTATTAATTCTGATAGTTTGATAAAGCATTTTGGTTTTCCTCTGTACATAGACACATCCACTGTAAATAACATCTTTATTTTTTCTGATTTCACTTTTTTGTTGTTGTTGTTTTGTTTGTTTGAGGTAGGATCTCATTCTGGTCCAGGTTGACCTGGAATTAACTATGTATTCTCAGGGTGGCCTCGAACTCACGGGGATCTGCCTACCTCTGCCTCCCGAGTGCTGGGATTAAATGTGTGCACCACCACGCCCCACTGTGATTTCACTTTTATCTTATTGCTTTGACTAGAACTTCATGCATTGCTGAAGTGAAAATAGTAAATGTTCAATCATGTTCCTAAAATCAAAGCACAATGTTAAGTATTTCATTATTAAATCTGAGCATGGGCCAAACTGGGTGTGGTAAGGCATGCTTGTACTACAAGTGGGGAGACTGAGGCAGGAGGATAACAAGTTTGCAGCCAACCTAGACTCCATAAAATATTATACTTAGTGGGTAAAAATGTTTGCTTTGCAAACATGAGCACCTGAGTTCAAATCCCTAGAACCCATGTAAAAATGTCAGGCAAGGTGGTTTGCACCAGAATTCCAAACACTGGGGAGGTAGAGACAGGGAATCCCTTGGGCTCACTAGCTAGTTCATCTAGTTGAATTTGTGAGCTCTAGGTGGAGATACATTAGGTTAAAGGCAACTGAGGAATGGGGCTGGAGAGATGGCTTAGTGGTTAAGGCGCTTACCTGAGAAGCTTAAGGACCCAGTTTCAAGTTCCCAGTACCCACATAAGCCAGATGGATAAGATGGTATGCATGCATCTGGAGTTTCTTTGCAGTGGCTAAAAGCCCTGGTGCACCCATTCTCTCCCCCTCCTTCTCTGAGTGTGTGTGTGTGTGTGTGTGTGTGTTTTCTCTTTGTCTCTCTGTTCTTGCAAATAAAATAAAAATAAAAGCCACTGAGGAAGGCCCTTGCTATTTACACCTGGCCTTCACATGCATATACACACATACGAACATACATACACACATGCTCACATACCATACACAAGCAAAAAACTATTATAATGGAGCTGAATAATTCCCATTGTCATAGTAATGTCAGCCCATCATATAAAAGTATAAGTTAGCATGGTATATTTGATAATGATGTTAAATGAATATGTTCCCAACATGTATTTACTATATTGCATCTTCTATTATTACTTTAGAGTGTATTCCTTCTGCTTACATAAAAAAAAAAAAATAGCTTACTAGTGGGAGTGGTGGCACAAGCCTTTAATCCCAGCACTTGGGAAGCAGAGGTAGGAGGATCGCCACCCTGAGACTACATAATGGATTCTAGGTCAGCCTGAGCTAGAGTAAGACCCTACCTCGAAAAACTAAAAAAAAAAGCTTACTATAAACAGTATGCCTTGTCCCACTGGTAAAAGCCTCATAATCTTGTCTCTTGATGCCTCTTCTTGCACTTCACTTGATCTTGTGTTGTTTGGTCAAAATGGCCCTAAGTGCAACAGGCTATATACATAACTGTTGCAATTTGAAATGTCCCCTATGGGTTCATGGATATGAACATTTGGTCCTCAACTGGTGGTACTTTGTAGAAGGTAGTGGAACCTTCAGAAGGAGGAATCTTAATGGATGAAATGAGTCACTAGAGACAAGCCTTGAGGATTTATAGTCTGACTCAGCTTCCTGACACTCTGCTTCCTGACTGCATGTGCATTGTAACCAGTTACACCACACTCATGCCACCACACATCCTCTGCCATAATAGACTGTATCTCCTCTAACTGTAAGGCAAGATTAATACTTCCTCCCTACAGTTGCTTTCTGTCAGGTATTTTGTCACAACAACAAGAAAAGTAACTAATGTACATAGCATGCAGCTTAGGTGGAAAGAATTCTGTGTTGGTCATGCAGTAAAATACCCAAAATGTATTTTTTAAAATATGTCACTTTTTGGCAACACAAGACTGTACAAACTGGGGGAATCATTGTGCAGCCCCTATCTGGCCACTATGACACCTCAGGTCAATCACAACCCAGCATTTCTGTTCCAAGCCTTATAAGTACACTTTGTATATACTTATAATCATACTGTCCACTGCACCCTTCTCCGGTCTTTCTGGACCTTTCAAGACACTACCAAGATCCACATCATAACTCCTCTCTTCTGACATGCTTTCAACCCACTGCTCCAGTCCACCACGCCCTTCCCCTCCTGTGCAGCCCAAAGTAGTATCCAGAGAATGTTCTGGAATCTGGCCTGGTCTCTTCACTGAAAATAAAGCTGCTTGGGGGTAGTGTTTCAACCATCTCATTTTTGTTTTCTTATAAAGGAAAAAAAAATCACAGGATAAGTGAATTAATAACAATACTTTTGGGTTGGAGAGATGGCTTAGTGGTTAATGCGCTTGCCTTGGAAGCCTAAGGACCCAGATTCAATTCCCTAGTGTCCATGTAAACCAGATGCACAGGTGACACATGCATCTGGAGTTCATTTGCAATGGCTGGAGGCCCTAGTGTGCCAATTCTCTCTATATATAGATGATAGATAGATAGATAGATAGATAGATAGATAGATAGATAGATAATAGATAGATAGATAGATAGATAGATAGAAAGATAGATGGATGATGGATAGATAAATACATATCTATATGCATCTTTCTCTCACTCTCAAATAAATAGTCTCACTCAAATAAATAAAATTTTTTAAAAGAACAATATTTTCAAACTCTGTGTTTTTATTCTTTTTTTTTCTCCAATTACCCTTTAAAAGAGATGAAGTATTACAGCTTGAGAAGCAACAGCTCCTTGTTTGGGGGTTGGTTTATAAATTTCATGGTTGAAAAGATATCCTGCTCTCTCGTATGTGGATCCTAGCTACAAATGATTAGACTTCTGTGTGAGCTGGAATAAAACTCAGTAGCAGAGGCCAGTAAACTAGAAAGGAGGTGTAAAGGGAATAGAAAGGAAGGGAGGAGGGAACTTAATAGGACGGTATTATATATGTATGTATGTATACATGTATGTATGTATGTATGTAAAAGAACAGATTAATGGAGGTAGAAAGGCCTAAGTGAGGTCAGAGGAAGAGACTGAGTAAAGGAAAGGTGGGGGAGGGTATAAATAAATAATATGGAAACTTACTGCTCTCTAATTGGACTGGAGGCCTACTCCACAGGAGGGAATACATGCCTGATACTGAAAACCTACAACAGGGGTAGTCATGAGCCCTAGGGGTGTAAAGTCTCCTGGTGTCTGGCTAAATGTATATATTATGCTCACCAAACTGCCCAGTAAGCACTTCTCTTAATGTTCACACACATACATTAAGGCTACTCTCATTTTTGGTTAGAGAAGCTTCTCTTTTCAGATGGCAGTGACCTTGAAATGGCTCAGAAAGCACCATGGTACTGAAAAGAAGTGACAGAGGAGTGCTCAGCACAGAAATATCTCTATCACACCTTCCAAGGCTCAGGATACATTGCAGAAAAGGTGGTGGAAAGAATGTAAAAGCCAAAGGAAGGGTAGGACTCCTTACAACATGCTCCCCCAGACACAAAATGGCCTGGATATCCATGACTTTGCAGTGCCTGACACTACTACACAAGACTGTCATAATAGGAGGAAAAGATCATGACATCAAAATAAAAGACAGACTGATTGAGAGGGGGAAGGGGTATGATGGAGAGTGGAGTTTCAAAGGGGAAAGTAGGGGGAGGGAAGGAATTACCATGGGTTATTGTCCATAATTATGGAAGTTGTCAATAAAAAATAAATTAAAAAAAAGAAAATATATCCAGGCCCAGGGATTTTTCAATATACAGCTGGTAATGAAGAAATGAACAAAGCCAGATCCCCCAAAGACCAATATAGTCAGCAGCTGCCAGGAAAGATTTCATACTTAGAATGGTGAGCCAGCTAGAGGTTAGTTCTATTATAAGACTTTGTTTCCTCTGCAAAAGAAAAGTTTTAACACATTAAATCTCAACTGAGAGCTCTAGAGGCTTGGAATATAACATAGAGACAAATGAACAAAATTAATACAAGTACAAATTTCCAAATAAGTTCAAAGATTTTCAGCCAAAGACAATAATTTAAAATGAAGTTTTTGCCAGGCATGGCAATGCACACCTTTAATCCCAGCACTTGAGAGGCAGAGGTAGCAGGATTGCTGTGAGTTCAAGGCTAGCCTGGAACTACAGAGTGAGTTCCAGTTCAGCCTGAGCTAGAGTGAGACCCTACCTTGAAATAAAATAAAATAAAAGCCAAGCGGGTGGTGCACACCTTTAATCTCAGCACTTGGGAGGCTGAGGTAGGAGGATTGTGATGAATTCAAGGCCACTCTGAGATTCCACATAGTGAATACCAGGTCAGCCTGAGCTACAGTGAGGCCCTAAAAAAAATTAAATGAAGCTTTTGTTTTGAAAAATAAACTGCATCAAAGGGACAATACATGTCTGTGTGACTGATACCCCAAACTTGAAAATAGATAAAATTTCATTTATACCATGCCTTCATTAAATGTTTAATGTGTGGTAGACATTATGCTTGCTAGGCTCTAAGAAAACAAAGAAAATTAGCACATTATCATCCACAAGCATGTCAAACTATGGAAGAAATAAAATGCTTTTAGATATGCCAAGTGATCTAGTAGGAGTATGCATCTATCTTGGGCTTGGGAGAATGACTTATTTTTTATTTTAGAGAGAGAGAGAATTGGCGTTCCAGGGCCTCAGCTGCTGCAATCAAAAGACCAGATGCATACACCACCCCTCACCTTTGTGCATGTGGCTTATGTGGAATCTGGAGAATCAAACATTGGTCCTTGGGCTTCACAGGCAAGTGCCTTAACCACTAAGCCATCTCTCCAGCCCTTAGAATGCCTTATAATAGATGCTGTGTTCCACTAAGGGGTAGAAGAACTGTGTGAATTAGTTTGAAATAGACAAGGACAGTGGTTTCTGGAAACTGAAAAAAACTGTTACAAGACATCCAGTGTGTCTAAGCATATCCTAGAAAAGCTACAAATCACAGAAGACAAAATCATGCTAGATGCATCTGGAGTTCGTTTGCATTGTCTAGAGGCCCTCGCATACCCATTCTCTTTCTTCCTTTCCCTCTCTCTCTGACTCTCTCTGTATGCAATTAAATAAATAAAAATATTTTTTTAAAAAAAGAATCATGCTAGATATCAATACTTCAGAAAAATAGATCACATGTCAAGAATTAATAAAGGTGAAAACAGACCAGAGGTCTACAAGATCAGGTGAATATAAAAAAATAGAGAGTCTATGGTTAATGCAGTTTAGTGATCTGGAATAGTGGACATTCAGTCAGGCTCATTTGCAACTGATTATGATCAAGAATAAGCCAAATTTTCAAGGAGATAGACTCCATCTGTCATGAGAGTACCATGTACCAGGGATCTGGCTATCCACTTCCTATAAATTATTCCATTGCAGCTCCCATCCCTAACTATAAGAGGTTGTTTATGGATGAGAAAACTTAGATTCTGAAAGATTAAGTAACTTGCCCCAAATCACAGTGATGGTTCTACAGCCAGAATTCACATCTTGAGGTCTGGCTTACAAATCTATGCACAGTGTCTATTACTTCCTGATTGGAAAGAACATTGAGAGAGTCACAGTAACTAGGGGGAAAGTGAGGAAGCTCTGACTATAGATTAATAGTGACAGCCATGGAAGAAAATATACACTTTTCCTTAAATAAGGCTAAGCAAGCTGATAGCTGTTATCAAAAACGGCTTTCGAAAGGTATCTGTACGTTAGGTAAATTTCTCAATCACAGGATATGAATACTGCTAAGTTCTTTTTTAAATATTTATTTTTACTTATTTATTTATTTGACAGAAAAAGAGGGAGAGAGAGAATGGGCGTGCCACAGCTTCAAGCCACTGCAGCCGAACTCCACACGTGCGCCCCCTTGTGCATCTGGCTAATGTGGGTCCTGGGGAATCGAACCTGAGTCCTTTGGCTTTGCAGGCAAACGCCTTAACTGCTAAACCAACCCTCCAGCCCTACTGCTAAGCTCTTAATATAGGCAGGCTTGTGGCATTTAGGGGAAATAGTGTTGTGAAAAATGCAGAATTTTTCAGCCATTTCCGCTAAGATCATGCCCATCGGTGATCACAAATAACTTGTTACGGTCAGGATGTGCTGTTTCTTTCTCTCCCCCACGCCCACAGTGCTCACTGAACACTGATTTCCTCTCATTCCACAGGACGGCACACTTCCCCTAGAGGGCCAAGGCTCCCGCTCATATATTCACTGCCATCTGTCAAGAATCACGCTACATCTAATCTGACTCCTTCACGAAGGTTCTTCCGATCACTATCACACTTCCGTCCTCCTTGTTCCCAAACCAACTTGTCTAATCTGCAGTTTTCTCCACGCTATAGGGCACTAGCCTGTCCTCCTTGGACTGGGGAGGCCTGCAAGTTGCTTGGACCCTTTTCCAGTTGACTTATCCGTGCCACAGAAAAGCCACCCTCGAGCCCGCGCGCAGCAAGCAGCGCGCCCGCGAGAACCAGGAAGAAGCGGCCCAATCTCGCGAGAGCTGAGCCTGGCGCTCCAGGCGGCCGGAGGCGGGAGCGGAGCGCAGAGCTCGGCGCTTCCGCAAAGATGGCGGCGGCTGCGGGACGAAGCGCTAGGCTGGCGGCCTGGAGCGGAAGACTACGGCGCGGGCTGGCGGCCAGCCGACGAGCCGTGCCGAGCCCTGGCCCTTTGGCGGCAGCTCTAGCCGGCGTGGCCCTGGCAGGGGCGGGAGCGGCCTGGCATCACGGCCGCGTGAGAGTGGCCGCGCGCGAGGGCAACCTTACGGCCCTAGCACAGGTACGGGCGTGGCGCTTCCGGCGAGCCCACCGTGGCCCCGCCTTCCTCCGCCGCCCCCGGGTGGGAGGTGCCGGGGGACCTGGGCGGGCCTGACTCGCTTCCCTAGCCGGGGGAAGGGACGCCCTCCGCAAAGACCCCCCGGACAGGTGGGACGAGCCTAGCCAGGGCCTTCGGGCCGGTGACCCGAGGTTCAGTCTCCTCTTCTTCTTCCTCCTCCTCCTCCTCCTCCTCTTCCTCCTCCTCCTCCTCCGGAAGACCCCTACCAAGAAGCCGGGGGCTCCTGGCGGGGGCGCTCGTCTCCATCAGGCGGTGTGCTCCCTCCGGGTGGAGACTCTGCGTCTCCTACCCCAGCCCCAGCGCACCTTCGTTTACCTGCATCGCCCCGCCGTAGGTTGCTCTTTGTGTAGAATGTCCTAGTGTATGGCTTTTATCTGGAATGGTGGTGTCTTGGCAGTTGACATATGTTATGAAAGTACTAAGCATAAAAAGTAACCAGTTGATAATTTCCGGATTTTATTAATTCTAGGTCTATTATGTGATTCTAAGCCATGATGTTTTAATAGACCCTGCCTACTAAGCAAAAAAGATCATATATGTGTGTGTGTGTATAACCACCCTAAAAACCTCCGTCTAAAAAAAAAAAAAAATCCTACGTCTGATAAAGATGTAAAGGTAAAATTTCACGCTTCAGAGATAAATCTTGCCTATAAAACATTAGAAAATTTGAGAGCGCTGCCTAAAAAAATTTTTTCTGTCCTGTCTCAAATCAGACACTTTCCAACTGCAGTCTTTTTAAATTCCTAACTTCATCCTACAATTTATACCAGTTTTAAGTGTTTTGAATTTTTTCCCCAGCACTCAACTCCCACCTCTTCTCTGCAACTTTGTGACTTCTTTAGTTTAATTCACAAATTCCTTTTTACTTATTTTTTTGAGAGTGGCACACAGAGAAAAAGGCAGAGAAAGAATGGGCACTCAAGGGCCTCCAGCCACTGCATATGAACTCCAGATGCATGTGGCACCTTGTGCATCTGGCTTAGGTGGGTCCTGGGGAATTGAGCCTCTAACCAGAGTCCTTAGGCTTCACAGGCAAGTGTTTAACCACTAAGCCATCTCTCCAACCCTAATTCACAAATTATGAAATTATCAGTTCTATCAGGTCTGTTAGCTCTGTTGCTACATTTTCTTGATCTGCATGTTGAACCAATTTAAGACAACTATTTTTATTCTTTTACTACCAAAATAGACATTGCTTTCAGCACCTAGTGTATTCAGTAAAGCTATAGCTTGAAAACTGTCCCTCCACCTCCATGATTTGAATACATTTCCCAAAGACGGGCCTGTTAATCCCCATCACCATCACTTGGGAAACGTGGGCATAGTTGAGAATTTCAGAGATATATTTATATCAGAATTTTGGGTATTATTAATAATCTGTTATCTCTTGCTACAGTTTTGTGCATTAGCATGGTGGTAGTTATTTTCTTCAGTATCTCATGTTGCTTTATAATAATAGTGGTCACATACATCATTTTTATTCATCACACTAAATGATTTTTCTAGTCTATACTTTTCTGGTTCCCATTGTGACCAGCAGCTTCCTGTTATGGAGGGTTAATCAGGGATTTATAGAATTCCAGGTCATGGCAGCACAGCAGCAGATAAGTTGGGATCCCCCCACCCTGCCTTTTTTTTTTTTTTTTTTTTTTTTTTTTTTTGGTAGGGTCTCCCTCTAGCCTAGGCTGACCTGGAATTCACTATGTAGTCTCCGAGTGGCCTTGATCTCACAGTGATCCTCCTACCTCTGCACCCCAGGTGTTGGGATAAAAGGCGTGCTCCACCATGCCTGGCAAGGGATACCCCTTCTTTCTTCCCTTTCCCCCTTCTATGATTATTGAACTCTTGTGTGTCAGGCTTATATGCAGGAAATGGAGATTAGAAAGACTTAACAGTGTACTTCAGTTCTATGGTAAATGCTATACTACTAGGTATAAGTGCCAGTTGCTATGAGAGTGTGCTAATCACATTCCTGATTTCATGAAGGAAGTATATGTAAATGGTCACCCACAGGGTAGGTGGAATTTACTTGCCAGAAAAAAGGAGTATAGACAAAGGAAATAGCTTTACAGAAGTCTGAAAGAGTTCCAGGTAGCAGAATGTGACCTGCAAGAGAGGATTGTATGGTGACTGGAAAACCATCCATTAAGTCACCTGAAGCCATGTGGTAGGGATTTTTATCTTGAGTTAGTAAGCCTTTGCATGAGTCCTAAAGCCTCATAGACATCCTTCTCTTATCCGGGCATAGAATTAAATTCACATAGAAAGACCACATATATTTTATCCATTGACCTGTAATTTAAAATCTTTAGGCATCAAAGTACACCAGCATCCACTTGTATGAGTGGCATTCTCACAGGGGGTTGTATATTAGGACATGGGGCTGAAAAAAAAATATAAAGGTTTCTGGGCATATTACAACAAAAAATTGTTTTAAGAATCAAATGCATAATAAGTTTGAGGTGTTTCTGGCAGTTGTTGCCCATATTGTATCGCGTGACTTCACGGAAGCGTGGTTCTGAGCACAATATGCACTTTGTACTGTGTATGCCATCAAACCATGCAACACCAGTGAACATTTTGACTCACCCTATTGTGCGTTATGAATTACAGTGTTATTACTATACAAAGTTTTCTGCTTTTATAGATATATAATGGCCTAATTTCAGAAAACAAAGACATTCAGTATTTTTCTGCCACTATTCCTCAGAATATACCAAATTACTATATCTTTGGGTTACATTGTGTTAGAATATTTGATTTTTAAAATTGCTGTTTGGGTTACTGACTTGAGTTTGATCAAAACTTTGCTAAGAGTTGGGCTTGGTGGCATACACCTTTAGTCCCAGAACTCAGGAGTCTCCTGTAAGTTCCATGTTAGCCTTGGGCTACAGAAAGAGTTCCAGGTCAGCCTGGAATAGAGTGAGACCCTGCCTCAGGAAGAAAAAAAAAAAAAAAACTTAAAAAAAAAAGAAAATAAGTAGCCAGGCGTGGTGGCGCACCTGGGAGGCAGAGGTAGTAGGATCACTGAATTTGAGGCCAGCCTGAGACTACCTAGTGAATTCCAGGTCAGCCTGGGCTACAGTGAGACCCTACCTTGAAGAAACAAAATTTTTTAAAAGTCATAAGATAATTTTAAGAGATATTTTTATTTATTTATTTGTTTATTGGAGAGAAAGAGGCAGACAGAAAGAGCATGAGCTTGGGAACTGCCACTGCAAACAAACTCCAAACATGTGCCACTTTGTACATCTGGCTTTACCTGGATACTGGGGAATTGAACCCAGGCCATCAGGCTTTCAGGCTTTGCAAGTAAGTGCCTTTAGTTGCTGAACCATCTCTCCAATCCCCATAAGATAATTTTTGACTTGGAACTAGGACAGAATTTCCAGTTACTTCCGAAATGGCTCTAGACATTCTTCTGCTATACTGTATATTAATGTGAAATGGTTTCTTCGCATAATACAAAATAGTCATGAACTCTGTAACACATTGAAGATGCTCTACATTCTGCTGTATCAGATTGATGCAAAATAAACACATCAATCTCATAAGTATGCACATTTGTTTGTCTTTAACAGATGGTAAAATTATATGTATTAGAAAATTCTTTTCAAATAATATATTTATAATTTGTTTGCAATTGTTATAAAGTGTTTTATCTTTATAGCTATTTTTATATACCTGTAATACTCAGGTTCATGTAAAAATTTCTTAGCAGAAAAAGTGATCAGGAGTGGAAAAACTTTTTTTTGTTGTTCATTTTTTTTTTATTTATTTGAGAGCGACAGACACAGAGAGAAAGACAGAGGAAGAGGGAGAGAATGGGCGTGCCAGGGCTTCCAGCCCCTGCAAACAAACTCCAGACACGTGCGCCCCCTTGTGCATCTGGCGAACGTGGGACCTGGGGAACCAAGCCTCGAACCGGGGTCCTTAGGCTTCACAGGCAAGCGCTTAACCGCTAAGCCATCTCTCCAGCCCTGGAAAAACTTTTAAGAAGCCTGAAACTGGCATATTACAGAAACCAACTTTGTCATAAATAGAAATGTTAGATACTTTCCTATTATTATTACTAATAATAATCAGAGATAGAGTGATTGGGCAGACCAGGGCCTCCTGCTGCTGCAAACAAACTCCACATTCATGTTCCACTTTGTAAATCTGGCTTTACATAATGGGTACCAGGGAATTATCCCTGGGCCTTGAGGCTTTGCAATTAAGTGCCTTTAACTATAGAGCCATCACTCCAACCCAATACTTTACTATTATAATGGCTATACTACCTCAAAGTATCATTTTGACATTACTAATTAAACACTTCACTTTATGCCATATAATGTAAATATGGTTCCGACCTTTGGGAAGAGTATCAAGACATTAGGGAAGGGGTTAAATTGAAAATAAGTTTATTACAGAGCTGTCTGAATAACTTAGGAAAATTGCTGATGATTAAATTAGGGGATTAGCTAAAAAAATTGAGAATAAATTGTAAAATTCTGATCATATTGTTTCAAAATATAGTGATTGTAGCAGAGCAACAAAGTACAGCTCTTGCAGAGAACTTGGTAGAGGAACTTGCTTTAGAGTTCAAAGAATCAGCTAGTTCTCTATAAAACTACTTTTAGTAGTGCTCCCCACTACAGTTTTAGTGTATTTCATTCAGGTGTAATTAATTTGGAAGTGGTAAAATGGATTTTATAGATATATAAGCTTGCCTAGGGCTGGAGAGATGGCTTAATGGTTAAGGCACTTGCCTGCAAAGCCAAAGGACCCAGGTTCAATTCCCCGGGACCCATGTAAGCTAGATACGCAAGGTGGCACATGCATTTGGAATTTGTTTGTAGCAGCTGAAGACCTTGGCCTGCACACACACTTGTTAACTCTAGCTCTCTCTCAAATAAGTTAATTAATTTTTTTAAAAAGCTTGTCTATAGACACTTAGCCAGAGGAGGTTTCACTGGAGGCAGATTTGATTTATAACCCAAAGATATTCAGTGCTTGAGCTCTGCCTAGGTTCCCTGCTGTTTGGCTGACAATCTGGCTTGTTTTTGTTACAGTTTGGCTAGTGGTGTTTTTTCCTCTCTGCATGAATCTGTGAAAGGAGCCAGCTATTATGGAATTTCCACTGGATCTGCAAGCCTGAAATAAATCCCATTCCTCCCATAAACTGTGTCTGGTTTGGAGGTTCATCATAGCTGTGTGGAGCTGACTAACATACATGCATTAAAGTTCTCAATAATAATTTTTAAAAAAAGATTCTTGAGACATCCCCAAATAGTTGAAAACTAACACACTACTAAAAATCCATGTGTCAAGGGAGAAACAAATTAAAAATTATTTTGAGGGCTGGAGAGATGGCTCAATAGTTAAAGGTACTTGCTTGCAAAGCCTGATGGCCTAAATTCAATTCCTTAGCACCTACATAAAGCTAGATGAACAAAGTTAGCACATGCATCTGGAGTTTACAGTAGTAGGAAGTTCTGGTATGCCCATACTCTTTCTCCTTCTTCCTCTGTCTCTCAAATAAATAAATATTTAAAAACACTTTATAAAAAATTATTTTGAGCTGAGCAGACAATATATCAAAATTTTGGGGCTGTTGCCAAACAATAGTACGGGGAAATTCACAGCTGTAAGTAAAGATGGTAGGAAAAAAATGTTTTAAAACTTAACAAAATTTTTCAAAACCTGGACATTAAATGTATATGATTTTTGTATACCAAGTTTAATTTGTTCAGGTATAATGGTGCACGCCTTTAATTCCAGCACTGAGGAGTCAGAAGTGGGAGAATCACTGTGAGTTCACTCTGTAGAGTTCCAGGTCAGCCTGGGCTAGAATGAGACACTACCTCAATAAAAAACAGAAGTTTAATTTGCACAAAAAAAAATATGTGTATATATCTTGTCACCAAACTTCCTCTCACATTGCATCCAAGCCTCCCTAGGGGAGAGATTGTGAAGGAAGCCAGCAAAATGAGTAGAAATAATAATCACCTCCTTTGAGAAAGTAGGTTTTATGGAGGTCGGGATATAATAATCCTAGAAGCTGACCACAGACCAATTCGACACTTGCTTCTATTAAAGGGGGTGGAGGCAGGTGTAGATAATGGCCAAAATACCTGACTGGGAACTGTGGTGGTTTGATTCAGGTGTCCCCCATAAACTTAGGTGTTCTGGATGCTAGGTTCCCCAGCTGATGGCAATTGGAAATTAACACCTTCTGGAGGCGGTGTATTGTTGGGGGCAGGCTTATGGATGTTATAGCCAGTTTCCCCATGCCAGTGTTTGGCACACTGTCCTATTGATGTTGGTGAGTGGATGATATCCACCCTCTGCCCATGTCATCATTTTCCCTGCCATCTTGGAGCTTCCCCTCGAGCCTGTAAAAATAATAAAATAACCAAAATAAACCTCTCTTTCCCACATGCCACTCTTGGTTGGGTGATTTCTTCCAGCAGTGTAAACCTGACTGCAACAGTAACTCTGAGAAATAAAGGAGACTTAATCAGAGAAATGTGGGCCCTGTCAGAAGAGAGAATAATCTATAGAGTTAGAGGGACGTGGGCTTAGAGATTTCATAATGCAGAGGCTTAGATACAACAGTATGGCAAAGCAAATAGAGCCAATTGCTACATATTTGGAATAGCTAACTTTTGGTGAGGCAAAATTGGGCTTGTTTCTATAAACTAACATTTTTCAGAAACTTTGGTATTATAAATTAAATATATGTATATTCTGTCAAGGTATTAAATTTAAATGTTACTAATATCCTAAAATAGCAAGAGAATAACAAAGTTGATTTTTCTTTGATATTATTTAAGTTCAGAATTTGAAATAGACAAATTGGATAATTCTCAATGAAGTACAAATGGCCAATAAATACATGAACAAAATAATGTTCAACATTCTAGCTGTAAGGAAAATGTGAATCAAAATATAAAGATTCCATCTCACTTCAATCGGAATGAATGTCAAGAAAACAAAACCACAAATGTTGATGAGGTTAATTATGGGGAAAGGATTATACACAGTTGGCAGTAATGTAAATTACTTAAACCACTGTGGAAGTTACTATAGAGATCCCTCAACAAACTAAACATAGGACTGGATTGGTGTCAGTGGATAAAGTGCTTGCTGTGTAAGCTTGAGTACCTAAATTTGGATCCCCAGAACCCAAGTAAAAGTGGACATGATAGGATGTGTCTAAATCCTTGCGAGCCAATAGTGATACACAGGCAGAAGCAGAATAAATACCTAGAAGCTCACCAGCCAACTAGCCTGGCATATCCAGCAGTGAGCAAGAGACCTTACCTCAAATAAGGTGGAAAGCATGGATCAATACCCAAAGTTGTCCTCAGAGCCACCGCGTGTGCACCTCACATGCATACATATGCCTCATACACAGGAACACACACACATCACATACACCCCATACACATGAACTTCACAGGAGCGTGTATGCATCTCATATACAAGCACATACATCACATGAACCTTTCACACAGGAACATATACCTCACACAGACATCAGAGACCCACTCTCACATATGCATACCATATAAATAAGTAATAAAAACAGAACTATCTTATGATCCAGTCAAGCCACTCCTGGATGTATGCCAAAGGAATTAAATGTCAACACACGGCAGAAATAATTGCATATCCATGTTTATCACAGTGCTATTCAAATATGCAAGCTATAGAATCAGCCTAGATGTCCAGTCAGTGAATGTTTTAGATGTGGTATTTATGCATGCACAGTACAGTTTTATTCATCCCTAAAGAAACAAAAGCATGTAATTTATAGGAAAATGAACGAAACTGGAGATCATCATGGCAAGTGAAATCAGACTCAGACTAATAACTGCATTTATTTATTTATTTACATTTTTCAAGGTAGTGTCTTACTCTAACCCAGGCTGATATGGAATTTACTTTGTAGTCTCAAGGTGACCTCAAACTCTTGGCAATCCACCTACCTCTGCCTCCCAATGCTGGGATTAAAGGCGCACACCACCACACCTGGCTAATACTGCATTTTTTTTCTTTCATGTATGGAAACTAGATTTTGTTTCTAAGACATTTATCAAGGGGGACTCTTTGGAAGGGGAATCAGCAAAGGGGATATAGAGAGGGGGAGCAGGAAATAATGAGGTTTAGTGTGATTGAAGTATGTTGAATACATGTATGAAAGTGTCATAATTAAACTATATAATTGCTAGTAAAATTTTTAAATAAGTTCTCATATTTTGATCCCATATTTTGCATTTTGTGAGTGCAACATGACTGAAATGGATGATCACAAGTTTTAAGTAAAAGCAAGGGATGTAGATTGTCTTGTTGAAATATCAAACAGAAATGTGTTCACTTGGAAACTGAGATTGTGTTTTAGATGTGAAGTTTTTTCTGCTGCCTATCAATAGCTGTCTTAAAACTGATTTGTAAGGTAAAGCTTTAAGTTTGCTATAAGAGCCATAAACAGTTTAGAGAATTGAATGGCATTGCTTGCTTTTATTTCATGCTGCCTGTACTTCTGGTGATTATTTTTATGAAAAGGGTTAAAAAGACTGGTGGAGTATACTGTTAGAGTATTTGTATGTGGTGTCCTGGTATATTTTAAACATTTAAAAGTGAAAAGCCAAGGGCAGTAAGCATTACAGCAACATATAAAAGTTAAATAGCCATGAACTATTACAAGGCTATTGAAGACTTAAAGCTTTCTTGCAACAATAAAGCAACAATACAGAGATGTTTTGGGTTAAGGCTAGGTAAAAATGTCTGGAAACAGATAAGTGATGACAAACTTTGATGTTATTAAATCCAAATGGAAGTCAAATATCAAAGTATGTAACTGGCTGGATTATATAAAGAAAGATGACAGATCTATACCCTGTAATTAGAGGTAATTCGTGATTTGGACATAGCCATTTATCCTGCATGAGTGAAAACCTATCTTACTTTTCTTCCTCGTACTTTATGTATCCTACTATACATCTGTGAAGAAACTTTCCTGGGTGAGAGAGAAGGGTAAGAAAGAAAGAAAAATAAATTGTAATAATAAAAGCAGAAAAGTGTTTTAATCTTTCCTTTTGTAGTTATATTTGTTGAGCTGAACCTAAGTATAAAGTTATCACTGTTTGCTCACATTCTATAATCCCTGTTTTATTAGAGAATATATAAAAGTAAATGCTTTTATTGTTGGAATCTTTGAAGTTTTATGAATTACAACAGTACATAAGCATTTCCTAAACCATTAATGCTGGCAATATATAAATTTAAAAGTTAAGTTCATGGTATACTAGAGATAAATATTTGGTAAATGAATTGTTAGTAATCTGCATAAAAAAGATTATTATTTAATGTTTTCAGACTGTAATTTTAATCTAAAAGTACTGTTTAATGAATCATGTTTTTAATACAACCATTACCAGTTGTAGAAAATTTTCATTGACATTGATGAAATATCCATGAATGTGAGGTATGTAGAATAAAAGTTGTGAGTGATTACTATGAATTAAGACGTAAGGCCTTAAGTCTTTTGTTACTCTCTTGCATTAAGTATTGTTTCTCTTTTGCATTAAGTATTATTTGAGCATGATTCATTCTTTCCTGTCTCATGTATGTGCTTGCCCTTCTCTTCATTGTGAAGGTTCCCTTTAAGTATTATCCATACAGCTAGTTCAGTTGTCATGTTTTCCTTTAGACTTTTTATCATGGAAAGTTCTTGTTTTTCCTTCAATTGTGAGGGATAGCTTTGCTGGATATAGTAGTCTGAGTTGGCAGTTGTTATCTTTCAGGACTCAGAGTACATCACCTCAAGCTTGCTCTTCTGGCTGTTAGTTCGTGTTGAGGTTGTTATCCTGAGGCCTTGCCTTTCTACATGACTAGGTGCTTCTCACTGCTTTCATTATATTTTCTTTGGTCTGTGTGTTTAGTAGTTTAATTATAATATGGCAAGGAGAGTTTCTTTTCTGGTCTTGTCTGTTTGGTGTTCTAACTGTCTTGTATTGCCTTATCAGGTCTTAAATTTTTTCACATGTCCATTATATGTTCTATATATTATGTACTAAGAGCCTCATATCTTCAGATCCCTGGTACCTTTGTCCTCAGTCCCTTATCACTTAGCTGGTATGTACTGTGGAAATGCAAACCATTTTCAAAATAAGGCAGAATGAACCTAAATTGGAGGCACAGAAATTTTTCTACCAATTGTTCTAGAAATGCCAAAGCAAAATGTGAAGGACTTTGTACATCTGCTGTTTGTTATTAGATTCAATAAGTAGCTAGGAATGGGATAGTTTCTGTGTTTTTATGTGTGCAATGTGAATGTCAAGAGATTTGGCCGGGCGTGGTGGCGCACGCCTTTAATCTCAGCACTCGGGAGGCAGAGGTAGGAGGATTGCCATAAGTTCGAGGCCACCCTGAGACTCCATAGTGAATTCCAGGTCAGCCTGGGCTAGAGTGAGACCCTACCTCGAAAAACCAAAAAAAAAAAAAAGAGATTTAATCACACTATGAATTTTTTTAATTTATTTTTACTTATTTGTTTGTGAGAGAGAGAAAAAATAGGTATGCATGTGCCCCCTTGTGCATCTGGCTTACCTGGGTCCTGGTGAATCCAACTGAGGCCCTTTGGCTTTGCAGGCAAACACCATAACCACTAAGCCCCACTATTGAATGTTTTTAAAGGAAGTCTTGTTCAGTTTAATTTGGTTAGAATTGCTTCATTAAAAAGCAGTTTAAACTGGGCGTATTTATTTAATCCCAGCACTAGGGAGGCAGAGGTGAGAGGATCTCTGAGAGTTTGAGGACAGCCTGAGACAACATAGTGAATTTCAGATCAAACTGGGCTAGAGTGAAACTACTTTAAAAAAAAAAAAAAAAGTCAGCTTGAATCAGAAGCAGATCCCTAGTAAGGCCACTCTTCTCTGTTTAACCCACAGTCCTGGAGATGTGTGGAATGCTTGGATTGCTCCAGGATTGAAGTCCAGGTCAGGGCACTGCTATTTGGTGGTATAGTAGCACTCCTTCATGTGCATGTGGTTTTGGTGGGTGCCCCAGAGGTGGCTGCTATTCCACAAAGGAAAAGAAATAAATAGAGTGCTTCCTAAAGGCTCATCAGATTTTCAGACAGTTTGAGGATCCAGCATCCTATCTGTGTGGAAAGGTTTACTTCTAGTAATTACTTCTAGTAACTCTCACTCTCAGGAGATACAAAAGGTAGCTTTGCAAGCCAGAAAAGAATAAGGAAGCATTGGAGTTTGACCACAAAATCACTGAGACAGAAGGAGAATCACCAGTAGTATATTATGTTCCAGAGACAGTTTCTCAAAGACTCATTGCTATGTTTTGTCAATGATTAAAATGCAAATATTTAATAGTCTAGATTTTGTCTTTAAATTAGGACTTGATATTTTATTAGAAGATGCGACCATTAATGCATTTTAAGTTGTAGCTGTAACACAGTCATTTCCTATAACACTAGAGAAATGACATTTTCTTTTTTTTTTAATTTTTGTTCATTTTTATTTATTATTGCTTATTTGAGAGCAACAGAGAGAAAGAGGCAGGGAGGGAGAGAGAGAATGAGCACACCAGGGCCTCCAGCCACTGCAAATGAACTCCAGATACATGCGCCACCTTGTGCTTACGTGGGTACTAGGAAATAGAACCTTGAACCTCAGACCTTAGGCTTCACAGCAAGCGCTTAACTGCTAAGTCATCTCTCCAGCCCTGACATTTTCTTATAATTACTGAGATTCCTTGAACTATGTTGAGGAGGGCTGGAGCTATAGATTGTTCCTTCTTTCTTAAAAAATATTTATGTAGTATTTTTTTGTTAAAATGTTCGTATATTACAGAAATTTTAGGAGAAAATTTAAAAAGAAAAAATTTTGCCTCCTATCTTGACAGGAAAAGACTAGTTACTGTTAAACTTTAGTGTTATATCTTTTTCAAGTTATTTTTATTCATTTATTTGAGAGAGGGAAAGAGCCAAAGAGAGAGAAAAAATGGGCAAGCCAGGGCTTCCAGTCACTGCAAGTGAACTCCAGATACATGTGCTACCTTGTGCATCTAGCTTACGTGGGTACTGGGGAATTGAACAAGGTCCTTTGGCTTTGCAGGCAAGCGCTTTAACCACTAAGCCATCTCTCCAGCCCAAGAGGTGTTATATCTTGAGTAGAAAGTTTTCTTTAAAACTCATTTAAGCCATGCATGTTGCCACATGCCTTTAGTCCCAGTACTTAGGAGGCAGAGGTAGGAGAATTGCCATGAGTTCAAGGCTACCCTGAGACTACATAATGAATTTCAGGTCAGCCTTACAACACATTTCAAATTGGGAAAGAACAAGGATATATCTTAAAAACTAAAAGCAAAGGCCCCCCACTTCAAGTACATGATTATAGATCCAGTGTTCTAACCCTCTGAATTCTTGGGAAATATGTGTGCATGTGTGTATTTTTTCTGGAAAAACAGCACTAAGCATTCTCAAACAGAATCCAGTATATTCAAAGACTACAAAAAGTGAAAATGATAAATCTGAACTCTTGTTCTTAATGAATTAATCAATGAGTTGCTGTTCTTTTGTGTTGTAGAAATCAGTCAGGTATGGTAGTACATGTCTATACTCCCAGCACTTGGGTGGTGGAGGCAAGGATCAATGTCATCCTCATCTACATAGAAAGGTCAAAACCAACATAAGGTGTGAAACCCTGTCTCACAAAACCAAAACATACACAAAATCATTTTATAGAAAAAAGGCTTTTAATGTTGAAGCCAAGAATAATTATGGTGGTTTCAGATAGTGTCAGAATAGTGAAAATGAGTTGTGCAAACCCTCTTAGAGACCATCCTTTGTTCCTGTGAGCCATTTCCCCTGTCTCTTACCTATTTTTCTCTTCAGTTGGTTCTATGCTAATGCTGTATTTATTTATGAATTGTTTGTCTGCTTCTGTCTATAGAACAGTGGGGAAGAAAGGCAGCCTACAGTGGCTTTGTTAGATCAAGAAAATAATATAGTGAAAACAAAAAATTAGAATTATGGAGGTATGCATGTGAGATTATATCAAGACCAAGATTTTATTTAAATTTTGATTTATTTATGTATTTATATATTTGGTGCTAGAAACTTGACTCCAGGCCTCACACTAAGCATTAATCCACACTTCATCCTTGAAAATTCTTCTATAACAGTGAGTTCCTTTAGTGTTTCTTTTGTTTTATTCTGACTAGGTATCAGTTGTATATATTAATCTACCATAACTCATGAAAAAATGTAAAACATTTTTAGAGGACTTGAGACTAATACAATTCTTACTTTGTAACATTGAGGAGTTTATTTTCAAAGAAACCTCTAGTGGTATATCAAAAAGGATTGAGGGCTGGAGAGATGGCTTAGCGGTTAAGCGCTTGCCTGTGAAGCCTAAGGACCCCGGTTTGAGGCTCGGTTCCCCAGGTCCCACATTAGCCAGATGCACAAGGGGGCGCACGCGTCTGGAGTTCGTTTGCAGAGGCTGGAAGCCCTGGCGCGCCCATTTTCTCTCTCTCCCTCTATCAGTCTTTCTCTCTGTGTCTGTCGCTCTCAAAAAAAAAAAAAAAACTTTTAAAAAATGGATTGAATCTAATATTCAACTCAGTTATTAGCTATATACACTTATGTGTAGTACTTAAAATTAGGTACTTAATTTTAGTCATTTTCACAACCTTTGAATAAGTTGTCAATCTATTTGAGACTCTCTCTCTGAAAAACTGCACATATGATTCCAGTATGATTTCAAGGGGTCCCATCACGGAACGTCTAATCGTAGAGTATAAGTTTAAGGGCCTCTGTTCTTGGCCCTATTAAAGGCACTGGCTTAGAAAGCCTGATGACTGGGTTCAGTTCTCCAGCACCCACATAAAGCCAGATGCAAAAATTGGCAAATATCTGGTATTGGTTTGCAGTTGCAAGAGGACCTGGCATACCCATACACACACACACACACACACACACACAAACACACATTCACATGCAAATAAATACAAACAAGACAAAACCCTCCACAGAGGCTAAGGAGATGGCTCAGTGGATAAAGGTGCTTACTTGCAAATCCTGCCAACACAAAAAGTGGCACATGAAAGCCTGGCGTGATGACGCACGCCTTTAATAAGCACTTGGGAGGCAGAGGTAGGAGGTTCACCATGAGTTCAAGGCCACCCTGAGACTACATCGTGCATTCCACATCAACCTAGGCTAGAGCGAGACCCTACGGGGGGGGGGGGGGCACATAAATCTGGTGTACATTTGCAGTGGCAGGAGACCCTGGTACACACACAATTTTAAAAAATAAAGAACACAGAAGAAGATTCACCAAAGACATTTGAAAGAGAAAACCAAAATGCGGATTCTGGCCACACTACCATTAAGAACTTAATTACACTACAAGTTTCACTGGCTTTGTTTTTCATCTGTTATTGAAATTAGCAAGAGTTAAAGATTTTTTTAACAGGCTCCCAAAAATCTTTGTATTCTTTTATTTTATTTTTTAATTTATTTGAGAGAGAGAGAAAGGCACATAGAGACAGAGAGAGAAAGAATGGGCATGCCAGGGCCTCCAGCCACTGCAAACAAACTCCAGACATATGCACCACCTTCTGTGTCTGGCTTATGTGGGTCCTGGGGAATAGAATTTGTGTCTTAACAGCTAAGCAATCTCTCCAGCCCAGAACTTTTTATTTTATAGAGACATCACACATTACTACCCTCCTAACTTGGTATGTGACTCACTAGCAGAACGTGTGTATGAAAGAGAGAGAGAGTGTGTGTGTTGTCAGTTTCTTTGTTTTTGATTTGATCTGGCTTTTTGAGGCAGGATCTCACTTTGTAACCAGGTTTGTCTCAAATGCATGGGCAGTCCTCCTTCCTCAGCCTCCTAGTGGTAGGATTACAGTTATAAGCAGCCATGCCCTGCTTCGCTGCAGTTTTGTCTACTGAAGTTTTGTACTTGAGGTTAAGCTGAAGAATTCCCATGTCCCCATTTGACCCCAACTGTTGTAAAAGACATGAAAGGCTACAGAGATGTAGAAGAAGGAAAGTAACTCAGGATACAACTAACTAGTAGTAGCAGTTGGAAGTGTAAAGTAAGAAATCAGCAATTTGGTTTTGCTACCTTAGTGCAAAAGAAAAAAAAGAAAAGAAAAGGAAACATGTTTGTTTGGGGGATATACACCAAATTCTATTACAGAATTTAATAAATATTAATGATTGAAATATCTTCAGGAATTAATAAGGGCAATAGAGACAGCTCAGTAGTTAAGTATGCTTCCTGTACAACCATTAGTGCCTGAGGGAGCCTGAAGCCACCAGAGTTCAATCTCTAGAAGCCATGTAAACAGCTGGGCATGGCCACACATTCCTGAAACCCCAGTCCCACAAAGGGGAGCAGAGATCAGGAAATTGCCTGGGCTTGTGAAAGCAGCAAGCTCCAGTATCAGTAAGACATTCCCTCCCCCTCAAACTAGAAGAGTGAGGAAGCAGGACCCTGACGTTCTGCTCCAGCCTCTGTAGGCAGGCTCTCCCTGCCGCAGGCGCATGCTAGCATGAGGAGCACCACAAGGGCATCTGCACATGCATGCACATTACACTCATATAAGCAAAACAGTAAATAAAAGCATGCATATATTATCATGAAATGTGTTGTGAGAATAAACTAAAATTGGAAAAAGAAAGAAGCAAATTCTGCAAGCCACGCCTTCCTCAATTTCCTAGTAGGTCCTTTGAATTTTGGAGATGCTGGGACCCCTCTGGGAAATCTCTCCTTCTGAGTTTTCACTATCCACCACATCTTCCCAAACTAGTTCGTTGCACTTCTAGAGCCTGAAAAATACTGCAGAGAAGAAAGTTGGAGACTATTAGAAGCAACAAAGCTTAAATCCAGGGTCCCTTCTGAGAAAGGATAATTTCTGCCTTCCTAAGTCGGCTGCCAAATGAGTTATTTTGACCCCAGTGCCAGAGTTTCATTTGCTCTCTTTTTCCCCCATTCACAAGAGCACCAGGCAACCAAGAGTTATGGAGAAGAGCCTGCAGGAGGCTTAGCTATACAAGGAGGAAAGGAACCAACACTGCCAGGAAGGGAAGTACTGAGATGCTATGAGTAGGTACCATTGACTCAGCTGTGAGCTCTGAACCCAAGTCTGCTTTTTCCAGTACCTAACCTAAGAACTCAGTACGCAGCTCTAACTCCTGAGCAAGAAAATGTACTAAACCTGGCATAGTGGAGCATACCAGCACTTTGGAGGCCAAGGTAGGAGGATCACCATGAGTTCAAGGCCACCCTGAGACTACAGAGTAAATTCCGGGTCAGACTGGGCTAGAGCAAGACCCTACCTTGAAAGAACAAACAAAAAAAGTACTACATACCACTCAGACAGACTGCTACAACAATCTAGCTGCCTTTCTCCTGCAGATAGAGCCAGAAAGTCCTGAAATGTCAGCCTGATAACACCAAGGCCTTGTATTAGACTAGAGGGCCCTTCTTCCATCTGCAGGACTGTGACCAGGCATGGCACTACCTGACCGCTGTTGTCACTAGGTAGCCTAAGGTGCTGATGTTAAGCAGAACCTCTAACTGACACAATCAGAACTCAGCAACTACCACAAGATAGAGAAGCAGTTACACCTGTATACCTGGGCATGTTTGATAAATGAGGAATGAAGATGGTCCTTTACTTGAATTTAGGTAGACAACTGAAGACCCAGCAGGGAGAAACCTGAGCCTCTGCAAGAGAAATTACCCCTATACCTCTGACCCAGGAGGATTTCTATTGTGTTTCCTGTTCTGCACAAGCTCTTTGCTACTTAGACCAACTGTCTTTTATTTATTTATTTTTTTTTTTTGAGGTAGAGTTTCACTCTAGCCCAGGCTGACCTAGAATTCACTCTGTAGCCTCAGAGTGGCCTCGAACTCACAGCGATCCTCCTACCCCTGCCTCCTGAGTACTGGGATTAAAGGTGTGTGCCACCATGCCCAGCCTAACTGTCTTTTTTAAATGTCCATCTGTATATTTGCATGGCTTCTAATACATGCTACTGTTGGAAATATTTGCCTTGAGAAGTAGACCAAAAAACATTCATTAGCTGTGGATGAAAATATCCATATTTATGGCATAGATTTCAATGAGATACTGTTAGATGTATTTTTGTACATAGGAGGCTAGAAGAATTCTTCCTATGTTTCTTCAGATTCCTTTGTTTTTCCTAGTGAGAAATATATTTTTTGTGAAATTGGACAATTTAAATTAGGCCCAACCATATTCACTTGAAATTAACCATTTTGGATCTTAGAGTGTAGTTCACTGATCAAGTGCTTGCTTAACATGTGCAAACCCCTTAATATGCACATGCATTCATCTACAGGCCCCCAAAAGATAACAATATGCCCAAGCACGGTGGCACACACCTTTAATCCCACTATTTGGGAGGTTGAGGTAGGAGGATCACAATGGTATGGAGGATCATGGCTACCCTGGGCTACAGAGTGAGTTTCAAGTCAACCTGTGCTAGGTAGAATGAGACTCTGCCTCCAAATTAAAAAAAAAAAAAATCATTCTTGTTTTACTTACTTTTAATGTTTTATACATGTTCATATTTCTCCTCCCCCTTGCCCCCCAAAAATTATCTTCCAGCCAGATACGATGGTATATCCCAACCCTCAGGAGGCTAAAGCAGGAGAATTACAAATTCAAGACCAGTCTGAATTACTTAGTTCAAAGCCAGCTAGAGCTATATACTGAGACTGGGTTTATCTCCCAGTACTTGGGGGGATGGGAGGAGGAAGTATCTCATTTCTATTTCTTTCTTCTAGTAATTGCTAGAGCTTGACATTGCTTGTGCTCAGATCATTAACATAGTACACATATATTCTTTATATTTAAGTTATTATATTTTAATACTTTTGGAGTCAATGTTTGAGATACATAAGAATCTATTTTTTAAAAATTCTGGAATCAAGCAGGTACATATTTATTTAATAACCCTCTATCCTTATATCAACAAATGCCAAGTAAGGATATTAATTTTTTTCTATGTAGCGCTGGTTATCAGACCCAGGGCCTTGCACATGATAGGCAAGCCCTGTATATACACTCAGCCCCTTAGTCTTTTAATTTTTATAAATACACATTCTTTCTGAAAGACATTACCATGTCTTCTTGAAACAATACCATAAGAACATATTATAAGGGGCTGGGGAGATAATAGTTAAAGGTGCTTGATTACAAAGCCTGACAGCCCGGGTTCAATTCCCCAGCATCTGTGTAAAGCTGGATGCAGAAAGTGGTACACGTAACTGGCAGCAAGAGACCCTGGCATGGTTGACCACGCATACACACACACAAGTAAATACTTTTTAAAAGACTGATAAGGGCTGGAGAGGTGGATTAGTGGTTAAGCACTTGCCTGTGAAGTGAAGGACCCCAGTTCGAGGCTTGATTCCCCAGGACCTACTTAAGCCAGATGCACAAGGGGGCGCACGCATCTGGAGTTCGTTTGCAGAGGCTGGAAGCCCTGGCGCGCCCATTCTCTCTCTCTCCCTCTATCTGTCTTTCTCTCTGTGTCTGTCGCTCTCAAATAAATAAATAAATAATTTTTTAAAAATATTAACAAACAAACAAACAAAAAAACACCCTACATCTCTTCTTTTCTGTCACACTATTGTGCAAGAGTTCAGGGCCTCACAGAGGAAGGAAAAATGGAGCTTTTATTGTTTAGTGCCTTGGAAGAAGGATTGGTGGGATTGTGGGGAAGCTGTATTGTGCAGGGTGCAGATCTAATTCAGTCCTGGCTCTGTGGAAGGATTATCAGGAGTTTCTTTGTGGCTTATGTCTATGTCATGGATAGCAACTAGTAACTAAGACCTTGTAGTATAGCCTCTGGTTGACAAGTGGAATCATAGCCTCTGTCTTGACAAGTGGATAAGCATGTGTCAAGTACGGTTTCTCTCAGGCTGGAGAGATGGCTAAGTGGTTAAGGTATTTGCCTGCAAAGCCAAAGGATCCAGGTTTGATTCCCCAGGACCCATATAAACCAGATGTGCCAGGTAGCGCATGCATCTGGAGTTTATTTGCAGTGGCTGAAAGCCCTGGCATGCCCATTCATTCATTCATTCTCTCTCTCTCTGTCTGTCTCTCTCTCTCTTTCTCTCAATCTATCATCTGTCTATCTCTCTTTATCTCTTTCTCTCAAATAAATAATAAATATATATTAAAAATTTTTTTTATTTTATATTTATATTTTATTTTCTTAGTGGGAAGGGGGAATACCCTAGTTTGTCAATAATCTCCTATTGTCCAGTGGGCGAGACTCCTCTGTGTTCCTTATACTTTATTAAGTTATATTTATTCATTAATAGTTGTGTTCATGCACATGTGCACACACATGCTAGGACCTCTTGCCACTGCAAGTGAACACCAGACACTAACTCCACTTTCTGCATAAGGCTTATGGGACTGCCTTAGGATTTAAATGCAAACTGGCAGGCTCTGCAAGGAAGAATCTTTAACTACTGTTCCATTTTCCCAGCTCCCCTAAACTTCTTAAACTGCTAAATTTAGCTGAATGTGGCGGTACATACTTGCAATCCCAGCACTTGGTAGGACTTGGAGGACTGCCATGAGTTCCAGGCTAGTCAGGGCTATAAGGCAAAACTGTTTGAAAAACATCAAAATTACAAACATTGTTAAATTACTAAATTTTAGCTGGATATGGTGGTACGTACCTTTAATCCCAAGACTCAGGAGGCAGAAATAGAAGGATCACTGTGAGTTTGAGGCCAACCTGAGACTACATAGTGAATTCCAGGTCAGCCTGGGCTGGAGTAAGACCCTACCTCAAAAACAAAAAAATAAGCCGGGTGTGGTGGCGCATGCCTTTAATCCCAGCACTTGGGAGGCAGAGGTAGGAGGATTGCCATGAGTTCAAGGCCACCCTGAGATGACAGTTAATTCCAGGTCAGCCTGGACCAGAGTGAGACCCTACCTCGAAAAGCCAAAAAAAAAAAACAACCATAAAAATTACTGGGGTTTATTGCCAAAATTTGTCATGGTGCGTTGTAGCAAACAAAATTAACCAGAAGCCTTCATCCTTGATGTTTCCTCTTAGTAATTTTTCTACTCACTGACCTTCATCTTGCCCCTAGATTATGTATCTCAACTGGTATGGTTGTAGTCATTAGGTCCAGTCTCTCCTACTGAAAGACCTGGTTGCCCTGGTTCCTATTCTTACTGCCATAACTTTTTAAAGCATCTGCCTTACCATCAGGTTTTCTTTTTAATTTAAAAATATTGTCTTAGTGCATGTTTCATTTATTTAGGGTTGGTTTTGCTGTCTGATGTTTTATTTCAGTATAAAAATTTGATGTTACAGTAAACTGTCTTCTGCTTCAATGAAGAAAAAAACTGGTATTTACAAATAAAGTAGAAAGGAAATTTTGGCAAATCCTTATTAGATCTTATATAATTTGTTCAACATTTGTTTATCACAAATACAACAAAGCAGACCTTTGTTTGATCAAGAATTAATTTGCCAAAATATTACAAAATTCTATCTGTATTACTTTTTGTATTGTGAAAGTTATAGTGTGTGATGTGTATCCCTTATTTGGTGATTTTATGAACCATGGAGTAAGAGCAACATTCATCTTGGTACCTTTACTAGTATGCTGCCTGTTCTATAAAATGGTTGGCTCATCTCCTGCTCATTTCCTACAGATACATTTTAATATCAAACTTTGTCTTACAAATAATGCTTTTTCAGTCTGTCAACAAACTCCAAAATGAAACTGAAGGAAGTCCATTAAAACCTTAGCCAACCATGGTAGAAGGCCCGAAATCATCAGCTCGTTCATTCAGATTTACAGGGGAGTGTGAAACAGCTGGTGTAATCCAGTATTAGAGCATTCTGTTTCTGAAGTTCCATGGTTTCTGTGCTAGGCAAAAAACAAGGCGCATACCCTTTGGTATGGTTAGCATAGACAGCACCTGTCCATGTCTTTGACTCTCTCCCCTGTTATGAAAGCATTTTAAAAATCTATATATTGAGAGAGGGAGGGGATATGATAGAGAATGGATTTGTAAAGGGGAAGGTGGGGGAGGGAAATACCATGGTTTATTGTCTATAAATTATGGAAGTTATGAATAAAAACATTTTTATTATATAGTTTGAAATATGCAGTAATTTGTGGATATAATAAAAAGAATACAAAGGATCTTTATTTCGGTTCATATATGTAGTTCTTCAGTGAAATTGCACATGGCAGAGTACACACCAAGGTATCTAAAGATATTTTCATAAATTGTTCATTAGGTTTAAGATATGTAAGCATGAAAAACAAATTGGGTGGGCTGAGGAGATGACTCAGTGGTTAAAGGTGTTGGCTTACAAAACCTGTCAGCGTAGGTTCAGTTCCTCAGTACCCACATAAAGCCAGATGCAGAGGTAGAGAGGCTTAGCAGTTCAGACACTTGTTTGGAAAGGCAAAGGGCACAGGTTCATTTCTCCAAGACCCACATAAGCCAGATACACAAGGTGGCACATGTATCTGGAGTACATTTGCAGTTGCAGGAGACTCTGGTGTGCCCATTCTCTCTCCTTCACTCTCTCTCTCTCTCTCTCCTTCAAATAATAATTTTTTTTTTCAAAGCCAGATGCGCCAGGTATAGTGGCACATGCCTTTAATCCCAGCACTCAGGAAAGAGAGGTAGGTGGATCACCATGAGTTCAAGGCCACACTGAGACTATATAGTGAATTCCAGGTCAGCCTGGATAAGAGTGAGAAACCCTACCTGGAGGGGGGGTGGGGAACAACCAGATACACAAAGTGGTACATGTTCCTCAATTGCATATGCAGTGGCAGGAGGCCCTGATATGCCCATTCATATTCATCCTCTTTCCCCCACCCCCTTTCTCTCTCACACACACAAATACTTTTAAAAACACATTTTTGCATCTTGGTTCTAAGGTGAATACATTTTTTTGTTGTTTTTTAATATGCCTTGGAGTTTTTAATTGATTCCAATTCATAAAATACATTCACTGGGCATGGTGGTGCACACCTTTAATCCCAGCACTCAGGAGGCAGAGGTAGAAGGATTGCTATGAGTTCGAGGCTACCTTAAGAGAACATAGTGAGTTCCAGATTAGCCTGAACTAGAGTAAAACCCTACCTTGAAAAAAACAAAAACAAACGAAAAATCCATTCTTGATATTCTTTTTTAAAAAAATCACTAACACTGGATGCAGAGATAAAGGATGCTTTCTGCACTTGAGTAATTCAGCTTAGTGAAGAACAGATAATCAATACAGAGTGATTAGTGCCTTCATAAAAATTTCTTCAGGTCATGTGTGCTTACAAGGGAAACACCTAACCCAAATGGCAATTCTAGGAAGGACTCCTGGAGAAGTAAGCTAACTCTTAACAAATCACACAAATGAAAAGGAGGACAGGAAGGACCTGACTGTATCATATGCTTAGCTTTTTGGGGGGGGATGGGGAGGTCAAGATAGTGTCTCACTCTAGCCCAGGCTGACCTGGAATTACTATGTAGTCTCAGGGTGGCCTTGAACTCAAGGTGATCCACCTACCTCTGCCTCCTGAGTGCTGGGATTAAAGGCGTGAGCTGCCACGCCTAACTTCAGATGCTTAGCTTTGTGAAATGTTTATAGTCAGAAGCAAGTAAATAATTAATCAGTCTTCTGGAAATATTTTCTGCAAAGTTGATCAAAGTCAGCATTGCAAATCCTAAAAGTAAGGACACTGCAGTGATTCAGCTCACTTAAAGGACAATCCTGGATGCAATGATCAAAACTAAGGTGGTCATTTTAATTAATAAGTTTATTTTATACAAAGGCTAATTTATTAAATAATACTATCAATGGAATTGTCTAAAAGAAATATTTTGGGGCTGGAGAAATTGCTTAGCAGTTAAGCGCTGACCTGTGAAGCCTAAGGACCCCAGTTCGAGGCTCGATTCCCCAGGACCCACGTTAGCCAGATGCACAAGGGGGCGAAGGCATCTGGAGTTTGTTTGCAGTGGCTGGAAGCCCTGGCACGCCCATGCTCTCTCTCGCTCTCTGCCTCTTTCTCTCTCTCTGTCTCTCTCAAATAATAAACAAAAAAAGTGTTAAAAAAAGAAATATTTTGTTTTTAATAAAAATATTGCTTAGTCTGCCACCTTGTTTTATTTCTGAATGTGTGTATGTGTGCTGCTTTAATAAAATTGCACATGGAAGAGTATATTTAAGCTGAAAGTTTTTAATTTTTTTTAAACTTTTTTCATATATCTACTCTGTACCACCATCTGTAATAACTCTCTACTAGGAAGTAAGTGCCTTTTATTCATTTCATGGGTAATGGAGGAAGGTATCTCGATGGAATGTACACATTTGCTAAATGCTACTCACTTATTTAATATGTCTACTCTAACACACATTCTGTTATTAGCCTCTTCACTAGTGAGTATCCATCATCCATTTTATCTCTGTATGCTGTTTTGTCATAGGAGGCTTGTACTGTTAATTAAGTAGGTTAATGTTGAACAATTGTAAAAGAGTTCACAAAGTAGTATTTACCTTCTCCTATATAGAGAAAAAAGACAAAATAGCTCAATCATGTCTTAAGAAAAACATTGCTTGAAGTTGGAGTGAATAATACAATAGTATGTCAGGGAGATCCTGGGATTTTAAATTAAGCCCCTAGGGGTGTGTGTGTGTGTGTGTGTGTGTGTGTGTGTGTGTGTGTGTTTTCACTCAAAAGCTAAGTTAAATTTTACTTTTTTTAAATATTTATTTGTGAGAGGGGGAGAATTGGTATGTCAAGGCCTCCTGCCATTGCATACAAACTCCAGATGAATATGCCATTTTGTTTCTTTGTTTTTTGTTTTTTTGAGGTAGGTTTTGCTGTAGCCCAGGCTGACCTGGAATTTACTATGTAATCTCATGGTGGCCTTGAACTCAAGGCAGTCCTCCTACCTCTGCCTTCCAAGTGCTGGGAGTAAAGGCGTGCACCACCATGCCTGGCTCTGAATATGCCATTTTGTTTGGCTGGCTTTAGATGGCTACTGGGGAGTCAAACCTAGGCTGTCAGGCTTTGCAAGTAAACATCTTTAATTGCTAAGCCATCTCTCCAGCCTTCCAAATTAAATTTTTCATTTAGGCTATAAGGCATATGTAGTCAAGAGGCAAGTCCTGGAAGGTAGCAGTGGGGAAATAGAAAATAAATATTCTAAACAATCTAGTTAGGAGGTACAGGAGAGAAGATAAATATTTCTTTATTCATCACCATCACATGATAGCCTCTCTATAAACAGATATACATGAGGATAGATTTTGAAGAAGTGTATGTATTTGTGTATGTATGCCTGTGTGCAATTTCATTTTACCATATTCCCCTAAGAAAAGCCACCATCGCCTTCCTGCCTGTGAAATGGCAGCTGGAATGGACCATTATTAGACAGACAACACTTGGAAGCCAGCAAGGAGTTCCCAGAGCTTCAAGAGTTACCAAGAACTATGTTTGTCTACTTAGCTAATGCTCTTGTTATTTTGTTAGGTCTTATCATAAGGCATCCCTTATGCAGTGAATATTTCTAATTTAGTCTGGTAGTATTTTGTTTATATACAATGAAATCTCTCTTGTTCCAAATAAAGTAATTTCCAATTGTAAGATATCTTCAGAAAGAAAAGACATTCAATCATACCACAGAATGTACAGAGACATTGCAGTTATATTTCATCCACATTATTACAAATTCCAAAATAAGGGCCTCAAATGAATAGGTCTTACTATATTTTGTCTAAATGCAACATAAGTGTACTAGGTATTCTAAAAGCTGTAATACTGTAAGGAATGCCCTTTCTTTTCCCACTTTCTTCTTGAGAAATGTAAAGACCAAAGAATGTTCAACAAAGAACAGAGAGCTAGCTTTTTCCAGTGTGTTACTTCATGGATAAAAAGTGGAGACAGAGTGGTGAAGCACCTGTTGCTCTAAAGGCAATAAACTAGTGAAATGTTTCAACAGAAGTCATCAGCTTTCAAAGATCTCTTTTATCCAGTTTCCATCACTCACTGCTCTTAAGTCCTTTGTCACATTTTTCACCGCATTACAAGTAATCCTTGAAATCCATGAAGCATTTTATATATAACTAGAACCATGTGGATGGTTCTCACATGTTCAGTGTAGCCCCAAATCCCAGCATTTCTTCTGTCCTCCTTCCCCACATATTTCGTCTTAGACACAGGTTTAAAACCAAATCACAGGAGTGGTAGGAATTTGTCCGCCATCACCGCTCTCTGCCTAGCAGGGCTATGAACCTTCTCTGTAGGTCTAGGATAACACATCCACCAGTGGGCCCTGGGCAGCTCTTTGATCTCAGCCCTGCATTCCATCCCCTCCCTCTTCCCCAGGAGCTGGCTCCTCTGGCAGCTGCTTCGCATGCCAGGCACTCTGTTATTTATACGTAACTGTATACACTGGCTAGCAGAGTAGATTTGTAGAAGTATCTTATGAAATCTTGTTCAGATAAAGGTTAAGATTAATCGTGTGTATTCCATTCTTTCTAGAATAGTTCTTTTACTTGAAATACATTGCAGTAAGAAGGGACAAAAAAAACTTCAATTTTTCAGGTTAAATGAGTTCAAATGCTATTATACAGATACATGCATGTGCACACACAAACACCCCATTTTTATTTCTCCACATTACAAGGGCAATATGTTCCTTTAAGATTGGGGTGATCCTGAGTGTGGTGATGCACATGTTTAATCACTGCACATCGAAGGTAGGAGCATCACAGTTAGTTCAAAGTCAGCCTCAGACTACATAATGAATTCCAGATCAGACTGGACTAGAGTGAGACTCTACCTTAAAAAACAAAACAAACAACAACATTTTAAAAAAAGATACTGGGCTGGAGAGGTGAGCCTGTAGTTAATGCACTTGTATACAAATCCTAACAACCCTGGTTCAATTCCCCACTACTCATTTAAAGCCAGATGCACAAAGTGGCACATACATCTGGAGTGTGTTTGCAGTGTCTGGGGTTCCTGGTGCATCCGTTCTCTCTCACACTCGCTCCCTTGCGCTCGCTTGCGCGCGCTCTCTCTCTCTCTCTCTCTCTCTCTCTCTCTCTGCAAATAAATAAATAAAATATTTCTTTCTAATTTTAGAGTGAGAATTGGCACACTGGGGCCTTAGCCACAGCAGTCAAACTCCAGGTGCTTGTGCCACCTATTGAGCATGTATGACTTTGCACTTGCCTCACCTTTGTGCATCTGGCTTACATGGGTCTTGGAGAGTTGAACATGGGTCCTTAGGCTTCACAGGCAAGCACCTTAAACACTAAGCCATCTCTCCAGCCCCCACAATATTTTTTTAAAAGGGAGCAGTGGCTCAGTGGATAAAGCATTTGCCACTCAAGTATGAGCACCCAAGTTTGATCTCCAGAATGCACATGAAAAGTGTGAAGCCATAGTGACCCTCAATAACCCCAGTGTGTTTTTAAAGGCACGATGGGTGACAAGAGAATTCTCAAAAGATGGAGACCAGCCAGTCTGGCTGACACAGCATTGAGCAAACAATAGTGAGAACCCTGATTCTAATAAGGTGGTCAGTGAAGACCCACACTAACAGTTGTCTTCTGACATCTACACATGTGCTGTGACATAGGTGCATGCACACACACATCTTAGAGACAAATTTTGTCTAATCCTCTGCTATAACTTTTTGTTGTTATAGATTTGGTTTGGTTTGGTTTGGTTTGGTTTGGTTTGGTTTGTTTTGTTTTGTTTTGTTTTGTTTTGTTTTGTTTTGTTTTGTTTTGTTTTGTTTGAGATACAGTCTCACTAGCCCAAGCTGCCCCAGAATTCATTATGGAGTTCCAGGTTGGCCTCTAACTCAGTTATCCTCCTACCTCTACCTCCTGAGTGCTGGAATTAAAGGTATGTGTCACTACGCCTAGCTTATATGTATATTTTTATTTTATTTTTTAAAATACTAGGCTGGAGAGATGGCTTAGTGGTTAAGGCACTTGCCTACAAAGCCAAAGGACCCAGGTTTGATTTCCCAGGACCCACATAAGCCAGATACACAAGGTAGCACATGTGTCTGGAGTTCTTTTGCAGTGGCTGGAGGCCCTGGCACACCCATTCATTCTCTCTCTCTCACCCTCTCTCCCCCCCCCCAACAATAAAAAAACTTTAAAATACTTATTTATTTATTTATTTATTTGTCACCTTCTGCATCTGGCATACATGGGTCCTGGGGAATGGAACCTGAGTCTTTAGGCTTCACAGGCAAGTACCTTAACCACTAAGCCATCTCTCTAGCCCATGTGTATTTTTAATGCACAATTTTTAAAAGGTTTAATCTAGCATTAAGAGTATCATACTTTGAACCCTATTTAAAAGGACTTAGGAGGCTAGGGAGATGGCCCAGCAGCTAAAGGCACTTGCTGGCAGCATGTGCATAAACGGGATGTGACTGTGATCCCAACATGCCTAAATGGAAGGTGGAGCCAGAAGAATCCAGTGCTTTTAAGGTCAGCTAGTCTGACATTCATTTGTAGTCTGGCAGTTTGTTTGCAGTAGCAAGAGATTTTGTCCAAAGAAAGTGTAGCACAGTCACCTTCAAGTTGTCCTCTGACCTCCACATATGTGCTGTGGCATGCTTGTACACACACACACACACAAATAAATTTTGAAAATTTTTTTTATTTATTTACAAGCACATAGAGGTAGAAAGAAGAGTGACAGACAGGGAGAATGGGCACACCAAGGCCTCCAGCCACTGCAAATGGACTCTAGATGTATGCATCTCTTTGTGTATCAGGCTTTATGTGGGTACGGGACAATCAATCCCAGGGAACCCAGGTAGATAGGCTTTGTAGACAAATACCTTAATCACTGAGCAATGTGTCCAGCCCACAAATAAAAAAATTAAACACCAAAATAGGTGAATATTTCCTGAGATCTTATATAGTTATCAAAACCTGAGAGTGCATACTTATAGAGCACTGAGAAAGAGGTTTTTGTTTGTTTGTTTCTTCTTGTTGTTACTTCAGCTTTTTGTTGTTTTATTTTGTTCTTGTTTTGATTTTGGGGGGTTGGGGAGTTTTTTCAGGGTGGGTGAGACAGAGTCTCTTTCTAGCTTGGGCTGACCTGAAACTCACTCTCTAGGCCCAAGCTGGCCTTCAACTCATGGTGATCAACCTACCTCAGCCTCCCCAAGTGCTGGGACTAATGGTGTACCCCGCCGTGCTCAGCTTTCAGTTGTTATTTAGCTTGACCATCTCTCTTTTCATATATTTCTCTTGTCTCACATCTTACCTTTGCCTTCTAATGTTAAAAGTCTGTTGCTTTTTGATTTGTATAACTTCTACATTTTCTTTCAGAATAGGACTTTCATTGTTGTTTCCTATTGCTCGTGGCTTTGTTTATCCCATAAAATTATGCATAGGTGTCACCTTGGGTTTTAAAGAAATAGTTGTGCCATTTGCCCAAAACAACATGAATATATATCCTTGATTCCTTTTCATCTTGACTTAGGTACTGTCTTTATTATTCCATTAAAATGGTAGCTCTTTTAGCCAAAGAACAAAATAGTAATGGTGGCATTAGCTATACTGTGATTCAGAGAGGTAGCTGTGGACTCTTACATCTGGTCTCTTATGTAGTTATGCTTGAAACTTCTGAGCTATAACATTGGAGTTTGTCATATCCCATGAGATGGGCCTTTCACTCTGATTTTGTTCCTTCATTTTGGAGTGCCAGTTTAGGGACACATCTTCATAGTTTTAAGTTATTATAGCCAGGCACACAAGACTTTCATCTACCAACCTATATAATATATAATATATATAATAATATATAATATATATATAATATAGAATGCTGGTCTTGCCTTTGATAGGATATGAGAGGAAAAACCAACATTGAGCCTTTGGTAAGTATAGTGAGTGATAGGAACTCCACATAGGACATTCTGCACTCTTCCCTGGTCATTGGGAAGTTTCTGAAATAGCACTGCCACTGGCCCATGTGTAACCTTTCTACAAATGAGAAACAGACACCCTTCCTTACTGCTTTACAACCTTGAGCACTACAGTGTGCATGTCACTCCTCAAAATCCAGTGAGGTAGCTCAGACTTTCATCTCCTCACTCATAGGCCACACCATTCCTCTTGAAAGAAGAAACTGGTTCTCTGTCTAGGTGTTGTCCTGCAGTTTCATCCAAATCTGCAGTCTCTAGAAGATCTCTAGATGCAAATAGGTTTAAGCATCAAAGTTTAGCGGGGCTATTTTTTTTATTTGATTTTAGAGAGGGAGAGAGAATTGGTAGGCCAGGGCCTCAGCCATTACATTCGACTCCAGATGCTTGTGCCACCTAATGGGCATGTGCGACCTTCCACCTGCCTTACCTTTGTGTGTCTGGCTTACATGGGATCTGGAGAGAGATTGAACATGGATGAACATTGCTTGCTTTGCAGGCAGTGCCTTAACCGCTAAGCCATCTCTCCAGCCTTAGCAGGGCTATTTACTTTCTGATTTATCTTTAACTTTTATTTTATTTTTGGCATGTTCATGTGTGTGGTGTGCATGTGTCAGTGTGCGTAATGTGTGCACATGCTTCTGGAGGCCAAAGGGATTACAAGTGAGTGCCAGGCCCACCTAGCATTTACATGAGCATTGAGAATCCAGACTCCAGTACTCAAAAGGGCTTAATCCACTAAGCCATCCTTCACATCTGTAAATTTTTTTTTAATTTTTTATTTATTTATTTATTTATTTGAGAGCAACAGACACAGAGAGAAAGACAGATAGAGGAAGAGAGAGAATGGGCACACCAGGGCTTCCAGCCTCTGCAAACGAACTCCAGACGCGTGCGCCCCCTTGTGCATCTGGCTAACGTGGGACCTGGGGAACCGAGCCTCGAACCGGGGTCCTTAGGCTTCACAGGCAAGCGCTTAACCACTAAGCCATCTCTCCAGCCCACGTCTGTAAATTTTTATATGACCTCTTCAATTAAGAATTTGCTGTTTTTAGAATTTCGGTGCCAGTGATGGGATACTTTCCAGTGAGTTGTTGGCCAGGAAGGTACATGATGCCCCCAAATCATAACAGGCCATCACCAAGGCTTCTGATTTCATACCAAGAATAGATAGTAATATTCTATTGCTGAAGACTCCACATGTTTGAGCTGCAAGGTCGCTGAGAAATTTTGCTAAAGCTGAGCTGAAAACCTCCTCTGTGTAGACCAGCTGACAGAAATCTAGAAAAAACTATGCTGCATCCAGCTCTATGGGAGAGAGAAAAGTCATCAGTGGAGATAAACAACAGTGGACACTACAAGCCTTAAGTTTCACCAGCCAGGCCAAATGAGCCAACAGGTGCAATAGTGACATGTCTGTTATGGTGGAAACCAACAGCTCTCTAATTGGACTGGCGACCCGCTACACAAGAGGAAATACATGCCTGGTACTGGAAACCTATGACAGAGGAGGTCATGAGCCCTAGGAGTATAATGTCTGCTGGTGTCTGGCTAAATGTATATGTTATGCTCACCAAACTGCCTGGTAAGCACTTCTCTTACTGTTCATACCCGTATATTAATGCCACGCTCACTTTTGGTTAGAGAAGCTTCTTGTTTCAGATGCAGTGACCTCTAGGATGATGCAAAAGGCACCATAGAGTCGGGCATGGTGGCACATGCCTTTAATCCCAGCACTCAGAAGGCAGAGGTGGAAGGATCGCCATGAGTTTAGGGCCACCTTGATTCTACATAGTGAATTCCAGGTCAGCCTGGGCTACAGTAAGACCTTACCTTGAAGAAAAAAAAAGAAAAAGAAGAAGAAGAGAGGGAGGGAGAGGATGAGGAAGAAGAAGAAACAGGAAGAGGAAAAAGGAGGAAGGAGGAGGAAAAGAAACAAAAAGAAAGTGCTGAGAAGTGACAGAGGAGGATTTAGCACTGAAACATCTCTATCACACCTTCCAAGGCTCAGGGTCCATTACAGAAGAGGTAGCAGAAAGAATGTAAGAACCAAAAGAAGGGTACCACTCCTTACAATGCACTCTTCCAGACACAAAATGGCCTGGATATCCATGACCTCACAGTGCCTGATACTACCTACACAAGACCATCATAATAGGAGGAAAAAATCATGACATCAAAATAAGAAACTGATTGAGAAGGAGAGGGGATATGATGGAGAGTGGAGTTGTGAAGGGGACGGGGGTGGGGGAATTACCATGGATTATTGTCTGTAATTATGGAAGTTGTCAATAAAAAAGTTTTTAAAAGTTTACTATTTCCAGGAAAGTACATTATGCTGAGTTTTTTGTTTTGTTTTTGTTTTATTTTGTTGTTGTTATTGTTGAGAAAAGTAGCAAAGATTAAGATATTGCCAAATTTTATTTCTAAATGAAGTCTTACATAAATTGAAAATGAAAGAAACAAATCCAAAAAGAGTGGTAAAGAGAAACTTAAAATGTGGTTTATGCAGTAGACTCTGTAATAGCTGGAGATTTCCAATTTCCTCCAGTGCTGACACAGTCTTGGTAGCTGAAACAGTCCTTGATACAGGTGCTTTAGAACTGAGCAGCAACATTTTTACTGAAATTTATATCCAAAATATAGTGTTTAAAGTTAGGATTTGCCTTATTATTATAAATTTAATTTTTGTAGTCACTTGCTTTAACCCTGAGAGATGACAGTAGTCACATTTTCTTAGCATCCTAAAATCTCCAAATCTGCTATGTCAGCACACTGCATTTTTCCATGACACCTCAAGTAACAAAAATCGACTAGTAGTTCTTTAACAAGTGTGTACTAAAAAAATGAAAACATTTGTATCTTGCCTACTTGTATTTTTCTGAAAGATGTTCTGTTTTCACTCATAGCTCTTTATTACTTGCAGTTCATGTAAACATAGCTCTGGTATTTGTAACATACATCCTACAAAGTGCTTTGGACATCTAGTACATCAGGCAGTAATGCTGACTTGATATAGCACAGTGGAGAGGGAGGTATGCCACTTCTGTGACTCTTCCCA
Organism: Jaculus jaculus; assembly: GCF_020740685.1. NCBI lineage: Eukaryota > Metazoa > Chordata > Mammalia > Rodentia > Dipodidae > Jaculus > Jaculus jaculus. Next base: position 29,131,868 of record NC_059108.1, read on the forward strand.
ACAACTCAGACTGCACTTATAAGAAGACATTGTTCCTATGAAAGATTTACCTTAAATACTGTTAAACTATATTTCACATTTCCTTATATTTTGAACAGCTTTTCATACGTAACTAGTTTCTCAGTGACTAAAGATTTTCCCATGAAATTGGGTAGCTGTGATTATCTTGACTGTTCCAGACCATTGCAGCCATATCTGTTGTGTATTATTCTTCTCTCTTGCCACACTGTCTATCTATCAGCTCTCTTTTTTATTGTTTAGTATCCCAAACTCTAACATTTATATATTCTTTTTTAGTGTATATTAAAGACATTTGGAAAGCTCTTTCAAAAATGCATTGTGCTGCTGGATGGGTATGGTGGTGTACACTTTTAATCCCAGTACTTGGGAGGCAAAGGTAGGAAGATCTCCATGAGCTCAAGGCTACCTTGAGACTAAATAGTGAATTCCAGGTCAGTCTGTGCTAAAGCAAAACCCTATTTCCAAAAATAATAATAATAATAATAATTGTGCCCAGTGCTCAAAGCTAGAGGTTCAGACAGAGAGAGGTTCTAGAACCATACAACTTATTAGTAAATTAACAGCTTAGATCCTGATTCAGGAGGGGAGAGGCACAGACCCAAGATGTTGCACTGCCAGTGCAGAAGCTGTGGTATGCAGAGGGAGCAGGCTTTTGGAGGATAGATCAGGGCAAGAAAGGAAAGAGAACGTGGGAGCTGGGGGATGTGGAATGGATGCCACGGGCATGAGCTGTGTCAGGTGTGCTTGTAGCTGATTTGAAGATGTGGGTATTAGCAAAACCTGGATTGGATTGGATTGGATTGGATTGGATTGGATTGGATTAGATTAGATTAGATTAGATTAGATTAGATTATCAAAGGACGTGAGTATTTGGATTACTGGACCCAGTGACAGCAGCTGCTGCACAGGGGCCATGCCAAGCCAGCCATTCTGGAACTGAGTAAAAGGGAGGATTAGAAAAAGGGGCCCAGGCAGAAAGAGAATGAGAATAACATAGAATGGAAAGACAGGGATAGAAGGGAAAGTGCACGTTGGAAGAGAAGCAGATGGGAGGTTGGGACAGTGAGACAAAAAGAAAGGCAGAGACAGAGGTATGGAACTTTCACCTTGTTTTCTGGAGGGGGCTGGAAAAAGAGATAATGCCCCCTGAGGAGACTTTTATGCCCATGTTTTAGGGAGGGATGACTTCCCAATGAAGGAGGACCTGTGGCGGTCAGGGAAGGAGCCGGGTTGGCTTTACAATTGGTTCAGAGTTAGCATGTAGGAAATTTTAGTATTCCACACTTCAAATTCAGTTTGGACTCAAAAATTTAAAAGCTTGTGCAGGGGAATTGACTCAGTAGCTAAAGGCACTAGCTTGCAAAGTTTGACAACTGGGATTCATGTGAAATCAGTCTGACTTAATCATTTTGTTATTGTTGTTTTTAAGAATTAACAGGGGCGGGAGCTAGAGGAATGGCTTAGCAGTTAAGGCACATGCCTGTGAAGACTAAGGACCCAGGTTCGATTCTCCAGGTCCCACGTGAACCAGGTGCACATGGGGGCATATGGAGTTTGTTTGCAGTGGCTGAAGGCCCTGGTGTGCCCATTCTCACACACACACTCCCCCCCCCCCCCCGCCAATCTCAAGTAAATAAATAAAAATGTTTAAAAAAAAAGAATTAACAGGATCACTCTGCTTTATGTCTTTCTAGACACACTGTTCTGGAAATTTACTAGAGATTGAATATTTGTCCATATGTGCAGAATAACTACCTATATTTAATTGCAGAAAGCAGTTCTTGGAGATAGGAATTTGAAGCAGCTATGATCACTATAAATGTACAATAAGAACTTATATCTTATATCTTACATCACCCTTCCAACCTTACTTGGTGGCCAACAAGTAAACGAGAAGATGGCTGGCCAGCTTCATAGCACTGATTTGCTTACCACTTTTGGAAAAAGAGTTCTTCTGAAAGAAAAGCATCAGGGTTTTTGTTTGCTTGCTTGCCTCTTGCTAATATGCTATTAAGTCTGCAGAGTTTAATCTGGAGGTTTTGATAACTCCAACAATAGATAACTTTAATCCCCCAGCTGAGACAAAAGTCAAATCATCTCTTTTCTATTCTGGGTTTTTCAAGTAGACTTAAAGCCAAGCACTAGAACAAGCTGGTTTATACATAAAAAGAATCTTTTAAGAAGTGAAATCTCCAGGGGTAGGAAGTCCTAAGGGATTCTCAGCTATCTGTCACCCCAAGAGGATGGAGAATCAGATAAGGAATGGGAAGAGGACTGATTTCAGAATCTTAAAGAGCCAGGCATGGTGGTGCATACCTTTAATCCCAGCACTTGGGAGGCAAGGGTAGGAGATTGCCATGAGTTCAAAGCCACCCTGACACTACATAATAAATTCCAGTCAGCCTGGGCTAGAGCAAGACCCTGCCTTGAAAAACAAAAACAACCTTGGGATGATTCAGAAGGTATCATAGTGCTGGAAAAAACTAAGTGGAGTACTGAATAACATCTCAGTCACACCTTCCAATGCTCGGGGTCTAATGCGGAAGAGGTGGCAGAAAAAATGTAAGTGCCAAAGGAAGGGTAGGACTCCAGACACAAAATGGCATGCATATCCATGACCCCACCGTGCCTGACACTACCTACACAAGACCATCATAAGAGGAGGAAAGATCATGACATCTCTGAGAACAATGCCTAATGCTGATGAATTAATCAAGGTCTATAGGAAATGAAAACTCATAGGTGCCTCACAATAAAGCCTATCATATTGTACAGTATATTCCATTACAAAAATTAAAAAAGGAGCTGGAAAGATGGCTTAGTAGATAAGGCACTTGTCTACAAAGCCAAAGGACCCAGGTTTGATTCTCCAGGACCCACATGAGCCCATACATGTACAAGGAGTTCATTTGCAGAGCCTGGAGGCCCTGGATTACCCATTCTCTATCTGCCTCTTTCTGTCTGTCTGTCTGTCTCAAATAAATAAATATAAAATATTAAAAAAAAAATAGAACAAAAGGGCTGAGGAGATGGCTTAGCGGTTACGGCATTTGCCTTCGATTCCCCAAGGCCCACCTTAGCCAGATGCACAAGGTGGCACGTGCATCTGGAGTTAAGTTTGCAGCTGCTGAAGGCCCTGATGCACCCATTCTCTTCTCTTCTCTTCTCTTCTCTTCTCTTCTCTTCTCTTCTCTTCTCTTCTCTTCTCTTCTCTTCTCTTCTCAACTCTCCTCTCCTCCTCCCTCTCCCTCTCCCCCTCCCTCCCTCTCTCCCTCTTTCTCAAATAAATAAATAAAAATAGAAAGAATCACATGGGGTGGCAGCAGACCCAGATTTTCTTAGTCATCTGACCTTGTATGTACACAGATAGCTGAAAGAGTGCCTTTTCTGGCATGACTTCTTATTCATGGTTTCTAAAACGGAATTCACAATCTTTACATTTCAGCCTCCCAACATGTACCAACAGTCTGGCAAAGAGACAATTGTTTAATCAACTGAACCAGGCCTCAAGATATTCCATATATCGACTGATCAAGAAGCAGGAAAAAGTCTTAACTGCTTATAAGAGTGTTGATTTGGTTTTCATTTGTTTTTACTTTTCCAGGCTAGCCTAAAGTCAAAAAAACAACAACAACAAAGAAGCGCTGAAGCGTGCTGGCACACGCCTTTAATCCCAGCACTCAGGAGGCAGAAGTAGGAGGATTATATGAGTTCAAGGCCACCCTGAGACTACATAGTGAATTCCAGGTCAGCTTAGACTAGAGTGAAACCCTACCTCCAAAAAACAAAATAAAACAAACCAAAAAAAAAGAGTAAGTGCTGAATCATGATATGCGAGATCCTGTTTCTGTATTTCCGTATAGGTTCTTGTGTCTTACATATATGACAACTATTGTATAAAAACAAGTCAAACTCATTTTTTGTAGTGTTCTGATAATTCTGTTTTGTTCCTTTTTGACTTTTTTTTATTTTTTTCATGACAACTTTCATACATATAGGCTTCTATACATATTTGTGATGTACCTCCAGAGACCCTGTACACCACAGCTCCTTAAAATGTGTCTGGCAACACCATATGAGGCCATATTACTAAATGTAGGAGATCATGAAAAGTTTGGCAATAGTGAATGGTTGCTGAACACACAAACACCACAAATTAATTCAAAATCAAATGCATAATGAATCTAAGGTGTTTCAGGCAATATTCATCTATGTTTCATCATATGACTTCTCTCTAGCCTTGGTTCTGAACATATACCATGTGCAGTTTGCACTGTATATATATGGTCACACCATGCAACATCAACAAGAGCTCCCTGAAACACCTTGGCTCACATTTGAAACTATTGTATGTTATATCAGGTACACATGATAACTACTACACTACAGAAACTATTGTACATTATGAATCACAGTATTTTTACTATATTTACAAGGTTTTCTGCTTTTGCAGAAACATGGTTAAATTCTGGAAAACAGAGTTGGAGGGATGGTTCAGTGGTTAAGGCGCTTGCCTGCAAAGCCAAAGGACCTGGGTTCGATTCCCCAACACCCACATAAGCCAGATGTACAAGGTGGTGCATATATCTGGAGTTTTACAGTGGCTCTGGTGCACCCATTCTCTCACTATCTGCACCTCTCTCTCTCTCTCTCTCTCTCTCATAAATAAATAAATAATAAAATTATGGAAAATAGATAGCATCTTCCCACCATAATTTCTCAGTATAGAAGTACCAAAATACTATGCTCTTCGATTTTATTGTAGAATGTTTGATTTTAAATATTTTTATTTTTATTTAGTTGAGAGAGAGAATGAGCACACCCAGGCCTCCAGCCACTGCAGACAAACTCCAAACACATGTGCCACCTTGTGCATCTGGCTTACGTGGGTCCTGGGGAATTGAACCCAGGTCCTTTGGCTTTGCAGGCAAGTGCCTTAACCTCTAGGCCATCTCTCCAGCCCTAGAATGTTTGATTTTGAACATTGCTTCCTGAATTGCTGGTTTGAGCTTCATAAAAAGGTGTTCGATAAATTTTGGCTTAGAGTAATACAGAGTTTCCAACAATTCTTGAAAGGTCCTAAATATGTGTGCCATTTTGTACCATATATTTATATGAATCAGCATTTTTAGCATTGATGATTATGAAATAAAAATAATGACAAAAAATTCTAAAGATGCTCTGTGTCCTGCATTATCAAGTATTCAGTCAAGATTTAATTCTTTACATAAAATTTAACAAGTACATCATCGCATTAATGTACAAATTGGCTTTTTTGTTTTGTTTTGTTTTTGTTTTTCGAGATAGGGTCTCACTCTAGCCCTGGCTGACCTGGGATTCACTATTTCACTATGTACTCTCAGGGTGGCCTCGAACTCACAGCAATCCTTCTACCTCTGGCTCCTGAGTGCTGGAATAAAGGCATGACCACAATGCATGGCCCAAATTGGCTTTTGTCTTTAATAAATGGTCAAATTATACATTTACCAAAGGATTATTTGTCTTGACATTTGTTACACCTTCTCACCTTCTCTATACAACCTGATACTCTGAGTGCATTTACCTATCTGCAAGCCATTTTCTTTGTCTAGCTTACTTACCAAGTCCAGTTTACCACAAATGTCCCACAAGTGGGAAAAGGAAGTTAGAGATTAAAGAAGGGAAATCAGTGCCCTATGGTAAATTTATGGTGTGAAAACAGGAACAACAAAAAAGCCACCTGAGGTCTCCAAGGGAAGGGGGAAAAGAAGAAAGAAACATGAGGAGAGAGAACTCATGGGCACATGAGTCAGGGAAAACAGAAATAGATTCAAGGTGTGAACCGAGACGTGAAGAAAGAAAGAAAGAAAAGGAACAGGATGGGAAATAGTTTATTTTTCCCACCAAAACCTCATTGCAAACTATGTGTTAATTGTTCAAGGTACTAGAGGATAATTTGGCATGCACTGTCCTATGCTATAAACTGGTTAACCAAGCATAGTGTGGAACTCAAAAAGATGTGACTCCTAGGGACTGGAGAGATGGCTTAGCAGTTAAAGCACTTGCCTGCAAAGCCAAAGGACCCAGGTTTGATTCCCCCAGGAACCATGTAAGCCAGATGCATGAGGTGACATATGTGTCTGGAGTTCATTTGCAATGTCTGGATGCCATGGTATGCCCATCCTCCCTCCCTCCCTCCCTCTCTCTCTCTCTCTCTCTCTCTCTCTCTCTCTCTCTCTCTCTCTCAAATAAATAAATGTTCTTTCAGGAGAAAAAAAAAGATGTGACTCTTGATCCTAGCACAGAGCTAGTCATAGAAGTAGGTGTTCTCTAAGTCCCATCCAGTAACTTTGACATTTGATCGGAATAGTTATGAAAATAATGAAAGCCTGACAAATAAAGGACTGAAACTTGCATTAACATATTAATCTTCCAAATGATATGAAATAAGCATAATATGCATGTGTATTGTTTATACTGGTGATCCTTGTAATCTGGATGGTATCTGTTCATATGGTACATGCATGTGTGTGCAGAGGCCACAGGAGGAGGCCACAGGAGGATGTTAGGTGTCCACTTACCATTCTTCAGCCTTTAATCCCAGCACTCAGAAGGCAGAGGTAGGAAAGCCCCTATGCATTCCATAGCTTGGGACTATAGAGTCGAGCTCTAGGTAGTCCTGGGCTAGAGTGAGACTCTACCTTGGGAGAAAAAAAAAGAGGGGAGGGAGGGAATTACCATGGGATATATTTTATAATCATGGAAAATGTTAATAAAAATTTAAAAAAATAAAATAAAAAAAAAGAAAGAAAGATGAAGGTGTCGGTTCAGTTAGTTATGAACAACTCTGGTATTGGAAAATAAGAACAAATGTTTGTTTCAGGATTTGAAAACATGCTTTTTCTGTCTAGAATGATTTTGCTATACTTTTTTTTTTTTTTTTTTTTTTTTTTTTGTTTTTCGAGGTAGGGTCTCACTCTAGCCCAGGCTGACCTGGAATTCACTATGGAGTCTCAGGGTGGCCTCGAAGTCATGGCGATCCTCCTACCTCTGCCTCCCGAGTGCTGGGATTAAAGGCGTGCGCCACCACGCCCGGCTTGATTTTGTTATACTTTTAAAGACTACATATTAGTGTTATATAAAATAAAAAATATAAAAATTCTCCCATTATTAGCATATGTGCTCAGCAGCTTTTGATTCTTCTAATACGTAGAGCTTGCAAATGCTGTGATGTTTCTGATTACATCAGCCAAAAGAGGCTGTTGATAGCTTTGAATGTGGAGAAGTTTAAGCAGCCAGAATTCACAAAGCGTAAGAAATATTAATGTGTCCAGGAAGGACATGTAATCCAAATAAAAGTGATGCCTTGGGAAAGCAGACCACAGAAGTGCACCAGCAGTACTCTCTCATGGTCAGGGCTCCTCACTAACATCATCGTTGGTGCCATCTGCTATCCAGCCACAAGGCCCAAGAAGACATTATGGCACTGAATCCCTTTGAGTGGAACAGACATGGGTTTTTAGCCTGGCTTTGCTGAATCTAATGCACTGGTTTCCACAACTACTACAGTGTCTATTATCAGAGTTACTGTGATGGTTAACTAAGCACTTTCTAAGATGTTCCATTAGTCAGTGTAGCATGTAGTAAGTGCTCAGTGAAGTTAGTAATAAAGATTTCAGCACTAGTCTCTTTCAACAGTTGTTGGACCCAGGTCCTGGATGCCTGAGATACAGATTCTTACACTTAACAAAATTTACCCATCAATATCTTTTTAGCATTTTCATCACTTTTTTTGCCGGGAGGGAGGGGGTGGCTTGGTCTCACTCTAGCCCATGCTGACTTGGAATTGACTATAGTCTCAGGCTGGCCTCAAATTTATAGTGATCCTCCTGCCTCTGCCTCCCAAATGCTAGGATTAAAGGCGTGTATTTACACCTTTACGCTTTGTACTCATGGTTTCTCTAGCATGTTTCTGAAAGCAGAGCTGTTGAAAGCATGACTTTACATGAGCTATTGCCTGCCTATCTGCCTATCTTGTTTTCTGTCCCTATTATTTCTCATTCACTCTAATGAAATTGGCTAACTTAGCAGTTTATTCCTACTGCATGTACTTTTGCTTAAAATGTTCTTACTCAAGATAACCACATGACTCAAAAGGGTCACTCCTTCACAAAGACCTTCTCTTGCTACTCTTCTACAGTGTTGTCCTCCTATCACTTTCCTTGCCCTGTTTTGTATTTCTCTGTGGCATTTCCCATCATCTCACATTAGTTTATTCTGTTGCTCATTGTCATTCTCCTATTCTGGAATGTTAACTTCCCTCCAGCTAGGTGCCTAAAACTTAGCAGAGTAGGCACTCAGTTAATATTTGTTAAATGAATAAAAGTTTGATGATTATCAGACCTAATTTACTCTGTAAAGGTCATTCTAAAAGTAGTTGAGTTTGAAAATCATACTGAAAAAATCTTAAATTTATTTATTTATTTTAGAAAAATGACTTTGGATCCATGGAGAAACTTTCTCTTCGTAAACAGAGGTTCATGCAGTTTTCTTCACTGGAACATGAGGGAGAATATTACATGACACCTCGAGATTTCCTCTTTTCAGTAATGTTTGAGCAAATGGAACGTGAGTTGTTTTTGGTTGTTTTGTTTTTTTTTTCCTTAAGCTAAAAATAAAGTTTAGTGTTGGAAATCTTTTTTCAAAATTGGTAACAAGTTTTCTATATTTTAATTATCATCATTGTTTGTGTTATTCATTTACTTATGTTATGACAGAAGTGTAGACTTTCTTGTGTGTCTGTCTTAGAAGTCATTGTTTTGCATAGAGGTTTTTCTAAAAAGACAAAAAAGGTGAGTTTTTAAATGCCACTAAATAATTTAATTATTAATTTGACTGGTGTGTTAGTTTTTGGTAGGACTGGTGTTTAAAATTGGAGTGGAAATGAAGTAGATTAGTAAAGTGAGCCATTTAACACTCCATAGTAGAAAATCCCCCAAAAAAAAAAAATCTAATACAACAAAAACTAATTATATAATTTTATAAACAGTAAACTCACAATTATTATCTTAAACTCTTAGTTTTATCATTTGTACTAATCCTTTTACTTTACAGCAGATAGATTGTATACATGTTGTAGCTGTCTGTGAAAAGCATCTTGTTCTCCTGATGCTGTTCCATAGTGTTATCCCTTGCCCTAAAATAGGTTCAAGTGAAGCAGCTGAACATTGAGGGCAAAGTGAACTGTCAGGGAAGATAGACTGAATTGGTAAAGGCTGAGAGGACTTGAGAAGTCATGGAGAATGCTTTGGACATAAAATGAATGATTGTAGCATATTCAGTGGACAGTCAGTTCACCAATCACTGGAAAAAGGGCTATTTTGGGCAAATTTTGGAGATTATGTTAAAAAAAAAAAAAAAAGGAAAACTCAGGTATGGTGGCACATGCCTTTTATCCTAGCACTTGAGGGGCAGAAGTAGGAAGATTGCTGTGAGTTCAAGGTCAGCCTGGACTAAAGCAAGATCTTACCTCAAAAAAAAAAAAAGTAAAAGCCATTGATGGTACAGAAGATTGCAGTGAGCTACCTATGACCTAAGGGGTATGTACTTAGAGGAAATGGATGGACTTCCATCTGAATTAATGGGGGATTAATGCAGGTTTGCAATCAGAAAAATCAGGTGACAAAAATATATTTTACAGGGTTTTTGTTTACATTATTTTATTTCTTCTTTAAGTAGTTTTTATTTATTTGCAAGCAAAGAGAATGAAAAAAAATCATTACATCAGGGTCTCTTTCCACTGCAAATAAACTTCAAAAGCATATACCACCTTGTGCATCTGGCTTTTCATGAGTACTGGGGAATCAAACCAAAGTTGTTAGTCGTTGCAAGCAAGTGCCTGTATACAACTTTTTTGGGGAAAAATTTAGCAGTATGTCTCAAAAACTTTAGAAATATTGACCTACATTAATGCAGTAAGAGCATTAATGAAATAAAATGATGAAAGATTTATTTATAAAAAAATAGTTCAGGGCTGGAAAGATGGTTTAGCGGTTAAGCACTTGCCTATGAAGCCTAAGGACCCCAGTTCGAGGCTCGATTCCCAGGACCCACGTTAGCCAGATGCACAAGGGGGCTCATGCGTCTGGAGTTCGTTTGCAGTGGCTGGAGGCCATGGCACAACCATTCTGTCTCTCTCTCTGCCTCTTTCTCTGTCACTCTCAAATAAATAAAAATAAACAAAAATATTTTAAAAAAATAGTTCAGCCTCTGACATCTAGAACTTGAATATCATCACTCCTGTCATCATAGCAGAAAAGGAGGCTGGGGAGATGGTTCCGTACATAAGAGCATTTGCCACATAAGCATGAAAATATGAGTGTGGTTCCAGCTCCTACATACACAATGAGACATGGCCACACATACCTGGAGCTCTGTAATCAGCCAGTCTGACTGAAAGTAATTTTACCTTCCATGAGACTCTCATCTCAAGGAAACAAAGCAGAAGCTTGATAGGGGAAGACACTCAATGTTCTCTGGTCTACTCATACATATGCATGGGGTGCTTGCATCTACATGCGTGTGCATACACATATACACACAAAAGATGAAAAACAGAATCAGCAAATCAGGTCCATCAGAGGTCATAATCCAAATTCAAATTTCAGGACACTGTATGACCTGAAAACTGGAAACAGATACAACATCAGAGCTAGGCCAGATCAAAAACCACCCAGAACCCACCCAAAGTCAGGATCCGAATCAATTTAAAGGATAATTGACTAACTGCTAGAATAAGAATATGAATTTGAGAGATTAAAAACTCCTGAAGACTAACTAGGTGTGGTGGCTCACACTTGTAGTCCCAGCACTGAGGCTGAGATAGGAGAAGGTAGGAGAATCACCTTAAATTCGAGGCTAGCTTGATGCTGCAGAGTGAATCCCAGGTCAGCCTGGGCTAGAGTGAGACCCTGCCTCCAAAAATAAATAACATTCCTGATGACTCAGCTGTAAAGAGGCACATTTACTGTTGTGCAAATAAGCATCAGTCTGTACCTAGACAAATCATAGTACCTGCTGAAAGCTAAAGGAAAGCACAAAGTCTTGAAAGAAACCAGAGGAAAACAAACACTTTACCAAAGAAGAGCAAGGATATGAGTTGTGTCATGTGAACAAGAAGGTAGGTCGCTATTTAAAATCTTGAAAGAAAAATCTGCCAACCTAGAATTCTATATTTAGTGAATTGTCCTTCAAAAAGAGAAAGGCTTTCTGTGGTAAACAAACACTGATGGATTTTATTGCCACTAGGATCTGCTTTAATAAGAGATGTTGAATGTAGTTCTGCAGAGAAAAGGAAAATAATACAGATCGAGACCTCAGAAAGGAAGAGAATTGAAGAAAGCAAACTTAAATTATTTTCTGTTATTTGTAACAGATTTAAATGATAACAGTTTATTTAAGATAAAAATAGAGGCCCCATCCCAGCAGAGGTAGAAGGATCACTGTGAGTTATGGGGGACTGGACAGATGGCTCAATAGTTAAAGGCGTTTGCCTGCAATGCTTAACAACCCAAGTTTGATTCCCCAGTCCCCAGATAAAGCCAGATGCACAAAGTGGTAAATGCATCTGGAGTTCCTTTGCAAGGGCTGGAGGCTATGGTGCACCCATCCTGTTTATCTCTCTCTGCTTGCAAATAAATAAAAAATATTTTTAAAAAATAAACAGTAGGGATGTGGACACAAAACTGGGTGGTCAAATTTTATGCATGCTTGAAGTGTGATAATGGTATAGAAGGAAAAGGTTGGAAATACTCTGTTGTAAGTCACATTTACTACCCATGTAGCTTATAGTATTCTTTGAAAGTGAACTTATTAGTTATAAATTAAATTGCAAATTTTAGGGCAATCACTGAATTTTTTTAAATTTTTGTTTATTGAGGTAGCTCAACTCACAGTGATCCTCCCTCCTTGTCTGAGATTATAAGTGTGAAAACCCATGTGGGGCTTCTATTTTTATTTTAAATAAAATGTTATCATTAAGCTGGGCATGATGGCCCATGTTCAATCCCAGCACTCGGTAGGCAAAGGTAGGAGAATCGCCATGAGTTTGAGGCTACCCTGAGACTACATAGTGAATTCCAGGTCAGCCTGAGCTAGAGTGAGACCCTACCTCAGGGGGAAAAAAAAAAAAAAAAAAAAAAGTTATCATTTATATATATTTAATGTTTGATGGGTTGCTTTTAGATATTTTCATACAAGTACTTTGACCTCTCTGCCCTCCTCAAAACTTCTCCTTTTTGTTTGTTGGGGGAAGGTTAGTTTTTGTTTAAACCTTTTATTGATAGCCTCTATTGTGCCCTGATCAGAATCCCCCTCCCATATATCAACCTTCTATATCACCCCTCCACTGAACCCCTTCTTTTTCTAACTAGTCCCTCTTGTATTTTGATGTCATCAATTTTTTCCCCTTATATTATACAGGTATTGTGTAAATAGTATCAGCCACTGTGAGTCCATGAATATCATCAAGTCTACTTTGTGTCGGGAAGACAGCATTCCAGAGTACTCCTCCACAGTTTTTGACTTAGATTCTTCCTGCCACCTCTTCTACAGTTGTCCCTGAGCCTTGGAGGGTATGGTAGAGATGTCTCAGTTAATGCTAAACATCCCACTGTCATTTTTTATCAAGTGAGCTGTGAATCTACCTGGTAGTCACCAGCATCTAAAAGGAAATAACTTCTCTAACCAAAATTGAAAGAAGCTTTATTTAATATGTGGGTATTAACATAAATATTTGGAGGGCAGTTTGTGGGCATATTATATCCATTTAGCCAGGTAACAGTAGTAGCTTCCCCACCCCCAGGGCTTATGTCCTCCCCAGTCATAGGCTTTTGACTAGGTCTTCAGTACCAGGCCAGAATTCTGTCCTGTGGAGCAGGACACAGATTCAGTCAGAGAGCAGTTGGTTTGCCCCATAACAGACATGCCACCATTGTGCCAGTTGGAACATTTTGCTTGCTTGACTGGCCAGCCATAAAGCTTGCATGGTCCACTGCTGACTAAGCCCATTGTTGGCTTTTCTCCCCCAACAGCACTTTCCAACTCTAGCAGTTGGTCAACAGGGAGGAGGCTTCCAGCTCAACTCCCAGCTTGATTTCGTAGTATCCTGCAGTCAGTGCATGTGGTGTCTTCAGCAGTAGTGTCTTACTATCTAGTTCTGTTGTACAATCAAGAGCCCTGGCAATAGTCTACATTGTCTAAAGCATTTCTTAAACAAGAAAAAAGTACTAGGCCTAAAGAATGATTAAAATAAGCCATATTAAAATTAGAATTTTTGGTCTAGGTAGACAGCTTAGCAGTTAAGGCACTTGCCTGCAAAGCCAAAGGACCTAGGTTCAATTCCCCAGGACCCATGTAAGCCAGATGCACAAGGTGGCACATGCATCTGGAGGTTGTTTGCAGTGGCTGGAGACCCTGGCATACCCATTCATTCTCTCTCATTCTCTCTCTCTCTCTCTCTCTCTCTCTCTCTCTCTTTCTGTCTGTCTTTCTCCCCCCCCCAATAAATAATTTTTTAAAGTATTTAAAAGCAAATTAGAACTTTTGTGGGGCTAGGGAGGTGGCTCAACAGTTAAAGGCACTTGTTTGCAAAGGCTGCCAGATTCCACCAAAAGCCAGATGCACAAAGTGGCTCTTGCATCAAGAGTTAGTTTGCAATGGTAAGAGGCCCTGGCATGCCAGTAATATCTCTCCCCTCCCCAACCTGTGTGCATGCATGTGTGCACACATTCTCTCTCTCTCTCTCTCTCTTGCACACAGATATTTCTTTTAAAAAAGTAAGGGTTGGAGAGATGGCTTAGCACATAAGGCACTTGCCTGCAAAGCCAAAGGATCCAGGTTCAATCCCTAGGACCTAAATAAGCTACATGCACAGGGTGGTGCACACATCTGGAGTTCATTTGCAGCAGCTGGAGACCCTGGTGTGCCCATTCTCTATCTGTCTCATTCTCTCTCACACACACATAAATAATTTTAAATTAAAATTAAATAAAACTGTTGTTTATCTAAAGTTACCTTAGATAAATTGGGAAAAAAACAAAAGCTGGCAAAAATTTACTTATAACATAGTAAATGGACGAAACTACAATGAAGGAGTGAAGGATGGGCCACCTTAGGACATGCCAAGTGACACAGCAATTATTTCAAAGTAGCCTCACTTGAGAAACTACCTTTAGAAAGGGCCACCTGTTTTTTCCTGCAGCAAGCCATAATGGTTCTTTGGAGAGGAACATCCTACACAAACTAAGGCAAGAAAAATAGCCTTGATCACTACACTGGAAACTGGAGTCATACTTCACAGCCCCAATTAACAATCTCTTTGAAATAACCTATTGCACGTGTGCGTGGGTGGGTGTATGTGTGTATGTGTGTGGGCGTGTGTGTTCACTCTCTCTCGCCCTTCCCTCCAAAAATGGACAGAAGAAATATTCATGGAAGAGGAAAAATATGAAAAATAAGTATAAACATGTCTACCCTTCATTGTAACTGTAATAAAATACTATTTTATGCTTAATAGATTAGTGACAGTTTGATAACAAAGGTTGGAGAGAGTGCATATTGTCAGTGACATAGATAGTCAAAGACTGGGGCTGGAGAGATGGCTTAGTGGTTAAGCGCTTACCTGTGAAGCCTAAGGACCCCAGTTCAAGGCTCCATTCCCCAGGGCCCATGTTAGCCAGATGCACAAAGGCGGCACGTGCCTGGAGTTCATTTACAGTGGCTGGAAGCCCTGGCGTGCCCATTCTCTCTTTTTCTGTCCCTCCCTCCTTCCCTCCCTCCCTCCCTTCCCTCCCTCTCTCTCTCAAATAAATAAAAATAAACAAAAAATATTTTTTTAAAAAAAGATAGTCAAAGACTGTTGTAAACTCTTGGTTGGAAATTAAATTAAAACTACTGCTTTGGAAAATAATTTGGGACTACTTTGTAAAGTTAAATGTTTCCTAACTTTTAAAAAAAATTTTTTTGTTCATTTTTATTTGTTTATTTGAGAGTGACAGAGAAACAGGCAGATAGAGAGAGAGAGAGAATGGGTGCGCCAGGGCTTCCAGCCACTGCAAACAAACTCCAGACACATGCGCCCCCCCCCCCCCCCCCCGTGCATCTGGCTAACATGGGTCCTGGAGAATCAAGCCTCAAACCGGCATCCTTAGGCTTCACAGGCAAGCGCTTAACCACTAAGCCATCTCTCCAGCCCATGTTACCTAACTTTTGATCTACGTTCCTGTTACTAGGTATATGTTCTCTAATCCAACAGGAATACATGTCAGTGTGCCATATTGTATATGCATAAGAATGTTTATAGTGGGATGTAGAGATGCCTCAGCCATTAAGGTGCTTTTTTACAAAGCCTAACATCCTAGGTTCATTTCCCCAGTACCCACATAAAATCAGATACACAAAGTGGCACATGCATCTGAAGATCATCTGCAGGGAGCAACAGTCCTGGCATGCCCATATTCATATCTTCTCCCCGTCTCTCTCCTTGCAAATAAATAAATTAAAAATTTAAAGAAAAATGATTCTAGCAATAGGGTTGGCTTAGAAAGAAAAAAAGCTAGAAGCAACCTAGATGTTCATCAGTAGGAGAATGGATAATTTTGTGTATGCTCAGACTATGGACTGTTATTCAGTAAGAGTAGATAAACTTGAGATAATATGCATGATGGCAACATAAAGAGTTTTGAAGGGTCCACTGTTCTCTGAAGCTGATAAATGAGAAATGTTAAGTCTCTGGTGTTAGAATTCAGGATTGACTAGGGCAATGTAAGGAATATAAGAAAGAGAGAAGAGCCAACCTCAACAGCATAGACTTTAATGGAGTACACGGAGGGCAGCCTTCTCCCGCAGGAAATAAGAATGGCCGCCCTTGAGTGGGCACCGGCGATTTTAAGGAATTAGTTTTCAGGACAGCCTGAGCTGGGGAGGGGTGTATGGGGTTAGAGTTAAACAAACTTTAGGTTTTCCCTATACACTGTTTACTTTTCTTTGGGAGTGAATAATGGGAAGGTAGAGCCTTTATTTTTGTTTATGGATCATCCACTGAGAGGGGATTAGGGCTGCTTCTTAAGTGGCCTGATAAGTCCTAGAGTCTTGCCCTCTTCAAATATATGTTTTATGGCTCCAAAGAATTCTCTAGGGAGGTCACTGATTCATAAATCCTTCATCTGAAGATGGTTCTGAGGTTATGTTAGAAAATTTAGAAACATTAAGTCAAGAAACGCTAATATAATTAGCTAAGAAAATGTCCAAGTCTAAAACTAAGACCACCCCTCCCTCCCTACCTATCCCAGCTCCATGAAATAGAAACAAACTCCAGGCTGCTGCAGCCAGGAACATAGGGCTTTCTCTCACCCCACCTGTCAGAGGGTTTTCCTGGGAGGAATAGTACTTTCATGTCCCTTGACACACCCTGCCGTGTTGCTGAGGCTGGGAGGTGGGAGCACCTTCTCCCTCCTTGTCCTCACTGTGCATTGGAATTTGTGCTTCTGAGAACACTAGAGACCTGACTGCATCATTCAGAAAGAACTGCACTGTTGTTCCTCTCTCCAGCTCCAGAGCTCTAACCTCAGACGTTTGGTCTAGGAAGTAGAGCAGGTTTGGGGAGGGAAGAAGAAGAAAAAAAAAAGCTCCCAATCTCTTTTCAATTATACCAACTTTATCTGTAACAGAAAATGAATTTCAAGCACTCTCAAAAACAAGGTGTGGCACACAGCTTCAGGTTGCTCAGATGAACTTTTAGACCAGGCACAGTTATGGAGGAAGGGATATTTATTGAAACTTGCAGATCCAGGGAAAGTTTCATAATGGCAGAAGAAGTTGGCCCTGTTTAAAGGACCAAGCAGAGAGAGAGAGAGAAGCCAAAAGCCACACTACACAGCACACTTCAGGAACTCCAGGCAGAACTAGACACTTTGCATATATTTAGATTGGAATTCCAAACCCACCACCACACCTTAGGGCTGGACCCTAAGATCCTCCCAGTGGCACTCAGTGGGTGCAGATCCAAACAACAAACTAATAAAACATTGAATGTATTAGGGGCCATCTATTCAGACTACCACACAAGGGTAGGTAAGTCAGGCATATTGGCCCTTGCCTGTATTCTCAGCAGTCAGGATGCTAGAAGATAGCCAATTTGAGGCCAGTCTGTACTACATAGCAAATAAACCCTGTCTCCAAAAAGTAAATAAACAAGTTAGGCTTGGTGGCACACACCTGTAATCCCAGCACTCAGAAGGCAGAGGTATGAAGATCATTGTGAGTTCAAGGCCAGCCTGGAACTTGTAAGGAAAGTGTAAAAGAAAAGCAAAAGAGGGGCTGGAGAGGTGGCTTAGCAGTTAAGGTGCATGCCTGCGAAGCCTAAGGACCCAGGTTCAATTCTTGAGGTCCTATGTAAGCCAGATGCATATGGTGGTACATGCATCTGGAGTTTGTTTGCAGTGGCTAGAGGCCCTGGTGTGCCCATTCTCTCTCCCCCCCCCCATAAATAAACAAAAATGTTTAAAAATATCTTTTAAGTATTTTTACCTAGAAAATAATCCTAATTCCAGTAAGTGTTTTGACATAGGGCTATAATTACATATGAAACACTAATTTGTGCCGTTTGTGTGAAGTATTGAAGTAAACCATCATGGTGTTCCCTCTGCATAGAAAAATGTCATCTGAACTGAATTGGTTTGTTGATGGTGACTAGATTGCTAATATATTTAGTTGCCACTGAAAAAATGCACGTTCCTGTACAATGCAGCAGTATTCTATGCAATACAGCAGTTAATGAGTTGTAGTTCTATTAAAACAATAAAGTTGTATTGAGTAAAAAAAAATATCTTTTTAAAAAAAGAAAAAGAAAAGCAAAAGAGAACACCAAACTTGATCTCTACAGACAAACTGTTTATTGAGAGATACAGCAAGAGGCAGCAGCCTTCCTGCAGGATGAAGGCTGAAGCACTGGGCCAGGCTAGAGTTCAAATTTATAAGGAGGATACTAAGACAAATAGACTGAATTAGCTGCAGGTCCAAGGGAAGTAGATAAGGCATCAAAGTTATTTTCTCAGAATAGGCTTTTTAGCAGAATTGTCTAGGGAGGACTAGATATCTCCGTTCTTTATGGCCTTCTAATCTTAAAGTTAGTAATTAAGTTCCCTCCAGTTTGCAGAGAAGGCTACTAATCCTCAGTCTGGGCTCTGAAAGGATAAAAAAGATTGGAGAGAACTGGGGATTAATGGGAGTATTTAGGGGAAGACTGTATGGGCTAGAACAGGGGTGAAGAGCTCTCTTAGACTACTTCCTGCTACTACTTCCTGCTAAGGGGGGCCAGTAGATCTCTCGGTGTCCCGTGCTGTCCTGTGGAGGTTGGATGTCCAGAGGCTGATATTCAGTGGCCATGAGGAATTCAGTAACTCACTGTGAAGTGAAGGTATGTATTCTGTCTTGGAGGAATTCAGTGAGGTATCTGAGTATGCAAGGACTAAAAGAAAGAGTGAATATTATAATCGGGAATAAAGTACATGTCAGAGACAGAATAGGTTTAACTTGAAAGTAGTAGAACTGTAAGGTAATTTTTTTTAAACTTAAAAACGATAGATATTCTAGCTGGCCACAGAGAGGTATCAGGTCAGATGCAGAGAAATAATATTATTGGCCATTAAAAAGGCTAATACAGCCCAAAATATTATTGGCTCTGGATTTGAACCATTTATTTCTCCACAATTGCTGCAGTCCAATGTTGAAGTTCTAGTCACAAGGGTGGCTTCTGAGAGCCTCAGCTTTCGGTTCTTCATTTGATTTTGTTCTTGTGTACATAGTAGGCTGTGGTTCCACATAGCTTTTATGAACAGCCAAGGTGACAGCTCTTCAGGAGAGTGATAGTTATCTGAGCCATTAGGAAAGAAACTCATAGATCATATTAAATCTATTAGCTACTATGATCTGATTAATATCTATATATGAGTTTTCTTATATGTGACATGACATTTGCAGGTGACATTATATCTAAGGTTGAAAAATAATAACATAAGTGGTAGGTAAGAAAACAGGGGTGTTATCTGTAAGAAAGAAGGAATTGTTGTTAACTTGGGAGTTAATTGGAATTTTTGGAAATATAAAGGTTTGGCTTAGGTAAGGTAGAAAGTATAAGAAACTAGTATTGAAAGAATATTTGAAACATCTTAAACAATTTTAAGTTTAAATATGGTAGATATTAACAAATTAATTAATTTTAAAGCTTAGTTATCAGGTTTAAAAGTTTTTGTAAGTACTTAATATAGAAAGCTTATACTTTTTACTTACTTAGTCCAGAGATCAAAAGGCCTGGCTTTAGAGGAACTAATGGAGGTATGTTTGGCTGAAAAAGTTTAGTTTGATTGATTTTTACAGGCACAATAAATTTTATATAATTAGGTCCAGGGTTTTTGTTTGTGTGTGTGTATCTGTTTGGTTCTTTTTAATAAGTTCATAGCAAACAAATAAAAGTTTTAGACCTAACAGGAAATCATATAAGAGTATATAACACTTAAGAAACCTATTGTTGTGAACAGGTGTTTACCCAACAAAACACAGGTTTTTTAAAAGATGGAAAACATACGTGCTCATCGTTTGGATAGGACTTAGTTACTTTTACAACCCTTTTAATCTATCATCACATATTATATATTTTATTTCTTTGTTTAGGATCAGACCTATGGTCAGGAAGAATTTGTTATCAGGGACAAAGGAATCAACTTTTCTTGTTAACCCATCTTATCTTAACTGAAAACACTTTAACTGAAGACATATTTTTAGGCAGAATTCACTTCAGAAAGAGGGAGAAAGCTTTCACGAAGCTTCTTGCATGGAGTTCCCAAACACTGATTTGTTCCAGAGTTCCACATCCTTGACAGTCCTCTGTTTGAATTTTCCTGTGCTTGTTGAGGAAAGAGATTTATAGTCTGTGAGGGTTAAGACATTCCTTTCTGTCAAATAAGACAGGTTGCTGTCTCCTGAGATAAGATAGTTATATATTGTCTAAAATGGCCAGGCCTGGAATCAGTTCCTATTTGTTTAACTTTAGTTGTAAATTTTTACAGAATTTTTGTTAACTATTAGCTATCATAAAGGAATCTTCTTTGCAGCAGCTTCAGAAGAGGGAAGTTCAATATCTGTTACTTCACTGAAAGTGTTAGGTATAGCCATGCATTTTTATAGATACATTGATTATATTCCATCCAGACTGACATATGCTAGGAATATTAGAAATACGATATTTTTCAATAGTTTCCTTCAACAGAAAGCATGTATACCATATCTTAACATTGGTAAATATAGATAAAACATATCAACATATTTGTGTTTTGTTAGTAAACCCAAATTAATCATTTCTCTAAAGATTCATGTCATAATAAACACTCAGAAGGCATTGTTAGAGGCAGGATCAAACCTGGAATATAAATATACCTATGGTTACAGTAAGCATGAACAAGCATAAAGTCAGATACATATATATAAACCTGGTTTTAGTAATTTAACATTATGTTAAAATATATAAGCATCAAAATACTGACCATAAACATTGGAACAATTAGTGACCATGAATTTAGTCACACATCAAAACAGACTACATAAAATATAGATAACATGACATGACATAGTTGGCCAGCATTAGACATGACAAAGAAAATGACACATGAAGAAATTTTTTGTTTCTGAAGATTTTTAGCTTTACTTTGTTTTGGAGAAAGATCTAACATGTGAAAGAGGCCTGCATGCCTCTGAGAAGGCATGGAGTTGATGAGAAGGTCCTCTTGTTTCTACCTGGAGCCATAAGCAATGGTCTGTATGCCCATTGTTAATGATGGGTAAAGGAAGGCCCACACAGGAGAAAACAGAGTCCCCATCTCACCATGTGGCTGTTGATCATAGGTAGATTTCTCTAGAGAAGCAAATCATGTTAAAAATCTTCGAGGGAAAACAAGAGGTGTAAGGAAACCAGTGGAATCTGGAGAATGGGCTGGAGGCCATCCTCAAAGGCCAGTTTTATAGCTGTACTTTGAACAGAAACAAGTTGAGCTAACTTAAGTGCAGTTTAGGATTATTATACTCAGAGAGAGAGAGAAATTGTCATTTGTAGTGGCATGGTAAAGGAGGACTTGTGGTCATCTTCTTGGACTAAGTAAGGGTGGGTCACTAATAGGAACTGTGTAACGGTGTGGAAGGAAGGTTGTTTCCCCAGAAGGTCATGGTTTGGAGAGCAGAACTGACATAGAAGAGATCAGGGGTAGAAGATTAGCAGATCCAGTTTATGAAGTTATCAAGATCTTTAAGAATTTGGAAGCCAAATGTGTCATTTTCAGCCAAAGGGAATCATTGTCCAATTTCTTTTGTGGCCAAACCATATTGCAGTAAAAAATTAGGCACTTGGACTCTGTGTCTCCAAGATTGGTCAGGAGACAACCCAGCAGGAAGGTCGGTGGAGTTTTGGAAATTTGGGAATCCATAAAGGGTTGAAAAGTGCCAGGGCGTCTGTCTGAGGATCAGGAGTCCCTGATCTGAAAACAGAGGTTGGAGACCTTCTCCTGGAGGACAGGGAGTTCAGAAGGCATTCTGACTGGAGACTCCTAGGTCAGTTCTCTAGAACAAGACAAGGGAGCAGGGTCTGTCTTCCTAGGTACCTTAGGAAGCTAGACGAACAGACAGACAGAGGCTTACTCATACCCTCTTAGGGCTAAAATGAAGTAGATATGGCAAGTGGCCTTTCTGTGGTTGGAGGAGGGGCATGTGGATTATTCTACCAGGCTGTTGGAGCTTTGTTCGAACCATCTGGGAGTTTTGAGAGCCCAGGGTACTTGGAATTTTCAAGCAATGTATCATGGTTAAAGGAGAGAGAGAGAGAGAAGGTATATACCAGAAACTATGGGATTGTGATTTGGGCCTAGCACAGGCAGCCACCAAAACAACAGGGTAATAGTTGCCCTTAGTTTGAACTTTAAAGCTGACTTTTTTCTTTTCTTTTCTTTTTTCTTTCTATTAGCCATTAGCCACAGGCAAGGACCTCACTAGGTGCCTGTGTTTGTTAATTTTATCTGGCTGTGAGGCAGTTGCTGGTTTACTATGATTGTCCCGCCTCCCCTACAGGTTTTTCTCTGGCAGGAAAAGGGAAAAGCAAGGAGAAAGAAATTAGGTATCCATATGCAGAAGTTAAAGAAACACAGTAAAGATAGGAGTTCCTTTGAGAAGGCAAGGGTTGTATTTGATTTAGTGAGATGGCTTGAATTTGGTGTGAGAAGGAAAGACCCTGGCAAGTTATGGCAGCTGACAGAACTGTGTGTGGGAAATAGTTTTAGGAGGGACAGGAGCAGGGGAGAAAACCTCGCATACCATTTGCAGTACCATTGGCCGTGTCCTTGGAGAAAGTTATCAAGACCAATGAAAATGTTGAAATCCAAAGCTGCTGCCAAATTTGAGGCAGGAGCTCAGGAAGTTCAAGCTCCTTTAAACTAGTCTTGAGACATACCAATGGAGTGTCTTTCAAAGCAGATAATTTAGAGCCCATTTTGGAGGACAAAGACTAGAGTGATCAGTCCCACCACCAGGGACATCTCCAAGGTTTAGGGAGGGCAAATGAAACCCAAGGATTAGAAGAGAGTATCTCCGTACTCTCATAATGCTTGGGCTGTCCAATGGAACAATACATGGGAGACTCCCAGAGTCTCCAATAGTCCATGGACTGAAAAATGAGAAACTCCCAGAGTCCCTAAGGTCTGAGGCAGGGCACCTCCACCACAAACTGAAAGTGAATACCTTATCCTGAAGTAATTTGATGAGGGTGTGGATGCAGCAGATCACACAGCCAGAGGCCTCTTATCTGGAGTTCAGAAGTCTGGCAGGAGAGGGGAAGAGAACAAGAGAGATATGACCCAGTGGATTACCCAGAGGGCTGTCAGAGACTCGGCTGAGCTTTAGAGAGGGATTTTGAACATACCAGGGAGTAGCCCTGGACAGAAATCCTCTGTCTCCACAGACAAGCTGCCGAGCTCACACAGTCCGAGGGGCAGAGTGAGAAGGAAAAGAGAAAGAGAAAGCTGCCAGTTGTCAAGATGGGTTTACGCAGAGCACCAATAAAGCTCCCTGAGCTGCAAAGCTGAACAGAACTTGCACTGCTCGTGAACACAAAAAGCCAGAGGCCTCAGGTCAGACTGGTGACCATTTAGTCCAACGTAGTGAGCTCGGTGGGTGTCTGTGCTCCCAAGGGGGTGAAACACTGTCAGGGAAGTGATAAAGAGGAGAGGGAAAGGAAAGTGTTGGGTGTGCAGCCCAAAAGCCACAGAGGGCTCCGATCTGAGTCACAGCACCAAATGTAAGGAAAGTGTAAGAGAAAAGCAAAAGAGAACACCAGACTTGATCTCTACAGACAAACTGTTTATTGGAAGGTTCAGTGAGGAGCCAGCAGTCTTCCTGCAGGATGAAGGCTGAAGCACTAAGTCAGGCTGGGGTTCAAACTTTTAAGGAGAATCCTAAGACAAACAGAGTTAGCTTCAGGTCCAAGGGAAGTAGATAAGGCATCAAAGTTATTTGCTCAGGGCTGGAGAGATGGCTTAGCGGTTAAGCGCTTGCCTCTGAAGCCTAAGGACTCCAGTTTGAGGCTCCGTTCCCCAGGACCCACGTTAGCCAGATGCACAAGGGGGCGCACGCATCTGGAGTTCGTTTACAGTGGCTGGAAGTGCTGGCGCTCTCAATCTCTCTCTCTCTCTCTCTCTCTCTCTCTCTCTCTCTCTCTCTGTCTCTTTCTCTCTCTCTCTCTCTCTTACTCTCAAATAAATAAATAAAAAATGAACAAAGTTATTTGCTCAGAATAGGCTTTTTAGCAGAATTGTCTAGGGAGGACTGGATGTCTCTGTTCTGGTGGCCTTCTAATCTTAAGGTTAGTTATTAACTCTTTGGTTTCCTGTAGTTTTCAGGGAAGGCTATTAACCCTTAAGAACTACTGAGAGATCCAGAGCAGTCTGGGCTAGAGTGAGACCCTACCTTGAAAAACCAAAAAAAAAAAAAAAAAAGGTAAATAAATAAATGTAGGATCTGGTGAAAATAAATAAATAAAATGTTGGGAGGCCGTGGACAGGGAGCTAACAAGCCATGGTGTAGGCTGGCTCACTTATGGAAGAACACTGGGGAAAGTGACAGTAATGAGGGTCCTTCCTGGACATAGTGAATATCAAGTCCCACTGTGGGAACTGTTCCTTCAGGAGATTATCTCTAGAGCAGTGGATGTCCTGGGACTCTCATCAAAATGGCAGGAAACCAACTGAGCTCAGTGTCTTGGTGAGGTCAGGAAAGGAGACCTAGAGTGCTCCAGAACTCCAACCATCCCAGGTGACTGAGTATCTAAGCTTTGCCTCATTGGGAGCAACCTCAGAGACTTACCCCTGTAGAAGGGCAGGTGAGAGAGCCATCACTAAAACAATCTAGCCAGACAGTAAGCAACTACACAAACAAAAACTAAGAATAAGAGCCAGGCGTGGTGGCACATGCCTTAATCCCAGTACTTGGGAGGCAGAGGTAGGAGGATCACTGTGAGTTTGAGGCCACCCTGATAATACAGAGTGAGTTCCAGGTCAGCCTTGGCTAGAGGGAGACCCTACCTAGAAAAACCAAAATAGTAATAATAATAAATAAGAACAACAACCCAAAAGGGTAGGTGAACCTAGCACTCAGATTTACAGTAATGTATCACCTAAAATGTCCAGTTTCCAACAAAAGTAAAGTATGAAACATGCAAAGAAACAGGAAAATGTGATATCACTGGGCAAAATCAAGCAATAGCAACTGCATTATGATTGCAACCATATATCAGATTTAGCAGAAAAAGACTTCAGAATAGTTACTACAAATATGTTCAAAAAACTGAAGTAAACCATGATTAAAAATTTTGTTTTCTCTTTTATTATTCATTGGAATGCAATTAAACAATCAGAAGGTACTGAACCAGATCAAGAATTCAGTCATGTATCAGAGTAAATAATACATCCTTTATGCATATGATGTCCTTCATCTTCATTCTTCATCATGGGTAAGAATAATAATCTTGATTACATTCCTACGGATCATGATGAACAGCAAAACAAAGAAAAACAGAGCCAAACCACTGACCCATGCCCTCTGTGTAAACAGAAAGATACAGAGCAATCCTGAATTTATTAGATCTGAAACTCATTTTACCTGGTATTTATCTTTTTGGCCTTTGGGCACATAACATGCTTTATTAATAGCAATTGCTGAGGCTTATATAACCCATCACTCCATAGCACTTCCAATCAGACATTGGCTGCTCTTTTCACCTACTTCCTTGGTGGCTGTGATAGGTCTTCACTGCACTCTTTAGGCCACTAAAACCTGCTTCTTTGCAACAGAGGCTATCTAATCAGAACACTGCTAACCCTTCTTTAAGTTCTTTACTACTGCATTTCTTTCCAGTGACCTTCATCTTCACCGTTCACCTCATACCCATTACCTAGAACTGGCCCAATTTTAAAACTTCAAATTTCATAAGCCCAGTCTCTGACAAGAGTTTATTAATTCCCCCTCCACTTTTGCCTACTACCCAGTGTGATTATTCTTTGACCTCAGAAAAGCTTCTAGCCACTACTGCTCTAACATCCTAAGCTCCCCTAATATACTACTTTCAAATATCTTTCCCCTTTTTCTCTTTTCTTGAACAGCCTGCTGTCAACTTCTAGGGGAATTATACAATTGACAGATTGGAACCACTTAACTTTCTTTATTGGTGCTTCCAAACTTTTGCTCACCTTTCCATCCTTTCTTTTTTTATCACACCTTTCCATATTTTTTGTAGTAAGATTTTACTTATTTTTGATTGAACAAATGGAAGTCATATGAAAACAATCTTTCAAATCCCTCCCATATTGCCCAAGAATGTGTGGGACCTCCCTGAACTGTCTTAACTAGTAGGGCATATCTCGCCTGCTATAGTAGGTCCCTTCACCCTCTCTATTCCATCTCTCTACTGTCTTATATTTAAAACCTTCAAATAGCCTCATCTCTTTGCTATCTTGCAAAATTTACAAACATTTCAGATCTGAATATAAGAATCTTCAGAAAATCCTGTTTAAGAGTTGGAGAAATGATTCACTGGATGAAGTGCTTGCCTTGTAGGCATGAGACCAGAATTTGGATATCCAGTCCCATGTAAATTGTGAGTGGGTATGACAGCCACCTATAATAGCTGGACTAGCTGAATCAGCAAGCTCTGGGCTCAAGTGGGAGATGCTATTTCAGTAAAATAAAGAGGAAGTGGGTTGGAGAGATGACTTAGCAGTTAAGCACTTGCCTGTGAGGCCTAAGGACCCCCGTTTGAGGCTTGATTCCCCAGGACTCATGTGAGCCAGATGCACAAGGGGGCGCACGCATCTGGAGTTTGTTTGCAGTGAGTGGAAGCTCTGGCACGCCCATTCTCTCTCTCTCTCTCTCTCTCTCTCTGTCTGTCACTCTCAAATAAATAAATAAAAATATTTTTTAAATAAAATAAAGAGGAAGCAACCAAGATCCAGTGTCACCACCTACATAAGACCTTCATAATAGAAGAGGAAAAATGATGACATCAAAATAGAAGAGAGACAAATTGGAAAAAGGAAGAGGTTCATTGGAGGGTGGATTTGGGAGGGGAAAATCAGAGTAATAGAAGGGAATTATGGTTTGTTGTCAATGCTTATAGGAGTATTCAATAAAAAGGATTTTTTGTCATTGTCATTGGTTTGGAGATTTTTTGGCTTTTTGTTTTGTTTTGTTTTGCTTGTTTTATTCGAGGTAGGGTCTCACTCTAGCCCAGGCTGACCTGGAACTCACTCTGTAGTCTCAGAATGGCCTCAAACTCATAACTATCCTTCTATCTCTGCCTCCCAAGTGCTGGGATTAAAGGCATGTTCCACCATGTCTGGCTTTCTATAAAAAGATTTTTTTTTAATTCACTGTCAGTCTCTAGTATCAGTGTGCATGTAAACACACACATGCATGCATGTTCACACACACATGTGCATGCACGTGCAAAAATACATATAAACTTAAGCTACATAAAGTACTGTTTGAGCCTGGGCATGGTGGCACATGCTTTTAATCCCAGCACTTGGGAGGCCAAGGTAGGAAGATGGCTGTGAGTTTGAAGCCACCCTGAGAATACAATGAATTCAAGTCAGCCTGGACTAGAGCAAGACCTTGCCTCGAAAAAATAAAAACATGAGCTTAGAGAGAAAAGATAAGACATCAAAGGGTTGAGAGGCTAGAGAGGGGAGACCCCAGGGAAGAGTGAGGTGGAACAGCTTCACATGTTGGCGAATACCAGGAAGCCAGGGTGTTAAGGGTTCAAGGAATAGAGAACATTAAAGGAGCAAGGAATAACCAGTCTTGGAAAATACCCTTGAAGATCAAATAAGGTAAAGACTAAGAATTCACCATTGGGTTTG
This sequence comes from Jaculus jaculus, assembly GCF_020740685.1. Lineage (NCBI taxonomy): Eukaryota > Metazoa > Chordata > Mammalia > Rodentia > Dipodidae > Jaculus > Jaculus jaculus. The sequence goes on from NC_059108.1 coordinate 29,159,374, forward strand.
CTAATATGAGGGATGTCGGTGACTTTATAAGAACCATTTTGGTGGTTTGGAGTGGGTTTAAGAAAGAAAGAGGGCTGGAGAAGTGGCTCAGTGGTTAAGATGCTTGCCTGCAAAGCCTAATGACCCAAGCTTAATACTTAATCTCTAATTGTCAATTTACAGGATTTAGAATCACCATGGAAACAAATCTCTGGTCATGACTGATAAGGAATTTTCTAGATTAGATTAATTGAGGTAGGAAACTCCACACTAATTGTGGCTGGAGTCCTGCACCCAGTATTCCTAGCTTTGCTGTACGTCCTCCTTGCTTGATTGATGATGTCAGCCAGCTTCCTGTTTCTGCCATTTCTTCCCCACCATGATGAACTTACCCCTCAAAACTGTCTGCTGAAATAAACCCTTTCCTTCCGTAAGCTGCTTCTGGTCAGCTATTTTGTCCCAGCAATAAGAGAGGACTGGTACAACACTGTTGTTATTAGGTAGCATTATTGAAGGGTGAGGGGGAGTTCAAAGGGTCAGGAGGGAGAGTGGAGGTCTTCTAGGACAAAGGCCCTGAGAAGACAGGTAGGGCAAAGGTAAGATAACTTTTTGGAAGCTCAGATTAGCCAGGAGTACTAAGAGACTTTGCATAACAATAAAGTTATAGCATTAGAAACTCTGTGTTCTCAGTGATTTAAGAAGCAGTCTTGAGGGCTAGAGAGGTGGCTTCTTGGCTGAGGCACTTGCCTGCAAAGCCAAAAGACCCAGGTTAGACTCTTTAGGACCCACATAAGCCAGATGCATAAGGCGGCACATGGCGTCTGGAGATTGTTTGTAGTGGCTAGAGGCCTTGGCTTGCCCATTCTCCCTGCCTCTCTCTCTCCCCAATAAATAAATAATTTTTTAAAAAAAGAAACAGTCTTCCTGAAGCTGGGCTTAGTAGCGCACACCTTTAATCCCAGTACTGGGGAGGCTAAGATAGGAGGAGTGCCATGAGTTTGGTGCCAGATTGGGGCTATAAAATGAGTTCCAGGTTATCCTAGACTAGAGTGATACACTGGTGGGAAGGAAGCAGTCTTCATCTGGAGTAAGGGGAGAAGGTATTGTGGGTTTAAAAAAGCAGTCTCAACAGTTAAGAGTCAGTGCATTAAGACATACGATTGTTATTATTAATGATTTTAAAATGAATCTTGTGGCTAAAATTCTCTGTCGTGAACAGCTGCACAAAATACTGGCCTGGATTAGGCAGTCACATCTAACCAGGGCTGGGGTTCATAAGAACCTGTGACAAAATGAACAGAGAGGAGAGGGAGCTACTGTGTATAAATGGAAATGTTGCAATGGTTGACATTGGTTGCTGAGCCAGATGGGAAGTTATGACATGAACAAGTGAGGAATAATGGGAAGATGCAAGAGTCAGATTCTAGGGCTCTATAGGATGACTGGAGGCAGCCATAGAAGATGGCTGAGAGCACAGGCCCTGGAATAGGACAGAGCCTGATTTTGAATATTGATTATATGATCACAGACAAAGTCAGCTGAGCCAGGTGAGCCTAGGTTTCCATATCAGTCAAATGAGAGTGCTCATAGTATATTCCTCAAAGTGTTGTGAAGAGCAGGTGAACATGGAGGGCCCAGTACATGGGAAGTTCTGCAGTGTTAACCACTGACATAATTTTACTCAGAGTAGGGAAATGGGAAAAATAGTGCCCGTTGTTACAGATGAATCCTCCAATTGAGAATGATTTTAGGGTTTTTTAATTGTTTTTAGTGATTTTACAGTGAATGTGATAATTGTATTGGTAGGTACCCCCACAGGAAGAATTTGTGAATATAACTCAACTTGTATCGGGGTTAAAAACTGAAAAACAAGTTAATTTTTGTAGCTTCAGAAAACCAAAAGTACTCTCTTCTCCCTATGATTTCACCTGAACGCCAGTGTGTACGTCTCTCCCGTTCCTGGGAAGGTGGGAAGGCACTTGCTTCTGCTTGCCTTCTACCTATGTCTTGCTTTGGGGTGCTTTCCCACTTTGTTATGTGTATATATATATATATATATATATGAGCTTTCATTGATCTCTGAGTCCTTCACTATTTCTTAATCTCCTCTGGTCTTTTATGTGAAGCACATCTTTTGGTTCTTCTGTTTTACCTTCCATGTGCGGGTGTGTGTGCCTTCTCCAGAGCCCTCTTTCTCCAGAGATTTCTCTGATTCAGAGATCTCCTCTCTCCCTTTAAAGCCAGGCAAGAAGGAGAATTCTCTGGCTTGAGTCTTTCAGCCTCCTAAATGCTGGGTTTATTCTTACAATAAACCTCATAATCCATCTTTAAAAAAAAAAAAGCAAAAAGCTGGGCGTGGTGGTGCACGCCTTTAATCCCAGCACTCGGGAGGCAGAGATAGGAGGATTGCCATGAGTTCAAGGCCACCCTAAGACTCCATAGTGAATTCCAGGTCAATCTGGGCTAGAGTAAGACCCTACCTCGAAAAACCAAAAAAAAAAAAAGGAAAGAAGAAACCCAAAAGTGTCTGGCAGAGATAATAGAGTGGATTTTACCTTAAGTGGGGTTTTGTTTGCCTTTAGGCAAAAAAAAAAGGATTTTGCCTTTCTAAGGTAAAGCAAGTGGTATCTATAGTTCTGTGAATGTAACTAATTTCAGTCATTGGTAATAGGATTTAAGGGGAAAAAAGGAACACCAAGATGGTGCTCCTACCATTTGTTGGGCTATGATTTTAGCTTAAATTCTTGAAAGTTTCCCCCAACATTTAGGAACCCTTTTATAAGAGAAATCAATTGAAGTGAGGTCACAGGGTAAGCCCCATTGCTAACTTCTGAATAAGCTAGCCACATAGAAGAATGGATCTCAACAGACAGGTACCAGGGATTGTCTCAGATGAGAGAGGTAAAGCTTGGACTGAGCTAGTCTTCACTATTCTTTCCCCTGCATACTGCATACCTTTGTTTATACTCACAAGGCAGTTTTATTACGGATAAATAACTTAAGTAATAAAATAGCAAAGAAGCAAGCCAGACAGCCACATTCACAGTAACCAATTAGTATTGACACTTTACTCTAGAGAAGGATATAATCAGAGTGACCATAGAATTCATTACAATGCCTGTGCCACAGTTGCTCCCATGGACTGTCTTCATACATCTATTTTGGACTTTAAAGTTCCACAATGAGGGCTTGGGAGAGGATTCAGACTTAAAGGTGCTTGTCTGCAAAGCCTGCCAGCTTGGATTCAGTTCCTCAACACCCACATAAAGTCTGATGCAAAATGGTACACGCATCTGTGATCTCAAATACCTAACACAGTGAGAAGCAGAGCCAAGAAAATCTGATGCTCGGGCACAAGCTACTCTGATGTTTGTTTGCAATTTGGCAGTTCATTTACAGTGGCAAGAGACCCTGTCTTAGAGAAAGTGGAGCACAGACACCTTGAAGTTGTCACCGGAACTCTACATGCACACCATGGCATGCATGCCCATACGCATTCACAAACAAATAATATTTAATCCATAAATTAAAGGTTAAATTTACAGGTTATTACAACTAAAATATATAGTTCTTATTTTAACCCCTTGATAGTTATTTGTTTCAGATGAGTCTCCTGTACTTTCTAAGATTGTTTCCTGCTCTGTAAAATTTAATATCTCCATTTCATTCTTATCATATGTGATAGCACAGAATTTTCAAACCTTCTTGATAATAAATTCATTTGGGGCATTAATTAAAGCTGTGAAAGCCAAGCATGGTGGCACTTCCTTTTATCCCAGCACTCAGGAGGCAGTGGTAGAAATATCACTGTGAGTTCGAGATCAGCCTGGGACTACAGAGTGAGTTCTAGAGTTCCAGGCAACCTGAGGTAGAGTGTTACCTTACCTCAAAAGTGATCACATGGAGGACATTCAACACCTACCAAACCAGAGATCTAGAGGCTGCTAAGAGCCCATCCAAAGCAGACTTAAAACACACCCACATGGCTCACGGAATTTTGTGGAAAAGGAGACAGAAAGATTGTTAGAGCCACAAGTTGGGACAGTATGTACAGAGACATTACCTCTCCCCCATTATTGACTGCTCTCCCCACAATTCATGACCCACAATCCCCATGTGGATGACCTGCATTCCCAACAAGAAGGGCTCCTTCAGAAAAGGGGCAGGGATGAGGTAAAGCATGGTACCAATATGTGTTGTTTACACAGTAAGTATGTCCATAACTAATAAAAATAAATTTAAAAAAAAAAAGAAAATATATCATCAGAACAAAATCATGGTCGCAAGTGGGCAGCAATAAATTTCATCCAACCCTTAAAAAAAATTCTCAAGTACTAGACTGGGGAAATACTCAGCAGTTAAAGGCACATGCTTGTAAAGCCTGCTGGCCCTGATTCAGTTCCCCGGCATCCACACAAAGCCCCTGGAAAGTAGAAACTGAAATAAACCCTGCCTTTCATAAGCTGCTGTGGTCAGGGCTTTTGTCCCAGCAATGAGAAGATAACTGCTACATTAGCCTAGCTGAATTGTGAGCTCCAGGTTCAGTAAGAGTCGCTGTTTCAAATAAAATAGGTGGAAAATAAAGGAGGAAGATGCCTCTGGCCTCCACATGCATATGTGTGCATGCACAACATGCATAAAGAGAAGAAAATAGATTTTGAAAAGAAAAACTGTTTGTGTTTAGACTTAAAATTATCTGGCCTGTTAAGGGATATTGGCTAAAATTACAAACTTTTACCTCTTAGAAATATTTAGTTGTTTGTTTTGGAAATGACTTTTTCCTTAGTACAATCTGCGTTTCTCTGGAAAATGGGCATTAAAAATTATTTCTTCTTTGCTATAGGTAAAACATTGGTCAAGAAGCTGGCAAAAAAGGTAAGCAGTACACAGGGGCTTTTGTTGTTTGGGGTAAGATAGAAAATGATCTTGTGTACCTGAAACTGAAAGGTCTTCACTTGTCTTCAAAGGATGTTGAGAATGTACTTGCAGGAATCCAAACAGCTCGTTGTGGATCAACCTTCTTTCGAGACCTTGGTGATAAAGGTAATTTGCATTCATTGTTAAATTTCTAATTATATGTTTTATTTAACTGGAGTATTATTAGGGAATAAAGTTGTGATAGGTATTTTTAAAACATTCATTAAATAAGGGGTAACTTTTTTCAACTCTTTGAGCAATTAAAAATAAATTACTGAAACATCAGTGTTAATTAAATTTGGAGGGGTTGGAAATCTGAAGAAGCACCTTAACCATTAAGCTATTTCTCCAGCCCATAATCTTATTTCTTTAGCTAGCATATAAAATAACAGATTTCATTCATTTTTCATACATTACGTGATTATATCCCGCCAACTCTTCCCAGTCTCTTTCTTCTTCCCGGATTATCCCATGTCTACTTTCATTTCATATATAAACCTTATGTATGTATGTGCACATTTCATTAAGTCCAGGTTCCCCATAGGAAAAAAAAAACCATGTTCTATTTTTCCAAATGTGGCTTATTTCACTTAGCATGATAATCTACACTTCCATCAATTTCCCTACAAATGATCTAATTTCATTCTTCTTTATGGCTGAGTAGAACTCCATTGAGTATATATAGTACATTTTCTTTATTTGTCTATTAATAGACATCGAGGCTGGTTCCATGTCTTTTCTGTTTGTGAATAGTGAAGCAGTAAGCATGGATGTGAAAGTGGATCTCTATGGTATCTTGACTTGAGTCTTTCAGCCATACCAGACGTGGTATATGGGTCATATGTACTTCTGCTTTTAGTGTTTTGAAGAATTCCCATACCGATTTCCATAGTGACTGCACAATTTTACATTCCTATCAACAGTGAATAAAAGTTCCTCTTTTCCCACATTCTCACCAGCCTTTCTTTTCATTGGTTTTCTTTTACTTATTTATTTGAAAGAGAGAGAGTGGAGGGGTGAATATGGGTATGCCAGAGAGGTTTATTACTGCAGATAAACTGCAGATGCATGTGCCAATTTGTGCATCTGGTTTTCTATAGGTACTGGAGAATCAAACCTGGGCCAGCTACCTTTGCAAACAAGCACCTTTAACAACTGAGCAATCTCCCCATCCCTCATTTGTTTTCTTGATAGCCATTCTGACTGAGGTAAAATGGAATATCAATATAGTGTTAGCTTATATTTTCCTGGTAGCAAAAGATAGTGAAATTCTTATGAAATAATTATTAACCATTTGTTGCAGTCCAGTTCACATTGCTGGTAGAAATCACCCAACCAAGAGTAGCTTCTGGGAAAAAGAGATTTATTTTGATTTACAGGCTCGAGGGGAAGCTTCACGATGGCAGAGGAAAATGATGGCATGAGCAGAGGGGTGGACATCACCCCCTGGCCAACATAAGGTGGACCACAGCAACAGGAGGGTGTGCCAAACACTGGCATGGGGAAACTGGCTATAAAGCCCATAAGCCCGCCCCCAACAATACACTCCCTCCAGGAGGCATTAATTCCCAAATCTCCATCAGCTGGGGAGCTAGCATTCACAACACCTAAGTTTATGGGGGACACCTGAATCAAACCACCACATCATTTGTTTTTGGTTTTTCTGAGGTAGGGTCTCACTGTAGCCCTGGAATTACTATGTAATCTCAAGGTGGCCTCGAACTCAAGGTGATTCTCCTACCACTGCCTCCCGAGTACTGGGATTAAAGGCATGTGCCACCACGCCTGGCTGTATTTCTACTTTTGAGAACAGTCTATTCAACTTATATGCCCACATACTGATTGATTTGTGTGTGTGTGTGTGTGTGTGTGTGTGTGTGTGTGTGTGTGTGTGTGTGTTTATAATATTTTGTATACTCTAGATATTTATACCCTGTCTATTGACAGAGATTTTCTCCTGTAGTCCTTCACTCTGATAATTTTTCCTTCACTGTATAGAAGCTTTTTAATGTCATATAATCTCACTTGTTGATTCTTATTTTTCAACATGTTTTTATTTTTTATTTACCTTTTTTGGACAACTTTCATAATTATAGACAATAACCTATAGTAATTTCTTTCCTCCCCCAACTTTGCCCTTTGAAACCCCACTCTCCATCATACTCCTTCCCCCCTCAATCAGTCTCTTTTACTTTGATATCATCATCTTTTCCTCCTATTATGATGGTCTTATGTAGGTAGTGACATGTACTTCAAGGTCATGGATATCCAGGCTATGTTGTGTCTGGGGGAGCACTTTGTAAGGATTCCTACCTTTCTTTGGCACTTACATTCTTTTTGCCATCTCTTCCACAGTGGACCCTGAGCCTTGGAAGGTGTGGTGGAAATATTTCAGTGCTGAGTACTCCTCTGTGACTTCTCAGCACCAAGGTGCCTTCTGAATCATACCACAATCTGAAAAGAGAAGATTCTGTACCAAAAGTGAGAGTAGTATTAATACATGAATATGAACATTAAGAGATGTGCTTACAGGGCAGTTTGATGAGCATACTATATACATTTAGCCAGATAGCAGAAGACATTACACACCTAGGGCTCATCACTACCTCTGTTGTGGGTTTTCAGTGTCAGGCATATATTCCCTCCGTGGAGTGGGCCTGAAGTCCCAAGTAGAGAGTGGCTGGTTTCCCCTCATAACAGACATGCCACTATTGCACCTGTTGGCTCATTTGGCCTGCCTGGCCAAATTCAAGGCTTGCAGTGTCCACTGTTGAGTATCTCCACTGGTGATTTCTCTCTCTCCCATTGAATTGCATGCAGCATAGCTTTTTCCAGCTTTCTGTCAGCTGGTCTACACAAAGGAAGTTTTCAGATCCACTCCAGCAGGGTTTCTCAGTGACCTTGCAGCCCAAGTATGTGGAGTCTTCAGCAATAAGGTCTTACCATCTATTCCTGGTGGGAAACCAAGAGCCTCAGCAATGGCCTGTAATGTTTTGGGAACATCTGGGACCTCTCTGGCCAAAAACTCACTAGAAAATATCCCATCCCTGGCACTGAAAGTTTTCTAGTAACAAGCTGTGGCTTTTGGGTATTCCCTTGTTCAAAAAAGTAGGTTTCCATATGATGTATTCATACCCACTTAGATTTTGATTGCGAGACCCCCACCTTTCCTTTACTCAGTCTCTTCTCCTGACCTCACTTAGGCCTTTCCACCCCCATTAATCTGTTCTTCTACTTATATATATAATATTATCCTATTAAGTCCCCCTCCCTCCCTTTCTATTTTTTAATCCCCTTTCTAGCTTACTGGCCTCTGTTACTGAGTTTTATTCCAACTCACATAGAAGTCCAATCATTTGTAGCTAGGATCCACATATGAAAGAGAACATCTGACGTTTGGCTTTCTGGGCCTGTGTTACATCACTAAATATAATTCTTTCCAGATCCATCCGTTTTCCTGCAAATTTCATAATTTCATTTTTCTTTACCACTGAGTGGAACTCCACTGTATAAATGTGCCTCATCTTCATTATCCACTCACTCATCAGTTGAGGGACATCTAGGCTGTTCGATTTCCTAGCTATTGTGAGTAGAGCAGAAATAAACATGGTTGAGCAAGTATCTCTAAGGCAGTGAGATGAGTCCTTAGGATATATGCCTAGGAGTGCAATAGCTGGGTCATATGGTAAATCTATTTTTAGCTGTCTCAGGAACCTCCACACTGATTTCCACAATGGCTGGACCAGATTGCATTCCAACCAACAGTGTAGAACAGTTCCTCTTTTTCTGCATCCTCACCAGCATTTATAGTCATTTGTTTTCATGATAGTAGCCATTCTGACAGAAATGAGATGGAATCTAAGTGTAATTTTAATTTGCATTTCCATGATGGCTAGGGTTATAGAACATTTTTAGATGATTATATGCCACATATATTTCTTCTTTTGACAATTCTCTATTTAGTTCCATACCCAATTTTTAAAATTTTTTGTTTATTTTTATTTATTTATTTGAGTGTGACAGACAGAGAGAGAAAGAGACAGTTAGATAGAGAATGGGCGTGCCAGGGCCTCCAGCCACTGCAAACGAACTCCAGATGCAAACAACCTCTTGTGCATCTGCCTTACTTGGGTCCTGGGGAATCGAGCCTCAAACCAGTGTCCTTAGGCTTCACAGACAAGCACTGAACTGCTAAGCCATCTCTCCAGCCCATCTATAGCCTCCCACCACTTTTTTTCCCAAGGTAGAGTTTCACTCTAGCTCAGGCTGACCTGGAATTTACTATGTAGACTCAAGGTAACCTCAAACTCATGGCAGTCCTCCTACCTCTGCCTCCCAAGTGTAGGGATTAAAGGCATGCACCACTACACCCAGCTATAGCCTATTTTCAATTGGGTTGTTTGATTTCTTATTTAGTTTTTTGAGTTCTTTGTATATCCTAGATATTAATCCTCTATCAGATGTATAACTGGTAAAGATTTCTTCCATTCTGTAGGTTGTCTCTTTGCTCTGTTCACAATGTCTTTTACTGTACAAAAGCTTTGCAATTTCATGAGGTCCCAGTGGTTGATCAATTCCTTAGAAACTGGGGTTATATTTAGAAAGTCTGTGCCAATATCAATATGTTGAAAGGTTTCCCCTACTTTTTCCTCTAGCAGTTTCAGGTGTTATATTGAGGTCTTTGATCCATTTGAACTTAGTTCTTGTGCATGGAGAGAGAGAGAAGGATCTATTTTCATCCTTCTACAGATATAAATCCAGTTTTCCCAGCACCATTTGTTGAAGAGGCTGTCTCTTCTCCAATGAGTATTTTTTGGCTTTTTTTGTCTAATATCAGCTACACGGACTTATATCTGGGTCCTCTATTTCGTTCCATTGATCTACTTTTCTCTTTTTGAGCCAGTACCATGCTGTTTTTGTTACTATGGTGCTGTAATATAGGTTAAAATCAGGTATAGTGATACCACGAGCCTTATTTTTGTTGCTCAAAATTGTTTTAAATATTCGAGGGTTTTTTTGTGCTTCCAAATGAATTTTTGATTGTTTTTCCTATTTCTATGAAGAATGCCATTGGACTTTTGATGAGGATTGCATTAAATGTGTAGACTGCTTTAGGTAAGATTGCCCTTTTCACAATATTGATTCTTCCGATCCAAGGACAAGGGTTGTCATTCCATTTCCTAGTGTCTTCTGCAATTTCTTGCTTAAGTGTTTTAAAGTGTTCATTGTAGAGATCCTTCACTTCCTTGGTTAGGTTTATTCCAAGTTACTTTATTTATTTTTTTGAAGCAGTTGTGAATGGCAGTGATTCTCTGACTTCATCCTCTGTATGTTTGTTGTTAGCATATAGGAAGGCTACTGATTTCTGTGTGTTTATTTTGTATCCTGGTACATTGCTCTAAGTGTTTATCAGCTCTAACACTTTGCTGGTAGAGTGTTTAGGGTTCCTTATATATAGAATCATGTCATCTGCAAATAATGATAACTTGATCTCTTCCTTTCCAATTTGTATCCCTTGTATGTGTGTCTCTTGCCTTATTTCTATGGCTAAGGCTTCCAGTGCTATATTAAATAGAAGTGGGGACTGTGGCCAACCTTGTCTCACTCCCGATTTTAGTGGGAAAGCTTTAAGTTTTTCTCTATTTAGGATTATGTTGGCTATAAGTTTGTCATAAATAGCCTTTATTATGTTGAGATATGTTCCTTCTATGCCCGGTCTCTGTAGGACTTTTATCATGAAGGGTTATATTTTGTCAAATGCTTTTTCTACATCTATTGAGATGATGCTGTGATTTGTCCTTCAATTCATTTATTTGGTGTATCATATTTATCAATTTGCATATGTTGAACCATCCCTGTATCTCTGGGATAGAGCCTACTTGGTCAGGGGCAATGGTCTTTCTGATATACTCTTATATTATGTTTGCCAGTATTTTGTTGAGAATTTTTGTATCTATGTTCATGAGTAAGACTGGTCTATAATTTTCTCTTTTTTTTTTTTTTCTGTCTTTGTGTGGTTTCGGTATCAAGGTGATGCTGGCTTTGTAGAATAAGTTTGGTAGGATTCCTTCCTTTTCTGTTTTATGGAAAAGCTTGAGAAGCAGTGGTGTTGGTTCTTCCCTAAAGGTCTGGTAAAAATTCACCAGTGAGTCCATCTGGGCCTGGACTTCTTTTAGTTATGAGATTTTTATAACTGCTTGGATCTCCAAATTTGTTATAGGTCTATTTAAGTAATAATCTCATCTATATTTAAACTTTTTAGGTCATGTAAATCAAGGAAATCATCTATTTTTTTCAGGTTTTCAAACTTAGTAGAATATATGTTCTTATATTATGTCCCTGTGAATTTTTTTCATTTCTCTTGTATCTCTTTATTTTTCATCTCTAATTACATTAATTTGTGTCTTTTTTCGCTTTCATTTGGTTAGATTTGCTTAGGGTTTATCAATCTTGTTTATCCTTTCAAAGAACTAACTTTTTGTTTCATTGATTGCTTGGATTTTTTTTATTTTCTTTTTTTCTTTTTTTTAATTTTTATTAGCATTTTCCATGATTATAAAAAAATATCCCATGTTAATTCCCTCCCTCCCCCCCACACACACACTTTCTCCTTTGAAATTCCATTCTCCATAATATTACCTCCCTGGATTATTTTTTGTTGTTGTTTGTTTCCACTTCATTAATTTCTGTCCTAATCTTTATTATTTCTTCCCATCTACTGATTTTTGTTTTGCCTTGTTCTTCTTTTTCCCAGGCTTTAAGGTAAAGCATTAAGTTGTTTACTTGTGATCTTTCTAATTTCTTAATATAGACACTTAAAACTATAAATTTCCCTCTTAGGACTGCCTTTATTGTGTCCCAAAGGTTTTGGTATGTTGTGTTCTCATTATCACTTGACTCTATGAATTTTTTTATTTCCTTCTTGATTTCATCATTGACCCATTCTTCATTTAGTAATGTATTGTTTAGTTTCCATGATTTTGTGTATGCCCTATAGCTTTTCTTGCTATCAATTTATAGTTTAATCCCATTGTGATCAGATAGAGTGCAAGGAATTACTTCAGTTTTCCTGTATTTGTTAAGATTTGCTTTGTGTCCTGTTAGATGGTCTATTTTAGGGAATGTTCCTTGTACTGCTGAAAAGAATGTATATTCTGTAGCATTTGGGTGAAATGTTCTGTAGATATCTGTTAGGTCCATTTGTTCTATGACCTCGTTTAATCCAGATGCCTCTGCTTGTTTTTTGCCAGGCTGACCTGTCAATTGATGAGAGTGGGATGTTGAAGTTACCCACAACAACTGTGTTTGGTGTTATCTGTGACCTTTGCTCTAATAGTGTTTGTTTGATGAAATCGGGAGCTCCCATGTTATGTTGTTGAGGATTATATATTGAGGATTATAATGTCCTCTTGGAATGTTCCTTTAATCAATATAAAGTGACCTTCCTTATTTTTCTTAACTACTGTTGCTCTGAAGTCTACCCTGTCAGATATTATGATAGCAATACCTGCTTGTTTTCTAGGCCCATTTGCTTGAAACACCATTTTCCAACCTTTCACCCTAAGATAGTGTCCATATTTTGTAGAAAGTTGAGTTTCTTAGAAGCAACAAATTGAAGGATCCTGCTTTTTAACCCAGTCTGCAAACCTGCATTTTTTTGGTTGGGGCATTTAGGCCATTGATATTTAGAGTTATTATTGAAAGGTGTGTATATATTTTTGCCACTTTTTTTTGTATTTCTTCCAGTTTTACCTTTGCTGTCTTTGAGTATGGTTTACTTTTTCCTGTTTCCTTATGTGTTTGCTTTTCTTTCTCTTCAGCATGGACGATCCTTTCACATATTTTCTGTTAAGCTGGTTTGTTCTTCATGTACTTCTTTAGCCTGCTTTTATTGTGAAACGTCCTTCTTTCTCCATTCATTTGAATGGATAGCTTTGCAGGATAAAGTAACCTTGGTTGATGGTTGTTATTTTTCAGAACTTGTAATACATCATTCCAAGCTTTTCTGGCTTTTAAAGTTTGTGTTGAGCAATCTGCTGTTATCCCGATGGGCTTGCCTTTGTATGTGACTTGATTTTTCTCTCTAACTGCTTTCAATATATTTTCTTTGGTTTGTGTGTTTGGTAGTTTAATTATAATATGGTGAGGAGAGGTTCTTTCCAGGTTTTGTCTGTCTGTTGTTCAAAGGCTTTCTGGGGCTGGAGAGATGGCATAGCGGTTAAGTGCTTGCCTGTGAAGCCTGAGGACCCTGGTTCGATGCTCGGTTCCCCAGGTCCCACGTTAGCCAGATGCACAAGGGGGTGCATGCGTCTGGAGTTCGTTTGCAGAAGCTGGAAGCCCTGGCGCGCCCATTCTCTCTCTCTCCCTCTATCTGTCTTTCTCTCTGTGTCTGTCACTCTCAAATAAATAAATAAAATTTTTCTAAAAAAAGGCTTTCTGTATCTGCATTGGCATCTCTTTCCCAATTTGGGGATGTTTTCTTCTATGATTTTGTTGAAAATGCCTACCATGCCTATGGAGTAAAATTCTTCTCCTTCTAGCCTGAATTATTGTGTTTAATCTTTTCATAGTGTCCTGAATGTCTTTAAATTCCCATTCATGCCTTCCTATTAGTTTGTCCTTCTCTTTGTTGGACTGTATTAGGTCTGCCACCTGGTCTTCTAGTTAGATATTCTGTCCTGTCTTTGATCCATTCTATTGGTGAGACTTTCTACAGTTTTCTATTTGGCTTACTCTCTTTTTCATTTCTAGTATTTCTGATTGGTATATTTTCACTGTTTCTATTTCCTTACTCATTTTTTGTATTGACCTACTTATTTCATTAAGTTGGTTTCCTGTGTTCTCTTGAGATTCCTTAAAGAGTTGGTTTTCTTCTTTGATTCCTTTGAGTATTGATGTAATCTTTTTTTTTTTTAATCTTTGTCAGGCATTTCATCTAAAGCAGTCTCATTGGAGGTCATTTCTGACTGATTTGTAATAATTGGTGGGATTGTATTATCTTGATTTTTGCATCTTGGATAAATTTAATGCTTAGGTTTTCTAATTATTTGCAGTGTTCTTAGCCATATAAAGTTGACTTTATATATCTCCATTGTAGGGGTTTAAGAAGCCAGATGTGCTTTTATTCTCTAAGAGAAACAGCAGAAGTAACCCTAGGTGTTGAGTTTGCTTGCTATCCAAGTATTGTAGTAGACTGGGTGAAGCAAATTACTGGAAAATTCTGAAATTCAACTAAGCATAGACATTCAATCAAAACCAGCACAGAGTATTTATATAAGTGTGGGATTAAACTAAACAGATAATATAAAGTCAAAGTCCCTAAGGGTGTGTGTTGCCCAATACCCTTAATCCTGTCAACTGGGCTAGAGTGAAACCCTGCCTCCAAAAAAAAAGAAAAAGGATAAAGCCTAGTGTGGTGGCATATACATGAAATCTCAGAACACAGGGAGAGAAAGAGAGAAAAAAAAAAAATCTAGAGTTCAAGGTCATCATCAGGTACCTAATTAGTTTGAGGCCAGGATAACAGTCTCTTTCAGAAAGACAAGCAAGATTATTGGGATTAAGTTTAGAAATAATAAATCAGTGAGATAATATAAGGGAGAAAATTGGGAAGAAGCAGTAACAAACAAAAGAACTCAAAGAAGAATGTTGTAAAGAGGAAGAAGAGGGGCTGGAAAGATGGCCCAGTGGTTAAAGATACTTGCTTACAGAGCCTAACAACCCAGGTTCAATTCCCCAGTATCAAAAAATAATAATAAATAAAAGAGCTGGTCATGGTGGTGCACACCTTTAATCCCAGCATTCAGGAGGCAGAGGTAGGAGGATCGCTGTGAGTTTAAGGCCACCCTCAGCCTACAAAGTGAATTCCAGATCAGCCTGCACTAGAGTGAGACCCTACCTTGGGGGAAAAATAAAAGGGCTGGAAGGATGGTTTAGCAGTTAAGGCACTTGCCTGCAAAGTCAAAGGACCAGGTTTACTTTCCCAGGACTCATGCAAAACGAGATGCACAAGATGGCCCATGCCTCTGGAGTTCATTTGCAGCAGCTGGAGTCCCTGGTGTGCCAATTCCCTTCTCCTTTTCTCCCCCCGCCCCCGGCATCAAATAAATGAATTTTAAAAAAATTCAGTTCCCCAATATCCACATAAAGCCAGATGTACAAAATGGCACTTACATCTGGAGTTTGTTCTGGCGCACTTATACTTCTCTACTCAAAAGTAAACTTTTTTTTTTTTTAAGGAAAAGATGTGCCATAGAAATGCCTTAGCAGTCTGCAAAGCCTAAGAACCCAGGTTCAAATCCCCAAAACCCATGTAAGCCAGATGCACATGATGGCACATGTATCTGGAGTTCGTTTGAAGTGGCTAGAGGCCCTGGCATGCCCATTCTTTCCCTTTCCCCCACCCCAACTATTTATTTATTTATTTAAGAGGAATAAAAAAGGCAGATAGAGAAAATGGGCATGCCAGGGCCTTCAGCCACTGCAAATGAACTCCAGATACATGTGCCACCTTGTGCATCTGGCTTTACAAGGGTCCTGGGGAATCAAGCCTAGGTCCTTTAGCTTGGCAAAGAAATGCCTTAACCCCTAAGCAATCTCTCAAGCCCATCTCTCTTTCTAGTAAATAAATAAAGATAAAATATTTTTAAAAAGAAGAAAATGAAAGAACAAGAGATTTAGAAGAGAACAGGAAACAAGATTGTCTAATTATGAAGAAGAGCCTAAAAAATACAAACAAAAAAATAGATAAGTTTAAGAAGTCAAAAAATCAAAACAGGGCTGCAAAGATGACTTAGCAGTTAAAGTCCTGGCCTGCAAAGTCAGAGGACCCAGGTTCAATTCACCAGGACCCACATAAGCCAGATGCACAGGGTAGTGCATGCATCTGGAGTTCATTTGCAGTGGTTGAAGGCCCTGGAACACCCATTCTCTATCTGTCTCTTTATATCAAATAAATATTTTAAAAATCAAAACATTTAGGCTGGAGAGATGGCTTAGCGGTTAAGCACTTGCCTGTGAAGCCTAAGGACCCTGGTTCGAGGCTCGGTTCCCCAGGTCCCACGTTAGCCAGATGCACAAGGGGGCGCACGCGTCTGGAGTTCGTTTGCAGAGGCTGGAGGCCCTGGCGCGCCCATTCTCTCTCTCTCCCTGTATCTGTCTTTCTCTCTGTGTCTATCGCTCTCAAATAAATAAATAAAATTTTAAAAAATCAAAACATTAAACCAATATGTGTGTACACATGTGCTGCCATCCTGTCCTCTCCCCTCCCCAATCAAACTGCTAAGGATCAAGCCCTCATACTTGCACAGCAAGTGTTCTTATCCACTGTGTCATCTCCCCTGCTCCTGAAACCATTTTTGAAAGAGTAGGATGGGACAGAGAGATGGCTCAGGGGTTAAAGGTGCTTGTTTGCAAATCTAACGGCTTTGGTTTGATTCCCCAGGACCCTTGTAAAGTCAGATGCACAAAGCGGCACAAGGGTCTGGAATTCACTTACAGTGGCAGGAAACCCCAGTGTACCTATACTCACTCTTTCTGTGATTATCTCTCTCTCAAATAAACAAATATCAAAAAGTATAACTTGAGTGTAAAAAACAATAGGATAAAGTAAAATACTTCTAAAATGTACTAAAAAGAAGAAAATGGAAAACAAAACAAAAAAGAAAAAAATCACTGTTAGAAAGGCTTCTTTCTGGGTCTTCTAAAATTGGAGTCCACTAGATGGATGTGGCAGTGAGCCGTGTCCATTGAACTTGTTTTCCTATGATTCATCCTGGTTCTGAGCTTACAGTGAAGGAACTGTCTTCACTTTGGTAACTTCCCTTCTTTGTATACCATGGCCCTCTGCTGGCCACACTTAGTTTTGCAGTCTGAATGGTGGGCACATTCTTCCACCCTCCTGAAGCTCAGGAGTACAACTCCAGGGTGACTAATGTTCTACTTGGATGTGTCTCACAAGGACATCGGGAGTGGGTGATACAAACATATCACTGAGATCTGCACAAACAGACCTGTCCCCTTCCTTTCACAATCCACTAAATATTTTTTAACTTTTTTGTTGACAGTTTTTATATATGTACATACTATATTTTGATCATAACTGCTCCTGTTAGCTTCTGTTGTTTCCCTTACCCTCCTCTTTCCAGCTGAGCCCCTTTCCAACCAGTCCTTCTTTTACTTTGTTGTCTTTTTTTCTCCCTCCTCCACTATCCATGACAAAATGTTAGTGAGTCCAGCACTGTGCAGGACGTATACAGGTCATGGCTCTCTGGCAGGTCATAGATGCAGTAGCTACTTCGTGTCTGGAAGATAGCATTCCGTAGCACTCCTCACATCCTTGGCTCTACATTCTTTCCATACCTTCTTTCTCAGTGTTCCGTGAGCCATGAAGGGTATAGTAGAGATGTCTCAATTTATCTCTGAGCTCACTAAAAATGGTCAGTTATTCTCAGTGTATTGGCAAGTTTTGAATCTCCCTAGTAGTCGCTGCCAACCTTAAAAAGATGCTTCTGTTAACAAAACTGAGAGCAGCACTAGCCTTTGGGCATAAATATATTTAGTGGACAGTTTGGTTCAGCATATCCATTTAGTCAAACAACTGTAGTAGCTTTCCTCCTAGAGCCTTGATCTCCCCAGCCATAAGCTTTTCAGTAGGTTTTCAGTACCAAGTATGGATTCCCTACTGTGGATCAGGCTTCATATATAATCCAAGAATGGTTTGTTATCCCCATACCATCATGCCACTATCATACCAGTAGAAAGAACTTACCTGGCTGTTCAGTTGTGTACTTTGCAGGGTCCACTGTTGGATAAGATGTTGGTACTTTTTTGCCTAGTGGCTTACTCTACATAGCACTTTTAACACTGTGACAGCTAGCCAGCAGGGAGGAGTCCAGCACAGTCCCTGCTTGACTTCTCAGTGTCCTGCAACTGAAGCATGTGCTGTCTTCAGCAACAGGACCTTACCATCTAGTTCTGGTAGGCAACAAGAACATTGGCCTGTATTGTTCAGGGCCTCTCACAACTCACTGGATGATACCCCACCCCTAGTGCTGCAGTTTTCCTTAACAGCCTATGACTGCTTAGAGCAGCATTATCCACCCATGCAGGGTAGTTCTGTTCAAAATCTTTTTTATTATAAATATAATTGTAAAGGCTGGGTGTGGTGCCATATGCCTTTAATCCCAGCATTTGTGAGGCAGAGGTAGAAGGATCACAATGAGTTCAAGGCCAGCCTGAGACTACAGAGTAACTTCCATGTCAGCTTGGGCTAGATTGAGACCCTACCTCAAAAAAAATCATGAAATTATAATCCAGCTTTTCTTTTTTATTTCCTTTTGAACTATTTGTAAGGGATACTGAAAGGTTCTGCCTCCTGGTGAGCAACATTTTAACACCTTAATGTTTAATGACTTCCAACTGGATAGAATATCTTTTCTTTTCCTGAACTAGATACCATTTAAATTGAGATTAGTCATTATACTACTCTATCTAATGTAGTTTACAGTATTTGCATATAGTTTAGTATGTGAAGATATGTCACTTGCAGCTGTGTAATTCAGAAAACAAACCGGAGAGTGATAATTTTGAACATGAAACAAGTTTTTATTGTACTGCCTTTTTATTGATTATAAGATATTCTAGTATTCTGCACTTGAACTCATACTCATAATTAAAATTGCTAAAATATATTGTGAAGTATGTACATGTAGGAAGGAATTTAACAATTTCTAAAGATTTTACCTTACATAAAGGGAAAAAGAACTCACCTTCATCTTTCTTTACTAGTGCATCTACTTCAACTGTACTCATCTGTCTCCACCATCACTGTAGCTCTGCTGCTTTCAAGAAGCGTGTGTTTTCTAAGCCTCCTCTGTTGTCCTGACCTCCACCTTGTTGTTAATCCCTCTTTCTATCATATCACCAGTCTCTTTCTAACACATCACTCCTCTGATAATATGTGAACTTAAAAACAACTTCCACACTTTCATAGCCCAACTTCTTCTTCTGTGTAGTATGACCTTCTCACCTCCAGTTCACTGTAAAGCCTGGCTACCCTTCATGGGTACTGTTCCTATCATGGTCAACAGTGCTCCCTTGTTACTAGAGCCAAGGATAAAATTCTGTATTTGGGACTTACATCACCCCAGCAATGTTCGGTACCCTTGAACTCTTTAGAATTTTCTCTTCTTTTTGCTTCACTGACTCCATACTTGCTATGTTCTAGTTGTTTCTTCTTTGACTTCTTTAATAAAGACCAAGAAGCAGCCAAGCATGGTGGGACAGACCTATAGTAATCCCAGCACTTTGCAGGCTAAGGCAGCCTGGGTTACATAGTGAAACTCCTGTCTCAGAAAGATACAATAAATTTCAACAAGAACCACCTGAACTGGGAAATCAAAGCATTCCCATCCTAATGGGTGAGATTGAAGGAAGGGGCTGACCAGTCAGTCCTGAAAAAACATGAGAAACTGTACCTCAAAAAAGATAATGAGGGGCTGGAGAGACGGCTTAGCGGTTAATCGCTTGCCTGTGAAGCCTAAGGACCCCGGTTCGAGGCTCGGTTCCCCAGGACCCATGTTAGCCAGATGCACAAGGGGGCGCATGCGTCTGGAGTTCGTTTGCAGTGGCTGGAAGCCCTGGCACACCCATTCTCTCTCTATCTGCCTCTTTCTCTCTCTGTGACTCTCAAATAAATAAATAAAAATGAAAAGAAAATTTAAAAAAAAAAAAAGATAATGAGGGTTAGAGGTGAGATTTTAAGAACTTTGAAGAAAATGAGACATTCTTGACAAATGACAAGTGACATTTTTGAGACTTATGTACAATGAGGGTGTTGAAATTTCAAAGAGCAATAAGTAGAAACATTTCATTCTCTTGTATGAAGACAATAGTAAGTAGTGATAGAAATGGTGATGGAAGCTGGTTAATGGAAGCTTTGGAACTGGGCTAGCACATTATTCTATTTTAAGTGTTGTCTAGGTTGTTCAGACAGGAGAAAACAGCCTTATAGATGTTCTTTGGTTTCTCCTGATTGTTCCTTCCACCTCTCCTAGCAGAGATGTGAGGAATAGTTTTCCATAGAAGCAGATGAGGAATGGAGAGAGGATCTTTGGCACCTTCTAGTCTGCAGCAGAGAAATGCATTTTGAGTAGTCTATCTGAAGTCAGACTTCTGGTCTCCAGAAGGTAGGTTGTCACTGTGTTTCTCTACCACCTTTGCTGTTTATAATCCCACAGGGAGAAAAACAGGTGCTTGTTTCCAGATAACACTGAGACTGTCAGTAACTTCTGCTTTATTTATGTCATTTAACTTTCAGTTACAGAGAAAGAAAATTTCCATCATGGAACTACATTTCCCCAGTAGAGAGCTTCCTCTCCCTGTTCTTTCCCTAGCAGGAAGGCTGTTGATGCTCTCACAGTGAACACAGGCAGTAATCATACATCTCCACAATCTCGCTCGCTCTCTTTTTTTTTTTTTCCAGTGAAACAATCTCTGTTGTCTCAGTGATTTGTTTTTGTTTGTTTTTCGTTTTTTTTTATTGACAACTTCTGTACTTAGACAATAAACCATAATAATTCCCTCCCCTCCCCCACTTTCCCCTTCACAACTCTACTCTCCATCATATCCCCTCCCTCTTTCTTTTATTTTGATGTCATCATCTTTTTCTCCTATTATGAGGATCTTGTATTTTCACAATTTCTTGAAAGAGAACCTACAATTTCTAAATGACTGAGAGAACGGCCTTACTGATGAGTTGTAGAAAATAATAAATGGAAGCTCATAGCAGGAACTTTGTTTGTTTGGTATGTTTTTCCCCCTTAGGCAAACTCCATATGAGAAATAGAAGAAAGAGGATGATGAAAGATGTTGGGTACAAAGGAGGCTATAGACACAATAAGTGACTACAAATATTAGAGAGTGTACATTTCTAAGTCAACATACATCGTATGACCATAAGAAGAAAATAACCTTTACCTTCCTTCCATTTAGATAAAGATATTTTTAAAGCCTCCATTAATGAGAGAGTGGCAAAGATATCATAACTAGAGAAGCTAGCTTAATGATGACAATCATTCAACAGTGAAGGTGCAAAATGATGAAAAGCAGAAATGGCATGAAAGGGTAGAGTGAGAGCTGCTCTCTGTCCAAACTGGATTCCCTTCACTTAGGCCTTTATACTTGTATTGTACAATTCCACCTGGAGTCTCTGTCCACCACGGGCCATGCTAGCTGAGCACAGAGGCATCATGTAGCCTCACAATTTCTGTGGAGCTTCCTTAGGGCCTCTTAGGAATAGTACTGTCAACTTCAGGGTTAGAGTGGGGGTAACATATTCAAATATCTGGCATAGTATCTAAGGTAAAGCATCAGTAAGAAGTCTCTGCAGTCATCATCATGGTCATCATTAGGGAAAACCATGTGTCTCAAGTTCTCTTTGGCTTGTAGAAACCACACTGTCCCTCTTCTCTGTCATTCTTTCTATACACACTGTTCCTCCTCCTGCCTGTTAAACATGGTACTTCGTAGAACTCTGTCTCACATATGGATGTTTTTCGGCCTCTTTATTTTAAAATCTGTCACTGTCTCTGGCCTGGACTCATCTCCTGAGCCTCAGACATCTGTATTTACAAACCAGCTGCTACACATTGATCTTTGATCCCAGTTACCTTGAAGTCAGTAGTTTCCAAATATCATTTTCCCCTAAGCCAACTCACTCTGTTTAATTTGGTGGTAAAACCCTTCACTTAGCTCATCCAAACACAGAAAATGTCATGGAACCTTCCATATATCCTTCTCTTTGCCCCTAGATTCCACTATAGGGGAAGAAGGAAAAGGAAGGGAAAGGGAAAGGGAAAGGGGGAGGAAGAAATAGAAAAAACGGGGAAGGGAAAAAAAGGAGAGGAGAAGGGGGATCCAACTCCCATCACTGAGTCTTTAAGCCTTTATGACTTATGCCCTCCCCATACTTGATTTCTCTCTTCTCATTGTCCTCCACATAATGTGTCATTTTTGCCCATGCTTCTGTTCTCTGCACATGCCATTCCTTTTGCCTGTGTTGTTCTCTCACCTTCTACTTTACAACCCACCTTCTACTTCTAGCTTTCTTCTGAATTGGGGAACTAGCCCATGCTTCCCCTTTTCTGTGAACCATTTCATACTTCCTCAGTGGAAGAGAGTTGTTTTCTCCCCTCCGTTCATTATTCTTCATATGTTTCTTCCAACCATGCATTTTACTAAACTGCTTATATGTCTGTCACCTGCTGGCCTCTAAAGACTGTAAGTTCCTGAAAGAATAAGTTATTCCTTTCTTCTGTAAGCTTCCTTCTTTTTGTGGAGGAGGTAGGCTTTTTGGGGGGGGGGGCAGTTAGGTTTTTTTTTTTTTTCCCCTGGTTTTTTTGAGACACAGTCTCACTGTAGCCCAGACTGACTTAGAATTCACTATGTAGCCCAGGTTGCCCTGAAGCTCAAAATGACCCTCCTACCTCAGCCTCCTGACTGGTGGAATCTAAGGGGTATGCTACCACACCCAGCTTTCTTTATAAACTTCTAAGTTGTAGGCACAGTGCCTGGCATATGATATCTGCTTAAAACTATTTTTAAATATTTTTAGCTATTTTCAAGCAGAGAGAGACAGAGATAAAGAAAGAGAGAATGGCCATGCCTAGGCCTCTAACCACTACAAACACACTCCAGATGCATGCGCCACTTTATGCATCTGGCTTTACATGGGTACTAGGAAATCAAATCAGGTTGTCAGGCTTTGCAGGCAATTGCCATAACTATTGAACCATCTCTAGCCCCTCAAAACTTTAAAAAAAAAAAAAAACTCCACATGCATGCACCCCCATGTGCATATGGCTTACATGGGTCCTGGAGAGTTGAATCGGGTTCCTTTGGCTTTGCAGGCAAACGCCTTAACTGCTAAGCCGTCTCTCCAGCCCCCCCAAAAAACTTTTTGATTGAACAAATAATGATATCTACAAAAATAGAATTGGGGCTGGAGAGATGGCTTAGTAGTTAAGGTGTTTGCCTACAAAGCCAAAGGACCCTGGTTTAATTCCCCTGTACCCACGTAAGCCAGATATACAAGATGGCACATGTGTCTGGAGGTTTTTTGTTTGTTTGTTTGTTTGTTTGTTTTTTGCAGTAGCTGAAGGCCCTGGTGTACCCATTCATTCTCTCTGTCTATCTATCTGCCTCTTTCTCTCAAATAAAATAAGTAAATAAATAAATTTTAAAAAACAGAATGGAGCCGGGCGTGGTGGCGCACGCCTTTAATCCCAGCACTCGGGAGGCAGAGGTAGGAGGATTGCCATAAGTTCAAGGCCACCCTGAGATGACAGAGTTAATTCCAGGTCAGCCTGGACCAGAGTGAGACCCTACCTTGAAAAACCAAAAAAAAAAAAAAAAACAAAACAGAATGGAGAAAACAGCTTGGAGAAATGGCTCAGTGGTTAAAATGCTTACCTGCAAAGCCAAAACCCAAGTTCAAGTCCTCAGGACCCACATAAGCCATGTGCATCTGGAGCTCGTTTGCAGTGTCTGTAAGGCCCTGGTGCTCCAATTCCCTCCCCCATACTCCCTGCCTCAAATAAATAAATATAAATAAAATATTAAGATTTTTTGTTTGGTTTGGTTTGGTTTTTCAAGGTAGGGTCTCACTCTGGCCCAGACGGACCTGGAATTCACTATGTAGTCTCAGGCTGGCCTCAAACTCATGGCAATCCTCTTACCTCTGCCTCTCTAGTGCTGGGATCAAAGGCATGCACCACCATGCCCAGCTAAAAATAAAATTTTTAAGCAACTTAAGGAAGAAAGGGCTTATTTGGGCTCATAGTTTGAAGAGACACATGAGGAAAAGTAGGATAGTGGGCATACGAGGCAGCTGGTCATAAAATGAAATAAATGCTGGTGCACAGCTCACTTTCTCCTTTTTTCTTGTTAAGTCTAGGGCTGGTCCATGGACATCCAGGGTATATCTTCTGTCCTTAGTAAACCTTCCTAGAAACACCACATAGACATAGACATGTCTCATGGGTGATTTTAAATCCAATCATGTTAACAATAAAGATTACCCATTATCACAAGTCCATTCCTTGTGAATTTGATACCCCAAAACATCAATTCTAAGCCATAACCTTTGGCTCCTGCTCCTGAAAAGCCAATAGCCATCTCATAGTACAAAATGCACTTAGTTCAATTTCAGAAGTCCCTATAATCTTAACATTTCAATAGGCCCCAAAACCCAAAGGCTCTTCTGAAATCAAGGCAGTCTTTTTCCTGGGGTGCATCAGGGCTTCTTCCACTGCAAGCATACTCCAGATGCATGCTCCACATTGTGAATCAGACCTTACATGGTACTGGGGAATTGAACCCTGGCTGGAAGGCTTTGCAAGCAAGTGCATTTTACCACTGAACATCTCCCAGCCCCAAAACTGTTTTTATAAGTACCCTAGCGTTGGGTTTCTTTGAAAGCATCCTCTTGCTGGGTGTGGTGGTACACTCCTTTAATCCCAGCACTTGGGAGGCAGAGTCAAGAGGATCACCATGGGTTCAAGGCCATCCTGAGACTAATTTAAAGAATAGATAAAGAGCTCCAACAACTCAATAATAACAAAAAAGCAATTAAAAATATGTTAGGGCTCCCCCATAACTGACTGCTGCCCCATAATGCATGACTCACAATACCCGTGGAGTTGACCTGCAACCCCATTGAAGAAGGCTTCTTCAGAAAAGGGGCAGGGAGGAGGGAAAGGATGGTACCAACATGTGATGCTTATATACAAAATATGTCCATATCTAATAATAAATATAAAATATATATTAAAAATATGTATGTTAGGGCAAGAGAGATGGCTCAGCAGTTAAGGTACTTGCCTACAAAGCCTAACAACCCAGGTATCCACATAAGCCACATGTACGAGGTGACACATGCATCTGGAGTTCGTTTGCAGTGTCTGAAGGCCCTGGTGGCCCCATTCTCGCTCTCTCTGCTTCTTTCCCTCTTTATCTCTCTGTCCTCTCCCTCCTCTCTCTCTCTCTCAAAAAAATAAAAAATTTTTTTTTTTTTTTTTTTGAGGTAGTGCCTTGTTCTAGCCCAGGCTGACCTGGAATTCACTATGTATTCTCAGGCTGGCCTTTGACTCACAGTGATCTTGCTACCACTGCTTCCCAAATGCTGGGATTAAAAGTATGCACCACAATGCCTGGTTTAAAGTATTTTTTAAATATGTTAAAAAATTGGATAGACATTTCTCCAAAGTTAAGCTAATGGCTATTAAACACTTGAAAGAATGTTCAACATTACCTGTACAGTATTAAGCCCATCAACATCTCATCATAGATGGTGAGGGGAGGGGCAAAAAGAAAGCATATCAGAGCTGGAGAGATGGCTTAGCAGTTAAGCACTTGCCTGTGAAGCCTAAGAACCCCAGTTTGAGGCTCAATTTCCCAGTACCCACATAAGCCAGACACACAAGGTGACACATGCATCTGGAGTTTGTTTGCAGTGGCTAGAGGCCCTGATGCCCCCATTCTCTCTCTCTCTCTCTTTCTCTCTCCCTCTTTCTTTCTCTGTCACTCTCAAATAAATAAAAATAAACAAAAATAAAATTTTAAAAAAAGAAAAGCATATCAAAGTAGAAGAGGGACCAGTAAGAATGAAGAAGGGGCTTAGTGGAAAGGGAACAGAGGAAGTGAGGACATAAGAAGATAATGGGAAGGGATGATATCAAATTATATTATGTTCATGTATGAAACTTGTCAATAAAAATGTTCAACATTAGTAGTTATTAAGGAAATGAAAATTGAAACAATAATCTATCTGATTAAGCAAGGAAGTTTGTTTATTTGCTTTAAACCTAGCTTAATCTAGGATCCAAACATCACCCAGTTTCTAATTTTCAAGGCTGTTCCTGAACAGATCCTAGAGCCAGACTCATGCAGCCCACTCACTAGCTTGGGTCCACATCATTTTCCCACCCCTCCTTCCACCCTATAGGAATACAGTGATCGACCTAGGCCACTCAGTGTCTAGCTCAAGGGAAAGGCATGATCATCTTACCCAAACTACATGTTTAAGGATGGGAATAATGATTTCCCAAAGAGAGAACAAGTTGCTGCCATAAAAACTTTAATTATTATATTTTAACTTATATAATTTGACTTTCAAAAGATATAAAGCTGGGAGCTGGACTGATCATTTAGCAGTTAAAGTGCTTGCCTAGAAAGCCTAAAGACCCATGTTCAATTCCCCAGTACCCATGTAAACCAGAGGTACAAGGTGGCACATGTGTCTGGAGTTCATTTGCAGTGGCTGGAGACCCTGGCACACCCATTCTCTCTCTATTTCTATCTCTGTATGTATCTATCTGAGCCTCTCTCTCTCTCTCTCAACTGAATAAATAAAATATTTTTAAAGATATAAAGCTGTGTTATCATTTTAAATATATTTTACTTGAGATAGTATGAATAGGAAAATTTAAGTAGAAACTACATAAAGTACCATACAAACCAAACTTCAAATAAATATAGATCCATAAATTCACTGCAGTGAATTGGCTCACACACTTATAGTATCTCATGATCTACCCTTTTCAAGCTGAAGACCCAGGAACACCAAGGGTGTAATTCATTCCAAGCCAGGGGGCGGGGGGTAAGTATTTCTTGTAAGCTGTTTAAAACTTAATTTCTGCTTTGTCCTTATTCTCTTTCAGGAGTAATTTCGTATACTGAATATCTTTTCTTGCTTACAATCCTCACTAGTAAGTATCCCTCACCTTTATACAACAATCATGTGGAATTCCCTGTTCTTAACAAACAGCATTTTTAAAAGTATGACATTTATGTCTAGCATTAAAAATATTGGTGCTGCCCAGCATGGTGGTACACGGCTTTAATCCAAGAACTCAAGAGGACAGAGGTAGAAGGGTCATCAAAAGTTTAAGGCCACCCTGGAGCTATAGAGTAAGTTCCAGGTCAGCCTGGGCTAACATGAGACCCTACCTCAAAAATAAAAATAAAAATAAATATTGATGCCTTAATTTCTATATCTATAAAATAATAATGTTAAATGAAGCTGTCCCTTTAGACTATCCTACCTCCTTCACCCATGGTACCCCATAACTTTGTTTTCTGAGTAGAAAGCTTGTTGAACAGAAGAATCATACAATTTAAGTGTTGTAGTGATTTAAATGTCTGGCCTCATAGACTCAAGCTTAAATCTTGAGTTGCCAGTGGGTGGAGGCCTACTGAAGAAGTATGTCATTGGGGGGTGGATCTTGGAATCTAGTCTTAAAGTGTGTGGAGAGCAGTTTGGATTTCTGGCTGTTCATGCTTTTTGTTGTTTGCTGGCTGCTGTTGGTGTCTCTGCTTCTATCTGTGGGAATAAGCCAGTTTCTTCTACCATTGATGGTGTTCCCTGGAATTTGTAAGCCTAAAATAAACCCTTTCCTACCATAAGCTGCTTCTAGTTGGATGCTTGTCCCAGTAGTCAGAAGCTGACTGCAACAAATATATTGTGTATACTAAAGAAAAAAAAAAAACATCATTTGACATTATATAAGATTTCTGGCCTGTATCCTGAAAAACTGGAGAAAGATGAAACTTTTATAGGACAAGACTAAGGAAACATAACAGTGAAATACAGGATGGTCTCCTGCATTTGACCCTCAAACAGAAAAATAGCATAAGTAAAAAATATATATATATATATATATATATATATATATATATATATATATATATATGAAATCCAAATAAAATCTGAAGTTTATGGTTCATAATGCTACAGCAGTGTTAATTTCTTAATTTTGATAAATGTGCTATAGATAAGTAAGATACTAATAAAGAAAGGAAAGATAAAAATAATACTAATTATGAAAAAAGCCAAGGAACATAGGAAAGGTAGTAATGAAGGTAAAGAAGTGAGTTGTCACGTTAGTTTTGCTGTGAAGGGCAGAGCTCCAGGACAGCAGCCATGGCCAAGGTGTAGGAACAGCAGGGCAAAGCCCAGACACCAAATATCCATGCTTGAAAACTTTAAAAAGACATCATTATTTTCATCTGGCACTTGCTTACATAGCTTCCATTGCTTTGTTTCACATCTTCCCAGCTATAAATAATTTGCATTCTGCCTACTACTAAATGCTCATTTTTCACTTCATTACAGAACCTCATACTGGGTTTCATGTTGCCTTTAAAATGCTGGATACAGATGGTAATGAGATGATTGAGAGAAAGGAGTTTGTTAAGGTAAGTGCATGCTAGTTATTGCAAGTTTATCATAATATACCTGATGCTATGCAATCATTTTATGCTTTTTAAAAAAGGTATATTCACTTTGTAGATGAAATATCAAGAATCATTTCTAAATTACATGTTCTAAGATGTATCCTGGAGAAAGAATATAAGTTTCCAAAATGAGAAATAAGCCTAAGGGTCTCTAATTTTTAAAGTTTTTTTTTTTTAAAGTTTTTAGAGGTAGAGTCTTGCTGTAGCCCAGGCTAACCTGACATTAGTCTCAGGCTGTCCTCAAATTCCCAGTGATCCTCCTAGCCTGAGTGCTAGGAATAAAGGTGTGTGCCACTATACCCTGCTAAAGTTTAATTTTTATGACTTTAGTAAAAAGGGTATCATAAGCTATATATGCTTTAAAGAATAAATTTTAAAGGCATGTTCAAAATCATACTTATACCAAAAAACAAAAGAATAAGAATAATAGAAACTTCAAGCCTTCATGAAGAATAGGAAAAACAGGGCTAGAGAGATGGCTTAGTGGTTAAGCACTTGCCTGTGAAGCCTAACGACCCCAGTTCAAGGCTCAATTCCCCAGGGCCCACAATAGCCAGATGCACAAGGGGGTGCATGTATCTGGAGTTCGTTTGCAGTAGCTAGAAGCCCTGGCGTGCCCATTCGCTCTCTCTTTCTCTCGGCCTCTTTCTCTCTCTGTCTGTCACTCTCAAATAAACAAATAAATAATAAACAAAAAAAAATTTTTTTTTTTGGTTTTTCGAGGTAGGGTTTTACTTTGGTCCAGGCTGACCTGGAATTAACTATGTAGTCTTAAGGTGGCCTCGAACTCGTGGTGATCCTCCTACCTCTGCCTCCCAAGTGCTGGGATTAAAGGCATGCACCACCACGCCCAGCTAAACAAAAAAAAAAATTTTTTTTGGTTTTTCAAGGTAGGGTCTCACTCTGGCTCAGGCTGACCTGGAATTCACTATGTAGTCTCAGGGTGGCCTCAAACTCTCGGTGATCCTCCTATCTCTGCCTCCTGAGTGCTGGGATTAAAGGCGTGCGCCACCACCCCCGGCTCTAAACAAAAAAATTTTTAAAAATAAAATTAGAATTAAAAAAATAGGAAAAATACAAAAAGCATGAATCAGTAGTTTTTTGAGGAATGTAAGGCTCATATTTGAAAAACTGAAGATAGAGTTGAAATATTGTTTTCATTCTATTTTGATTCTTTTTAATTTTATTTTTATTTATTTGACAGATAGAAAGGGGGGGAGAGAAAGAGAATGGCTCGCCAGGGCCTTCAGCCACTACAGATGAACTCCAGACACATCTGCCACCTTGTGCATCTGACTTATTTGTGGTTCTGGGGAATCAAACCTAGGTCCTTTGGCTTTGCCAGCAAATGCCTTAGCCACTAAGCCATCTCTCCAGCCCTTTTTAAATTTTTTTTAATAAAAAGGTTGCACACACAGACTCCTCCCTGGCCCCAATTCTGCTGAGGGTCTTCGGTAGGGTTATTGGAATTCATTATGGAGACCAAGAGGCCTCAGTCAGTGGGGGAAACATGGTGTCTCAGACTATTCCCATCCATCCTAAGGCTCTTTCAATCTTTGCACCCCGTCTTTCACAATAGTCCCTGAGCCTTGGTGGGCAAGATAGAGATCTGAATTAATGTTGTTTTCTGTAGACTCTGGATCTCTGTTTTTTTGTTTGTTTGGTTGGTTGGTTGGGATTTTTTAGCTAATTTTTTTGTTGTTGTTGTTTTTGAGGTAGGGTCTCGCTCTAGCTCAGCCTTGGAAAAATAAGAACAAGGCAAAATAAAAATCAGTAGACATGAAGAAATAATAAAGATTACGACAGGGCTGGAGGAGTGGCTTAGCGGTTAAGGCATTAATATTGTGAAAATGGTAATCTTACCTAAAGCAATTTACACATTTAATGCAATCTCCATCAAAATCTCAATGGCATTCTTCACAAAAAATAGAAAAGTATCCAAAAACTCATTTGGAATCACAAAAATTCAAATATCTACATAACCTGTATTACAGCACCATAGTAACCAAAATACCATGGTACTGGCACAAAAACAAACATGTACATCAATGGAACAGAATGGAGGTAAGTCTGGGTAGCTACAGCTACCTAATCTTTGACAAAAATGCCAAAAAAATACTCATTTGAGAAAAGACAACCTCTTCAGCAAACAGTTCTGGGAAAACTGGATGTGTATCTGTAGAAGGATGAAAATAAATTCTTGGGCTGGAGAGATGGTTTAGTGGTTAAGCACTTGCCTGTGAAGCCTAAGGACCCTGGTTCGAGGCTCAGTTCACCAGGACCCACGTTAGCCAGATGCACAAGGCGGCACATGCATCTGGAGTTCATTTGCAGTGGCTAGAAGCCCTGGTGTGCTCATTCTCTGTCTTTCTCTCTCCCTCCCCCCACCTTCTCTCTCTTGCTCTCAAATAAGTAAATAAAAATAAACAAAAAAATTTAAAACTTAAAAAAAATAATAAATTCTTATCTCTCTCCATGCACAAGAATCAACTCCAAATGGATCAAAGACCTTAATATCAGACCTGAAACTGAACTGCTAGAGGAAAAGGTAGGGAAAACCCTTCAACATATTGGTCTTGGCAAAGACTTTCTGAATATAACCCCAGTTGCTCAGGAAATAAAACCACCGATCAACTGCTGGGACCTCATGAAATTACAAAGCTTTTGTACAGCAAAGGACACTGAATAGAGCAAAGAGGCAACCTACAGAATGGGAGAAAAACTTTGTCAGCTATTCATCTGACAGAGGATTAATATCCAAAACAGACAGAGAACTCAAAAAACTAAATAATAAGAAATCAAACAACCCAATTTTTTTAAAAATGGCCACAGAACTAGAGAATTCTCAAAAGAAAAAATACAGATGCCATATAAACACCTAAAAAAATGTTCTACATCCATAGACTTCAGGGAAATGCATATTAAAATTACATTGAGATTCCACCTCAATTCTGCCAGAATGGCTACCATCATGAAAACAAATGACCATAAATGCTGGTGAGGATGCAGAAAAAGAGGAACTGTTCTACACTGTTGGTTGGAATGCCATCTGGTCTAGCCGTTGTGTAAATCAGTGCAGAGGTTCCTAAGACAGCTAAAAATAGATCTACCATATGACCCAGTTGTGCAACTACTAGGCATATATCCTAAGGACTCATCTCACTGTCTTAGAGATACCTGTTCAACCATGTTTATTGCTGGTCTATTCTCAATAGCTAGGAGATGGAACGAGCCTAGATGTCCCTCAACTGATGAGTGGATAATGAAGATGTGGCACATTGATACAATGGAGTTCCACTCAGTGGTAAAGAAAAATGAAATTTGCAGGAAAATGGATGGGTCTGGGAAGGATTATACCTAGTGAGGTAAACCAGACCCAGAAAGCCAAACATCACATGTTCTCTTATATGTGGATCCTAGCTACAAATGATTGAACTTATAAATGAGTAGAAATAAAACTCGGTAGCAGAAGCCAGTAAGCTAGAAAGGGGATATATAGCAAATAGAAAGGGATGGTAATAGGATGGTGTTGTTTATTATGTAAGTAGAAGAACAGATTAATGGGGCTGAAAAGGCCAAAGTGAGGTCAGGGGAATAGATTGAGTAAAGGAAAGGTGGAGGGAGGGCTAATCAAAATCTAAGAGGATATAAATAAATCATATTGAAACCTACTTTTTTAGACAATGGAACACCCAGAAGCCATAGATAGTTACTAGAAAATTTTCAGTGCCAGGGATGGGATTCCTTCCAGGGAGTTGTTGGCCAGGGAGGTCACTGATGCCCCACAAACATTACAGGCCATTGCCAAGGCTCTTGGTTTCCCACCAGGAATAGATGGTAAGACCTTATTGCTGAAGACTCCACATACTTGGGCTGCAAAGCTACTGAGAAATCCTGCTGGAGCTGAACTGAAAACCTCTTCCCTGTAGACCAACTGACAGAAATCTCAAAAATCTCTGTTGCATGCAGTTCAGTGGGGGAGAAAGAGAAATCACCAGTAGAGATACTCAACAGTGGATACTGCAAGTCTTAAATTTGGCCAACCCGGCCAAATGAGCCCACAGATGAAATAGTGGCATGTCTGTTGTGGTGGAAACCAACCACTCTGTAATTGGAGTGAAGGCTTGCTCCATGGGAGGGAATATATGCCTGATACTGAAGACCTACAATGGGTAGTCATGAGCCCTAGGGTTGTAACATCTGCTGGTGTGTGGATAATTGTATATAATGTGTTCACAAAACTGCCCAGTCAGCACTTCACTTAATGCTCATAGTCTTATATTAATGCTACTCTCACCTTTGGTTAGAGAAGCTTCTCTTTTCAGATGCCAGTGACCTTGGGGATGACTCAGAAGGCACCATGGTTCTGAGAAGTGCCAGCACTGAAATATCTCTATCACATCTTCCAAAGCTCAGGGTCCATTGTGAAAGAGGTGGCAGAAAGAATATAAGAGCCAAAGGAAGGGTAGGACTCCTTACAACGTGCTCCTCCAGACACAAAATGGTCTGGATATCCATGACCTCATAGTATCTGACACTACCTCCATAAGACCACCATAATAAGAGGAAGAGGTGATGACATAAAAATAAAAGAGAGCCAAGCGTGGTGTCGCACACCTTTAATCCAAGCACTCAGGAGGCAGAGGTAAGAGGATTGCTGTGAGTTCAAGGCCACCCTGAGACCCCATAGTGAATTCCAGATCAGCCTGGGCTAGAATGAGACCCTACCTTGAAAAACCAAAATAAATAAATAAATAAATAAATGAATAAAAGAGCGACTGATTGAGAAGGGAAAAGGGTATGATGGAGAGTGGAGTTTTAAGTGAGAAAGTGAGGGGAGAGAGGGAGTTATCATGGGTTATTGTCTACAATTATGGAGGTTGTCAATAAAGATAAATAAATTTTAAAAAGAAATGTTTAATACCAAATTTTTTAACCTGGTCAAGTAGAATAGGGCCTGAGTGGAGGCCCTAAAATTTTGTACATCCAGCAAAAAAAAAAAAAAAAGAGTGGTGTAGACTGTGGAGCCAAAAGTTGAAGAAGAATGAACAGGAAATGCAAAGGTGGGAACAATAAATTTAGAAAGAGATTTTTGATGATTAAAGGGGAAGATTAAGAGGAGAGGGCTCAGTCTGTAAAGGAATTACCTTGAAAATACGAGAACCCAAGTTCAGATTGCAGCACCCACATAAAAGCTGCGCATGTCAGCACACACCTATAATCCCAGTGCTGGGAGGTAGAGAAAATAGAGTCCTTGGGATGGTAAGCTCAGATCCAATGAGAAACCCTGTCTCAAAGAATAAGGTGGGGGGTGATTGAGGAAGATACCCAATGTCAACTTCTGACTTCCACACGCACACCCAATGCATGTACCTACACACACATTTTTAAAAGGGGGTGGGACTGGAGAGATCTCTTAGTGGTTAAGGGTCTTACCTACAAAGCCAAAGGACCCAGGTTGGATCCCCCAGGACCCACATAAGCCAGATGCACAAGGTGGTGCATTCATCACAAGTTCGTTTGCAGCAGCTGGAGGCCCTGGTGCACCCATTCTATCTGCCTCTCTGTCTCTCTTAAATAAATAAATAAAAATAAATGAGTATTTTTAAGAAGGGAAGCTTCTGGAAAGATGGCATAGTAATTAAAGCACTTGCTCGCAAAGCCTAAGGGTCCAGGTTCAGTTCCCCAGAACTCATGTAAGCCAGAGATACACATGTTGGCACATGCATCTGGAGTTCATTTGCAATAGCTAGAGGCCCTGACGTGCCCATCCCCCTGCCCTCCCTCCCTCCCTCTCTCTCTCTCTGTAATAAATAAATACAGTAAAAAATATATTTTACAAAGGTGATTGATTCAAAGGACAATATGTAGTTGCACAAGTAAAACGTGAAATGCCTATGTCATAGGCCACAAAATATCATTATTAAATTTGGGCGTGGTGGTGCATGCCTTTAATCCCAGCACTCTGGAGGTAGAGGTAGGAGGATTGCCATGAGTTCAAGGCCACCCTGAGACTCCATAGTGAATTCCAGGTCAGCCTGAGCTAGAATGAGACTCTACCTCAAAAAGCCAAAAAAATATGAATATATATACATATATATAGATATAGATCATTACTATCTAGCTACCTCTGCCTCAGGGACATGAAACAGATGGATTCATAGCTGTTATTACTACTCAAATATAAGGTGGTTATATGAAAATGCCACAACACATAAAATTAAGATTCTTGTAAGTTTATTATGCTGTTAGTTTGCAAATACCATGCCTTCTGAACCGTGTGAATTCTCTGATTTCATCCTTGGGAGTCACAAGATATACAGAGGTAGAGTGAGTTAGATTATCTGTTTTCCTAGTAAATCTTACTTATGGTTTTCCCCATCCATAAAAACTAGAAAGGTAGGGACAGTTTGTTTAATATGTGTAATAGGCAGCTTCCCATTGTTGGGATGAACATCCATACCAGACACACATTACGGGAGGAAGGGGTTTATTTTAAGCTCACTGGTCCAGGGGTTCTTCCAACAATGGTGGAAGAAGCTGCTTCCATACATCCAGGTAGAGAGAAACAGCCAAACAGCATACAAACCAAAAGCGGCAACCAGCGGGGATCCCATCAGAACTCAGACTTCTCTGCATACCTTTTGGCTATAATTCAGATTCACGCACAATGACACCTTAGGGATAGACTCCAGAATCCACCTCCAGTGACAACTCCTCCAGCCAGGTGGCTGGCAATCCAAGTTACAAGCTTTAATGAAACACCTGAGTCATGGGACACATACTTTCAAACTACCACATTCCGGCCCTGGCCCCATCAACTCTTAATCATCTCACATTGCAAATTGTAGTCAGTCCAAATTTAAGAGCCTTTGTGAACTTTAAGACTCTTCCAAACCCCCAAGTCTCAACTGATATTCAAGACTATCTCTTAGCTGTGAGACCTGTAAAATTAAAACAAGTTTCCTACTTCCAACAAATGGTAGAGAGTAAACATTTTCATTGCTATAAGGCATAACGTGGAGAAAATCAGTATCAGGTAAATGTCAAACACCTGCAGTTTAAGTAAGATGTCCATAACCAGTGACACCAGTCTCCAGATTTTCCATTTTCCATCCCTCCAGCTGGGCTGAGTAACCAGGGAAAACTTTCATCCAATACAACAGTGCTCCATGGAAGCCTTTACATAGTCCTGGTATATCCAAAACATCTTCAGATCTCCATTGCCAACAATGGTCCATCTTACAATGGCCTCAGTGGCTTCTTTCTACCAGGGACATCACCCTGCTCCATTTGCTGAACCTCATCAGCAACTCCTGGAACTGTGTATACTTTATGGCCTGCTTTCACTCATTTTTCATGCTTCCAAAACCAAGGTGAGCAGCCATACAGCCATATTGTTAATACCGGTTGGAAATCATTGTGACCTTGAAGAATAGGTTTCTTCCTTTCAAAAGAGTTTGCACTTCTACCATTCAGTCTTTCCTGGTTGGAATCACCTCTAGCATCTTTACCATTGTGTCAGTGTAAAGTAGTTAATGGTGGTAAACTGTTTAATAGTAGCTTCAGTAAATTAAACCTATCTGCCTGTAATTTTAAACATATTTGAATTTTTCCAACCTTAAATCTTATATCTTTCAGTTCTGTATCTGATCTGCCAAACACATTAGTCCATTACTAATTCAACCTTCATCAAACTCTCTGGGATTGGCAGAAGAATGAAGCCAGCCCATATGCCAGTAGCCCAGTTCCAACAAAGTTCTTTGCTATCTTTCCTTTCCTTTTGAAAGTTTGTAAACAAAGCCTCCAAAATACATTTCTCTATTCATTTAGCATTTTTAATCTCTCACCAAAATATCTCATAAAATTTAGCTTACTTGGAACTGAGCTAATAACCTCCTCCATGTAGATCAACTGACAGAAAACTGAAAGAAGCCATGCTGCATGCAGTTCAATGGGAGAAAGAGAAATCACGAGTGAAGATACTCAGCAATGGACACTGCAAGCCTTAAATTTGGCCACTGAGGCCAAATGAGCCAGTGGGTACAATAGTGGCATGTCTGTTATAGGGGAAACAAACCTCTCTCTAATTGGACTGGAGGCCCACTCCATAGGAGAGAATACATCCCTGATATTGAAAACCTACAACACAGGTAGTCATGAGCCCTAGGGGTGTAATGACTGCTGGTGTCTGGATCAATGTATATACTATGCTCACCAAACTGCCCAGTAAGCACTTCTCTTAATGTTCATACCCATATATTAATGCTACTCTCACTTTTGGTTAGAGAAGTTTCTCTTTTCAGATGGCAGTGACCTTGGGATGACTCAGAAGGCACCATTGTGCTGAGAAGTGCTCAGCACTGAAATATCTCTACCACATCTTCCAAGGCTCAGGGTCCATTGTGAAAGAGGTAGCAGAAAGAATGTAAGAGCCAAAGGAAGGGTAGGACTCCTTACAGTGTGCTCCTCCAGACACCAAATGGCCTGGATAAAAGAGAGACTAGGTGTGGGGGGGGGGACACAGATATGGTGGAGAGTAGAGTTTCAAAGGGAAAAGTGGGGGGAGGGAAGGAATTACCATGGAATATTGTTTACAATTATGGAAGTTATCAAAAAAATAAATAAATTTTTTAAAAATTAGCTTACCGCTTTCTATGGTTTCCACATTCTTCCATACATATTCCTCCTCCAGTACACAAGTTCTAAACGACCAAAGTCCACATGGTCAGATTAATCTCATTAACACCCCACTCTGGGCATTAATTTTTTACTTGTGGTATCAATTTTTTTAAATATTTTATTTATTAGAGAGAAGGAGGGAGAGAATGAGCATGCCAGGGCCTATAGCCACTGCAAACAAATTTCAGACATACATGCCATCGTGTGCTTCTGGTTTATGTGGGTAGTAGGAGTCAAACCTGGGTCCTTAGGCTTCACAGGTAAATATCTTAACTACTAAGGCATCTTTCCAGCCCTGAGTACCAAATTTCTATAGTAGACAGCTCCACATTGCTGAAATGAACATCCATGTCAGACACAGATTATGGGAGGATGGTATGGTGGTTTGATTTAGGTATAAATTTAGTTCTTTTGGGAATAACGCCTCCTAGAGGCAGTGTATTGTTGGGGGCAGGCTTATGGGTATTTTAGCCAGTTTCCCCTTGCCAGTGTTTGGCATGCACTCATGTGTCTGTTGTCCACCTTATGTTGACCAAGGGATGATGTCCACCCTCTGCTCATGCCATCATTTCCCCCTGCCATCGTGGGGCTAGTCTTAAGCCAAAATAAACTTTTTTCCCCACAAGCTACCCTTGGTCGGGTATTTTTGGGCAGCAGTGTGAACCTGACTGCAACAGAGGAGATTTATTTTAAGTTCATAGATCCAAAGGTGAAGTTCCATTAATGGCAGGAGTAGCTGCTTCCATATATCTAAGCAGAGAGGAACAACCAGACAGCCAGTAAAGACCAAAAGCAGCAAGCACCCCCATATTCTCTCTCTCTCTCTGTCTCTCCCTCCCTCCCTCTCCCTCCCTCCCTCCTTCCCTCTTTCCCTCTCTCTCCCTCCCTCCCTCTCTCTCTCTCTCTGCCTCTCTGTCGCTCTCAAATAAATAAATAAAAATGAACAAAAATTTTTTTAACTTTTAATTAAAAGTAGTGATAAAGTACTACTATGAAGTTTTGTGAAAATGTCTTAAAATACAATTTGCCTCAGTTTATTACTTTTATATTTTCTGAGGCATTTATGTTTTGTCAACATCTAGAGCTACATGCTATGTTAGTGTATTGCTCACATCCTTATCCCAAGAAACTAAAATAATAGCTATTTATGTGAGTTATTTTCTGCCAGGTATGATAAACAATACCTGCAGTGATCAAAGCTGGTGATAGTTTATCCATTTTATCTTTACCTTCTTAGATTGTACATCTGCTTGTGGTGTAAGTGTAGGGTTTTATTTAATATTTTATTTGTTTATTATTTGCAAGTAGACGGAGAGAGAGAGAATGGACATGTCATTCTTGCTACTGCAAACAAACTAAATATACGCACTACTTCGTGCATCTGGCTTTACATGGTATGATTTGAATATGAGTGTAAATCACCCATAGCCTGGGATATTTTTAATTGCTTTCTTTTATATTTATTAATATATTTATTTGACAGAAAGAGAAAATGGGCATGCCAGAGCCTCTAGCCACCACAAACAAACTCCAAATGCATGTACTGCATCTGGCTTAATGTGGGTACTAGGGAATTGAACCTGGGTCCTTAGGCTTTACGGGCAAATGCCTTAACTGCTAAACTATCTCTCCATCCACCTGGCATATTTTTTGAATAAGCTTGCAACTTAAGTCTCTAGCAGTCTGCTGGAGGAGATGTCACTGAGAGAAGATCTCTTATTCCAGCCCTAAGGTGAACTAAGAGTCATTTGGAGCTCTGGCTCTTTGTGTTTGCTAGCTGATGGTTATAGCTCTCTGCTATGAATCTATGGAATTGAGCAAGCTTCTTCTGCCCTGATGGAACTTTCCCTGAATCTGTAAGGCTGAAATAAACCCTTTCCTCCTATATACACTGCTTCTGGGCAGATGTTGTTTCCAGCCATGGAAAGTAACTGCAACAGAAAACTGGTACCAAGAGTAATATCATTGCTGCAGTGAATCTAACCATGTGGGTTTTGATCTTTTCGAATGTGTTTGTGGGAGAAATATGGAAGGATTTGGTACTTTGGACTGAAGAAGTCTTGCAGTGTTGCACAAAGAGCTTGATGGGTTATTTTGATAAGAATTTTAGCCGGGCGTGGTGGCGCACGCCTTTAATCCCAGCACTCGGGAGGCAGGTAGGAGGATCGCCGTGAGTTGGAGGCCACCCTGAGACTACATAGTGAATTCCAGGTCAGCCTGAGCCAGAGTGAGAGCCTACCTTGAAAAACCAAAAAAAAAAAAAAAAAAAAAGAATTTTGTTGTTGTTTTTGAGGTAGGGTCTCACTCTAGCCCAGGTTGACCTGGAATTCACTGTAGAGTCTCAGGGTGGCCTTGAACTCACAGCAGTCTTCTTTCCTACCTCTGCCTCCCAAGTGCTGGGATTAAAGGCATGTGCCACCATGCCAGGCTCTTTGCTGCGAATTTGAGATTGCTAAATGACTTGTGGATTGTAAAGGCTAAACTTTTGAACTTGTAAAGGGAAAAGAGGAAACTTTGTTGGAACTGGTCTACTGGCAGAAAGACTGGCTATGTTCTTCTGCCTATACCCACAGAGTTTGATTGAGATTTAATAGACCGGTATGTTAGGTGGAAGGTATAGAACAGAAAGATAGTTTACCACAGGAAAAATTCTAGCAAGTTTAGAGTTACTGGCACAGAAACTGGTTTTAGGTTACTTAGCTGCAATTGTTAAGCAGATTAACTATTAAGAGTGAGCCAACTGTTTTGTATGGAAACGATGGAAAAGATGCCTAAGGATGAAATCCACCCATGGAAGGCACAAATGAGTAGGAATGCAAACTATTTTGCAAGGAAGAGGCTTGAAGGAAGAATTCTAAAAACAAATGTAACCTGCTCTTCAAAGTTTAGCCCCCCCCCCCCCAATTTATAAATTTGGTTATGCCACAAACCTAGTTACTTGTTTGGGAAACATGAGAAGTGCAGGGAAGTTGGTCATGAAGTACAACGTGGCATTGTTTTATAGTTTGTTTGGTTTGGTTTTTCCAGGTAGGGTCTCACTCTAGCTCAGGCTGACCTAGAATTCTCTATGTAGGGTGGCCTCGAACTCTTGGTGGTCCTCCTACCTCTGCCTCCCAAGTGCTAGGATTAAAGGAGTCCACCCCATGCCTGGCCCAACATGGTTTTGTTTCTATGAATGGCCACTGGTAAAATGAAGCAGGGTTGAAATCCCTGTGTGAAGCCCCAGTAAAGCCATTACATGAAGGTGAACCACTTCCAGGAGCCACTGAGATGTAGCATGTGAAGCAGGGTTGTTGGAATCCCTGTGTGGAGACCCAATAAAGCCATTGTATGAAAATGAACTGGTTCCAGCTGCTGCTGAAATGTGACACTGGGAAATGGGGTTGAAACCCCTGTACAGAGACCAAGTAAGGCCATTGTGTGGAGCTATGAAGATGAATGATGTTTCAGATATACCAAAGCTGTGGAATGACTACCATGCAGAGCTGCTAGCCCAGGATGAAGTTTTCACCCAGGCTGTGCTCAGCCCATATGAAGGGACAGAATTGAAAATACCGAAACCATCACTAGTTACAGATGTTGGACTTGAACTACAAGTGTTTGATGTTTACCTGATGGCTGTTGATTTTTCATTTGTCCAGTCTCTTCTTTCTATGCATTTTTGCAGTGGAAATGTTTACTCTGTGCCATTATGTGTTAGAAATATATAACTTGTGTTTTAATTTTACACGGCTCACAGTTATAAGACGGTCTTTTTTATTTATTTATTTGATTTATTTGAGAGAGAAAGAGAGAATATGAGTATGCCAGGGCTTTCATCCACTATAAATGAACTCCAGACACATGTGCTATCTTGTGCATCTGGATTATATAGGTCATGGGGAATCAAACCTGTGTCGTTTGTCATCAGATGAGGTTTTGGGTTTTGAGATTTTGAACAATGTTAAAGTTGTTAAAGACATAAGGACCTTTAAAGTTGGAATGAGTGCATTTTGCATTGTGAGATGATCATGAGTCTAAAGAAGTCCCAAACATAATGTGGTGATTTGAATGGAAATGTATGTCCTCCTTAGGCTGAGGTTTGAGGTTTGTTTTTTGTTTTTTTTTTAATTAAACTTGCAACTTAAATCTCCAACAACCTTCTAAAGAAGCAGATCTTTTAGTCCAGCTCTAACATCTATTCAGAGCCAGATGGAGCACTGGCTGTTAGTGTTTGCTGCCTTTTGGTTGTGCCTTTCTGCTACAGACCTCTGAAGGTGAGCCAGCTTCTGCCCTGATGGAACTTCTGAATCTGTAAACCTGAAATGGACCCTTTTCTCCCATAAGCTGCTTCTGGTCAGATGTTTGGCCCAGCAACAATAAAAAAAAAAAAAAGCACATGGGTACTGGGAAGTCTAACCCATGCCATCATGCTTTGCAACCAAGTACCTCTAACCACTGAACAATCTCTCCAGCCCCAATGCCAGGTTTTTGAAGCAACTTCTCTAAAGAATAGATTTTATAAGGAGGGGATATGATGGAGAATGGAATTTCAAAGGGGAAAGTCGGGGAGAGGGTATTACCATGGGATATTTTTTATAATCATGGAAAATGTTAATTAAAAATTGAGAAAAAATAGATTAATAACAAGTATTTTTACTAGTAGGAATTGCTTCTTAGGTAGTCTTCATTTCACATTGCTTTTATGCTGGAAGGAAGGAAATCCTACCAACTGTTAATATAGTGGTTTTATAATTCTATCATGCTAAATGTACCTGCTAGAGTTATTACTAAACAAATATGTGAAGTATAGCCAGTCCCTGTAGAAAATGTGAGGCATAGCCAGTCCCTATAGAAAATGTGAGACATAGCCAGTCCCTGTAGAAAATGTGAGGCAGAGCTGGAGAGATGGTTCAGCAGTTAAGACAGCATGCCTGTGAAGCCTAAGGACCCATGTTCAACTCTCCAGATCCCACATAAGCCAGATGGTCCAGTGTTGGATGATCAAGTGGATAGGGCATATGTCCTCTCTATGGCTTGGAGCCAAGAAGAAGGGAGAAGGAAAAGCTTTAAGGCAGAAAAATTATCCTACCAGGCTGTCAGAGATGTGCTCCAGCCATCTGGGGGTTTTGAGAGCCCACAAACAATAGCCTCAGCCTTGGCCTTACAGTCCTGCCCAGGGGAATTACAATTCTAATTCACCATGGCAAAAGAAAGAGAGGGAGGGGCAGGGTGAGAGAAAGGGCAGAGTGGAGATGGAGGAAACCCAGGGAAGTGATAATTGGACAGATGGTTTAAGCCATTCCAAGAAACTGATATTTGGGATAAGTGGTCTGGGTCACTTTTGGAAAACAGAGTTATAATGAAGTGGCCATCAGAGTCTAAAAATGGAGACATTCTAGTTCTAACAAAAACCATGGTGTTTGTGCTACGTTCACAAGAGAACTGCAAAAACTGATTGAATAGACTGATCACAATAAATGTCAGGCAGTATAAAGTTAAACAGACCTCTGCTATGTGTTTAGCCAAAAGAACACATAAGTCTGTGTACAGAAAAAAAGAATTCTACAGAGCTGGGCATGGTGGTGCACAGCTTTAAATCCCAGAGCTCAGGAGGTACAGGTAGGAAGATTGCAAGGAGTTGGAGGCCAGCCTGGGACTACAGAGTGAATTCCAGGTCAACCTTGGCTAGAGACCCTACCTCGAAAAAAAAAAAAAAAATGAGTTCTACAAGAAAAACTATGGCAGTTTGATTCACAGTAGCCAAAACATAGAGACCAGCAAACATCGATAAGCACATAAATGAATATGCATCCAGTTTAGCACATTCAGCAATAAAGAAGAACAAACTACATGGATGGATAAATCTCAAGACCATTATATGGAGTTAAAGAAGGAAGACACAAGAGAATATGATTTCCCTGGGATTTCTAAACTAGGTGAAACTAATTTAGGTGAGGGAAAGTTACAACTGCCTTCATGGGGGTGCAGGGAGAACAGAATGACTGGAAAGAAACATGGGGACACTATCAAACTTATATAGAAAAGATTTGTATTATAATATTAGTGATTTTTTTTTCTGCACAGCTCTAGATAATAACTGAGTTTGAACCATAGGTAGAAGAAGTACAGGTGAGCCAAAAATGGCAGAGTAACAGTTGGTGAACGATGCTAGTGATAGTTATATAGTGATCTATTATAGAGGTTTTTTCACTTTGTTTAACCATGTCAACTTTTATATGGTAAAACTTTAAAAAGAGGTGAAGGTAATAAGCAAAAAGAGAATTTTTTTTAATTGAGTATTGAACCTGACATTATACATTAGGTTTTCAATTTAAGACATAAAAGGTCAAATAAATGTAAAGCATTTCAGCTTTTTTCCCTGAACTATGTAGGGAGGGGTTTGGAAAACTGAGAGATTTAAAAGAACTCAAGACAAAACCATTCACCTCGAACAAACATAACAGAAGTAGCTACGTTTGAGATTATTTGCAGTAGCTTGTAAACTAACAAATCATCTAAGAAAA
Organism: Jaculus jaculus; assembly: GCF_020740685.1. Lineage (NCBI taxonomy): Eukaryota > Metazoa > Chordata > Mammalia > Rodentia > Dipodidae > Jaculus > Jaculus jaculus. The sequence continues at coordinate 29,202,753 of NC_059108.1, forward strand.
AAAAAATAGCCAAAATTTGTTTCCTAATTATAATCCGTAGTTTGGGGTTTTGTATACATCTAGGTTTTTTAATCTTTTTTTTTTAATCTGCTTTCCATCTGAAGCCTGGTATAGATGATTGAAAGGTAGGTAGGTTATATACTCAATTTCAAGAGACTACTGCTAAGTTTATGGTTAGAAAACATAATTATTTAAAATTTTTAATTTATTTTTTTGTTTTGCTATGTGTGTATATGGTGTATGCCCATGTGTGCAAATGTACATATCCTGTGCACACGTGTGCAAAAGCCAGAGGCAGGTGTCAGATGCCCTCCTCTGTGGCTCTTCTACCATATTTCCCTGAAACAGAGTCTCTCACTGAAACTGCAGCTCACTGTTTTCCAGTTAGACTGATGGTCCAGGAAACCCCAGTGATCCTTATGAGTTTGAACAACCCCCTCAGCACTGAGGTTACAGGGTGGTCATGCCTAACTTTTCATATGGATGCTGGAAATTGAACCCAGATCCTCATGCTTGCATAGCAAATACTCATACTCAGCCCCTAAATCTTTATTTTTAATGCCTTATAAATAAAAAGGGAAGAATAGAGAGAAAGAGAGAGATAGGCGGGCAGGCAGGCAAGCAGGCAGGCAGACAGACAGACAAAAGCTTTTGGGGTGGTTTTTTTATTTAGGTAGTGTCTCATTCTAGTTCAGGCTGACCTACAATTCACTCTAGTCTCAGGGTGGCCTTAGAACTCTGCAGTCCTCCTACCTCTGCCTCCTAAGTGCTAGGATTAAAGGCATGTACCACCACGCCCAACTTTTTGGTTTTTCAAGGTAGAATTTGCTCTAGCCCAGGCTGACCTGAAATTTACTATATAGTCTCAGGGTAGCCTTGAACTCATGGCAATCCTCCTACCTCTGCATACCAAGTTTTGGGATTAAAGGCATGTGCCACCATGCCTGGCTTCTTTTTTTTTTTTTTTTTTTTTTTGGTTTTTCGAGGTAGGGTCTCACTGTAGCCCAGGCTGTCCTGGAATTCACTATGGAGTCTCAGGTGGCCTCGAACTCACGGCAGTCCTCCCACCTCTGCCTCCCGAGTGCTGGGATTAAAGGCATGCGCCACCACGCCCGGCCTTTTTTTTTTTTTTTTTTTTTTTTTTTTTGAGGGGGACTCTGACAACTCTCAGGTCTATGTTCCCCTGTGGGACTGGAATTACAAGCATACATGGCCACACTTAACTGTTTACATGGGATTTTGAGATTTGACCTGGCAGTTTCAGGCCCTCATTTTTTTTTTTCCACTATATAGTCTCAGAGTGGCCTTGAACTCACAGCAATCCTCCTACCTCTGCCTCTTGAGTGCTGGGATTAAAGTCGTGTGCCATCACACCTGGCATGCCCTCATTCTTATACAGGACACACACTTAACCTCTGAGCTATAATTCCAGCAAGTACTATATATTTGAAAATGTGGCTCTAAACTTTCAGTGAAATAAAAATGAATAAAATTCTCTTTCAAAAGAGGGACAGTATAAACATCAATTTTTCATAGTCTGCTTCCTTTACAACACATCTGTTAAGTAAGCTACCTTTCTTAAGAAAAAAGTGTAATAATGTCAGTACATTTGTTATCAGTTTTCTCCTTTTCTTACAAGGTCTGTGGGGAAAAGAATATATAGGACATACGATATAAAATAAGTAGCACATATTTTATAATAACCTGGCATATATTTTTAGATAATCTTGAAAAATCCAGTGCACCTATGTGTAAGTTCATATTTGCAACCTTTTTTATTTTTTATTTTTTGCAATCTTTTTAGCTGCAAAAGATCATAAGTAAACAAGATGATTTCAAGACAATGAAAACTGGTGAAACAGAATATCAGGTATGTACACATAAGTATTTCCAATCAGAGATAGCTGTTCTCTTCTGTTTCTCTAAATCTAGATCATTGGGAAGATTTACCAATAACTTTTTCTTTCTTAGTGTAACAGCCCACCTTATATATAGATAATACAGACATGACCTGAAGTTAGCTTGAGTTCTTTCTGCTTTGTATATTTCTGCCTTGTATATTTCTTTGCTGACCAGTTTCTCATGAGACCCTTGATACATGCTAGTTGCCCTCCCAACTTTCCAGTCCTCACCCTTTATTCTTCACCAGTTAGAAACATTGCCTTCTACTAACAACCAAATCTAGTCTCATTCAGAATGGCAACATACCATGGCATGCACCAGGTCTTGGATGGGCAGACAGAGCCTTCAGTTGATTTGTGAGTCCCTAGTGGGGGTGCTGAAATTTGTCTGTATTTTCAAATGCCTTGTTGTGCTTGAAATTTGTTCAATTATTTTGGAACAGATTGGGCTAGAGAGAGACCCTAGTTTGAAAAAAAAAAAAAAAAAAAAAAAAAAAGCCTGAAAACTGGGAAATACCTATTTGCTAAGAACAAATTAAAGTATATTAAGTTGTTACAATAGTGGCACACACTCCTCTTGTCCCAGCACTTGGGAGGCTGATATGGGAAACTCAGGAGTTCAAGTCCATGCTGGGCTTTATAACAAGACTTGCTCAGTAAGAGTGACAATAAGAGGCTTGGGTAAAGTGGGTAAAGTACTTTGCCGAGCATGCATGGAGGCCCTGGGTTTGATCCCCCAGCACCACATACACTGGGAATGGTAGCACATGCCTCTATAATCTCAGCATTTGGGAAGTAAAGGCCAACCTAGGATACATTAGACCCTGTCTCCAAAAAAAAAGTAAAAATAGATTTATAAACAATATCAATGGCTTATGAATAGTAATTTTAAAACAAATACGGAGCTGCACATGGTGGTGCATGCCAACACTCAGGAGGCAGAGGTAGGAGGATCACCATGAGTTCAAGGCCACCCTGAGACTACATAGTGAATTCCTGGTCAGCCTGAGCTAGAATGAAACCCTACCTTGAAAAACCAAAAAAAAAGAAGAAGAAGAAAATACTAAATATAGGATTAAGCTGCAACTTTATTTGGCTCTTACTCTCAAAGCAGTACTTGAATCAAAAAACATTTAGAAAAACATTTGCTATACACTCTATTACTTGGGCTTTGCATGTGGTAAATATCAAAATTAGAAACTTTCCTTCTGATGGAAATGTAGAAGTTCCATCTAGAATACCTAATACTACAGACCTGGAAAATTATCAGTGTTCATATGTTTAAAACTATCTAATTCTTTGGAGCAAGACAGTTTTCCCCAAGCTTGAGTATTTGGGCATTTTAGCAAACTATTTTGTCAACTTTTTTTTTTTTTTTTTTTTTTTTTTTTTTTTTTTGAGGTAGTCTCACTGTAGGCCAGGCTGGGCTGACCTGAAATTCACTCTGTCACCTCAGGGTGGCCTCGAACTCATGGTGAGCTCCCTACCACTGCTTCCCAAGTACTGGAATTAAAGGTGTGTGCCCCAATACCCAGCTAATATTAGATTAATTCTTACTGTACCATAAACCTGAGACAGACACCCCCAGCTTAATTAGATATATAGGAACTTAGCACTGTGGAGAAAGTTGACTCTAGTAATAGAAATCTCATTCACAGCTGCTTTGAACAGCAAAGAAAATAGTCACTCTTTCACAAAACATATTATCTATGGTGGGGAGTAGGAAATTAAAATTTTAATAAATAATTAAGGGTCACAGTTGCTAATAGATACCAAAAAGAGGCTCTCTGCAATCTTTCATTTCTTTTTTGTTTAATACTTTATTTATTTATTTATTTATTTATTTATTTATTTATTTATTTATTTGAGGCGGAGAGGGCAGAGAAAAAGACAGAATGGGCACACCAGAGCCTCCAGCCACTGCAAATGAACTCTAGACCCGTGTGCATCTGGCTTATGTGGATCCTGGGGAATCAAACCAGGGTCGTTAGGCTTTGCAGGCAAATGCCTTAACTGCTAATCCATTTCTCCAGACCATGTTTCTTTTTCTTTTTCTTTTTTTAAAATTATTTTACTTGCAAACAGAAATATAGACACAGAAAGAAAGAGAAGTATGGGTACACCAGGGCCTCTGGCCACATTGCAGACAAACTTCAGATGCATGTGCCACATTGTGCATCTTGCTTTACATGGGTATGAGGGAATCAGCCCTGTATTATTAGACTTTGCAGGCAAGTTCCTTAACCACTAAGTCATCTCTCCAGCCCTAATCTTTCATTTCTTTGGATTTGACAACCCTCTGTCTTGAATGGGCAGGGTCAAGAGAAAAGTAGCAATGGCACTGCCAAGTGCTGGTAAATTAATTAAATTACTTGTCTCTAAGGGAGAAGAGATCAGAAGTAAAACCAACATAATAAAGTTGGAGACAAGCAGGACAGATGTGACACAGGCCATACTTAATTGGCTAAAGAGCAAGTCTAGTGGAGGGGTGGGCAGGCATGGTGGTGTACACCTTTAATCCCAGCACTTAGCAGGCTTAGGGTGGAGGATTGCTGTGAGTTGGAAGTCAGCCTGGAGCTATACAGCGAGTTCCAGGTCAACCTGGACTAGAGTAAGACCCTACTTCAGAAAAAAGAAAAAAGTAGGCACTGTGATTGAACAAGCACATTCTTTTCTTTATTTTAATGAATATTCATCTTTTCTTAATTTTTATTCGTTTATTAGAGACAGAGAGGGCGAGAAAGAGAGAGAATGGGCACACCATGGCCTCTAGCCACTGCCAACAAACTCCAGATACATGCAACACCATGTGGCTAATGTGGGACCTGGAGAATCTAACCAGGATCCTTTGGCTTTGCAGGCAAATGCCTTAACTGCTAAGCCATCTCGCCAACCTTCATGAATATTCTTTTATCTCTTTTATTTTTATTTTTTATTAGATACTGACATATTTTTATTACCTTTTCTATTTTAATTTTTTTTTATTAAGAACATACTTTATATGGATTCATCATGTGTTGGTACCATCTTTTCCCTCCTCCCTGCCCCCATTCTGCTGTGGGTCCTCATTGGGTTTGCTGGTATTTCCCATGGGGTTGTGGATTATGTGTTGTGGGAGCAGCCCACAGTCAGTTATTGGAAGAAGGCAATGCCTGTGGGTCTGATGTGCCAACCTGTGGCTGTTAAAATCTTTCTGTCCCCATCTGCAAAATTCCCTGAGCCTGGTTAGGTATGGGTTTTTTGTTGTTGTTGTTTTGCTTTTTTCTCAATTTTTATTAACATTTTCCATGATTATAAAAAGTATCCCATGGTAATACCCTCCCTCTCTCTCCCCCACTTTCCCTTTGAAATTCCATTCTCCATCATATCCCTTCCCCATCTCAATCAGTCTCTCTTTTATTTTGATGTCATGGTCTTTTCCTCCTTTTATGATGGTCTTGTGTAGGTAGTGTCAGGCACTATGAGGTCATGGATACCGAGGCCATTTTATGTCTGGAGGGAGCACATTGTAAGGAGTCCTACCCTTCCTTTGGCTCTTATATTCTTTCCGCCACCTCTTCTGTATTAGATGGTTGGGTGTGTTTTAAGTCTACTTCAATGATGAGCTTTTAGGAAACTCTGAATTTTTTTTCTTTTTCTTTTTTTTTTTTAATTTGTTTAGAGAGAGGGAGACAATTGGGGCACACCAAGGCCACAGCCACTGCAATTGAGTTTTAAATGCTTGTGCCACCTAGTGAGCATATGCAACCTTGCACTTGCCTCATCTTAGTACATGTAGCTTTCATGGGATCTGGAGAATGAAACATGGATCATTAGGCTTCACAGGCAAGCACCATAACTGCTAAGCCATCTCTCCAGCCCAAGCCTCTGGATCTCTGCTTTTGTAGATGTTGAGTATCCTCAGTGTCTGTCTCATTCACCCTGGAACTGCTTGTCAAGCTCACCATGAAAGCAGCACACTTGATCATCTTTCTACTTCCTCTATGATTTCACCTGGGCTGTGGCTGACATGTGAGGGATGGTTTATCTCCTTGGGTCTTGCTACCTTCTGAAAAAGCAAAACAGATTCTCCAGTGGAGAGATAAGTCAGCATAGGTTAAATTGAATGAATATTATTAGTTTTTTTCCTTCATTTTTTTATTGACGACTTCCATGATTGTAACCAATATCCCATAGTAATTCCCTCCCTTCCCCCACTTTCCCCTTTGAAACTCCACTGTCCATCATATCCCCTCCCCATCTCAATCAGTCTCTCTTTTATTTTGATGTCATGATCTTTTCCTTCAATTATGATGGTCTTGTGTAGGTAGTGTCAGGCACTGTGAGGTTATGAATATCCAGGCCATTTTGTGTCTGGAGGAACACATTGTAAGGATTCCTACCCTTCCTTTGGCTCTTACATTCTTTCTGCCACCTTTTCCACAATGGACCCTGAGCCTCAGAAGGTGTGATAGAGATATTGCAGTGCTGAGCACTCCTCTGTCACTTCTTCTCAGCACCATGGTGCCTCCTGAGTCATCCCAAGGTCACTGCCATCTGACAAGAGAAGGTTCTCTACCCAAAAGTGTGAGTAACATTAATATATGAGTATGAATATTAAGAGAAGTGCTTACTGGGCAGTTTGATGAGCATAGTATATACATTTAGCCAGATAGCAGCAGATGTTACACCCCTAGGGCTCATGACTACCCCTGTTGTAGGTTTTCAGTATCAGGGATGTATTCCCTCCCATGGAGCAGGCCTCAATTCAAATTAGAGGGCAGTTCATTTCCCCAGTAACAGATGTGCCACTGTTGCACCCATTGGCTCATTTGGTCTGGCTGGCCAAATATAAGACTTGCAGTGTGCACAGTTGAGAATTTTCACTGGTGATTTCTCTCTCTCCTGTTGAACTACATGAAGTGTGGCTTTTTCTAGCTTTCTGTCAGCTGGTCTACATGAAGGAGGTTTTCAGCTCAGTTCCAGCAGGGTTGCTCAATGACCTTGCAGTCCAAGGATATGGAGTCTTCAGCAAGGGTCTTACCATCTATTCCTGGTGGGAAACCAAGGGCCTCGGCAATGGCTTGTAATTTGGGGGGGACGTCAGGGACTCCCTGGCCAACAACTCACTGGAAGGTATCCCGTCCTTGGCACTGAAAATTTTCTAGCAACCATCTATGGCTCCTGAGTGTTCCATTGTCCAAAAAAGTAGGTTTTCCATATGATTTATTTATATCCTCTTAGATTTTTTAAAGGTTTTTTTTACTTATTTGAGAGCAACAGAGAGAGAGAGAAAGAGGCAGGTAGAGAATGGGTGTGCCAGGGCCTCCAGCCACTGCAAACAAACTCCAGACGCATGCACCCCCTTGTGCATCTGGCTAACATGGATCCTGGGGAATTGAGCCTTGAACCAGGGTCGTTAGGCTTCACAGGCAAGCACTTAACTGCTAAGCCATGTCTCCAGCCCTCTTAGATTTTGATTAGCCCTCCCACCACCTTTCCTTTACTTAGTCTCTTCCCCGACCTCACAAAGACCTTTTCACCCACATTAATCTGTTCTTCTACTTACATATATGTAATGCCATCCTATTAAGTCCCCTCCCCCTCTTTTCTATTCCCATTATATCTCCTTTCTAGCTTACTGGCCTCTGCTACTGAGTTTTTTCCTACTCACACAGAAGTTCAATCATCTGTAACTAGGATCCACATCTGAGAGAGAATATGGGATATTCAGCTTTCTGGGCCTGGGTTAACTCACTTAGTATAATCCTTTCCACATCCATTTTCCTGTAGATTTCATAACTTCATTTTTCTTTACCGCTGAGTAGAACTCCATTGTGTAAATGTGCCACGTTTTCATTATCCACTCATCAGTTGAAGGCCATCCAGGCTGGTTCCAGTTCCCAGCTATTGTGGCAATAAACATGGTTGAACAAGTATCTGTATGGTAGTGAGACAAGTCCTTAGGATATATGCCCAGGAGTTGGTATAGCTGGGTCATATGGTAGATCTGTTTTTAGCTGTCTCATTCATCATTTAGTATTGTATTGTTTACTTCCCATGATTTTGTCTTTGCTCTATAGCTTTTCTTGCTATTGATTTGTATTGATCCCATTGTGATCAGATAGAATGCAAGGAATTATTTCAGTTTTCCTGAGTTTGTTAAATTTCCTTTGTGTACTAATATGGTCTGTATTAGAGAATGTTCCATGTGCTGCTGAAAAGAATGTGTATTCTGCAGCATTTGGATGAAATATCATATATATATATATATATATATATATATATATATATATATATATATATATATATATATATACACATACATATATATATATGTTAGGTCCATATGTTCTATGACCTCATTTAATCCAGATGCCTCTCTGCTTATTTTTTATCAGGATGACCTGTTAATTGATGCAAATGGGATGTTGAAGCCACCCACTACAACAGTGTTTGGTGTTATCTGTAACCTTAGTTCTAATAGCATTTGTTCGATGAAGTTGGGAGCCCCCATGTTCAGTGCATATATGTTTAGGACTATAATGTCCTCCTGTTGGAGTGTGCCTTTAATCAATATAAAGTGACCTTCCTTATCTTCCCTAATTAATGTTGGACTAAAGTCTACCTTGTTAGATATTAGGATAGCAACCCCTGCTTGTTTTCTAGGCCCATTTGCTTGAAACACCATTTTCCAACCTTTCACCCTAAGATAGTGTCCGTCCTTTGTAGAAAGGTGAGTTTCTTGGAGGCAACAAATTGAAGGATCCTGCTGTTTAACCCAGTCTGCAAACCTATGTCTTTTGGTTGGGACATTGAGGCCACTGATATTAAGAGATATTATTGATATTATTATTATTGATATTATTATTTTTGCTATTTTTCTTGTTTTGTAGTTCTTCTTGTTTTACCTTTGCTCTCTTGTATTAATTAGTATTTGAGTATGGTTTGCTTTTTCCAGGTTCCTTATATGTGTGCTTTTCTTTCTCTTCAGCATGGAGGATTCTTTCAAGTATTTAATGTAGAGCTGGTTTTGTCTTCAAATATTCCTTTAGCCTGCTTTTGTTGTGAAACATACTTATTTCTCCATCTATTTGAATGGATAGCTTTGTAGTATAAAATAGCCTTAGTTGACAGTTGTTATCTTTCAGAACTTAGACTACATCATTCTAAGCCCTTCTGGACTTTTAAAGTTTGTGTTGAGTAATCTGCTATGATCCTGATGGGCTTGCCTTTGTATGTGTCCTGATTTTTCTTTCTAACTGTTTTCAATATATTTTCTTTAATTTGTATGTTTGGTAGTTTAATTATAATATGGTAAGGAGAGGTTCTTTCCAGGTTTTGTCTGTTTGGTGTTCTAAAGGTTTCCTGTATCTGTGTTGGCATCTCTTTTCTCTTTCCCAATTTGGGGAAGTTTTCTCCTATGATTTTGTTGAAAATGTCTACTATGCCTTTGGAGTAAAATTCTTCTCCTTCTACTATACCCTGAATTCTTATATTTGATCTTTTCATAGTGTCCCAAATATCTTGAAATTCCCACTCATACTTTCCTATTAGTTTGTCTTTCTCTTTGTTGGACTGTATTAGATCTGTCACCTGGTCTTTTGGGTAAATACATGATCGATTGATTGATTGATCTGATTGGTTGGATTTTTGTTCTTTCCTCCCTATTTGTTTTAGGATTTCATTGAATTACTGTGTTGGACATGATGAATTCTTTCCTAGCTCTCCTTTTTTCATCCATTCCTCTAATGAAATTTACTCTTTCCTTTGCTCTCTTGATCACAACTGTCTTTTTTTTTTTTTTTTTTGAGAGCTGCAGACAGAGAGAGAAAGACACATAGAGGGAGAGAGAGAGAATGGGCACGCCAGGGCTTCCAGCCACTGCAAACGAACTCCAGACGCGTGCACCCCCTTGTGCATCTGGCTAACGTGGGACCTGGGGAACCGAGCCTCGAACCCGAGTCCTTAGGCTTCACAGGCAAGCGCTTAACCACTGAGCCATCTCTCCAGCCCATCATCACAACTGTCTTTCTTCCTCCTCTGTGGTGGGATTCCTCTAAGCATCCACTCAGCTGCTGGCTTAGGGTCATGACTTGCTTTAGTCTATGCTCATCTTGAAATATCCCTGTCTCACCATCGATTTAAAAGATACCCTTGGGCTGGAAAGATGGTTTAGTGCCTGCAAAGCCTGAGGACTTGGGTTCAGTTCCTCACTACTCACGTAAACCAGATGCACAAGGTGGTACATGCATCTGGAGTTTGTTTGCAGTGGCTAGAAGCCCTGGTATATGTTCTCGTTCTCTCTCTCTCTCTCTCTCTCTCTCTCTCTCTCTCTCTCTCTTTGTCTCTCTCTCTCTCTCTCATAATAAATAAATAAAAATTTTCTTGGGTTGGAGAGATGGCTTTGCGGTTAAGCGCTTGCCTGAGAAGCCTAAGGACCCCCGTTAGAGGCTCAATTCCCCAGGACCCACGTTAGCCAGATGCACAAGGGGCACAAGTGTCTGCAGTTTGTTTGCAGTGGCTGGAGGTCCTGGCGCGCCCATTCTCTGTCTCTCTCTATCTGCCTCTTTCTCTCTCTGTGTCACTCTCAAATAAATAAATAAAAATTTAAAAATAAAATAAAGATATAAAAAATATTTAGACAAAAAAAAATTCTTAAAAAAAGATAACCTTGCCAGGCGTGGTGGCACAAGCCATCCAGCACTTAGGAGGCAAAGGTAGGAGGATAGCTGTGAGTTTGAGGTCACCCTGAGATAACATAGTGAGTTCTAGGTCAGCCTAGGCTAGAGTGAGACCCTACCTCAAAAAAAGAAACCTTATTAGATTTAGCAATTTGGGTTAGCAACTATTTGTTTTTATTTATTTATTTGAGAAAGAGAAAGAGGGAGAGAGAGAATGGGTGCTCCAGGGCCTCCATCCACTGCAAATGAACTCCAGATGTATGCACCACCTTATACATCTGGCTCACATGGGTCCTGGGGAATCAAACCTGGGTCCTTTGGCTTTGTAGGAAAGCACCTTAACCACTAAGCCATTTCTCTAGCCCTCTGTGCCCTGTTTTTGACAGCTTAATTATATGGTGTTGTGGAAAGGTTTTTCTCTGGTCAGTGTCTTTTTAAAGTTCCAAGTGTCTCTTGTTCTTGGATGTCCATTTCCCTAGGTTTGGGGTACTTGCTGCTGTAATTTCATTTAATAAATTTTTCTATCCCTGAAGTTTCTCTCTTATGCAATCACTCTTCTATCACACAAGTTCTTAAGTCTGGTCTCTTCATCATACCCTAGAAGCTTTAGAAGTTGTGGTCATGCTTATTTTGCATATTTTATTTTGTCTTTCTTGGTGTCTGAATATATTATTTCATCAACATCCTTGACATTCCTCTTTCTGCTTAACCCAGGGTCTAGAGAGATGGTTTACTGGTTAAGGCACTTGCCTGCAAAGCCAAAGGACCCAGGTTCAGTGCCCCAGGACCCACATAAGCCAGATGCACAAGGTGGCACATGCATCTGGAGTTTTTTTGCAGCAGCTTTTAGGCCGTGGTGCATCCATTCTTTCTCTATATATATCTGCCTCTTTCTCTTCCTCTTTCTCTGAAATAAAGAAAATAAATTTAAATTTTAAAAAATAGGCATAGTAATGAGGGACATTGAATTTGGTAGAGTAGCTACAAAAAACTTGCTAAAATATTTAATCAAGGAATGAATGCTTTTCCCCAGAGACTAGAAATAAAGCTGTTCAGTCTTAAAACCATTACTCAACATATTATTAGATGTTCTAGTCACTACAGTATTACAGGCCAAGGGAATAAAAGGCCTACTGATTTTAAAGTAAGAAGTGAAACAGTCCCTACTTGTAATGACAATTGCCTCTGAGGAAACTCTCAAGGACTTTCCCAAAAAAAAAAGCAGAAAGAAGGAAGGAAGAAGAATTACTTTTAGAAAAGTCACAGGATATAAACTAAATGTTAAAGACTAGCTGAGAATTGTTAACCTCTGCAATAAAAAAAGAAACTGAGTGGCCAGGGCATGTTGGCGCACACCTTTAATCCCAGCACTTGGGAGACAGAGGTAGGAGAATCACCATGAGTTTGAGACCACCCTGAGACTACATAGTGAATTCCATGTCAGCCTGGACTAGAGTGAGACCCTACCTCGAAAAACCAAAAAAGAAAAGAAAAGAAAGAAAGAAACTGAGTAGGGTGTAGTGGTGCATGCCTTTAATCCCAGCCCTCACAAGGCAGAGATAGGATGATTGCCTTGCTGGGAGTTCGAGATTACATAGTGAATTCCAGGTCAGCCTGAGCTAGAGTGAAACCCTGCCTCAAAAAAAAAAAAAAAATTTGTTTATACAGCAACAAGTTAGATGGATCTCTAGCAAAGTATGTTGAGGGGAAAAAATGTCAGGAAGCTGGTTTTTAAAGTATGTGCAGTGCAAACATGAGGACGTGAGTTCAGATCCCCAGCATCCATGCAAACACCAGGTGTTTGTGGAGCTTGCCTATAGTCCTAGCACTGGGGGGTAGAAACAGGATTCCCTAGGCAATCTGGCTAGCTAGCCTGGCTGAATCGGGGAATCCTGGGTTCTAGTGAGTTGTGTTCCCTCCCTCCCTCCCTTCCTCTTCTCTCTCTCTCATAATAAATAAATAAAATATTTTTTAAAAAAGATAGCCTTGCTAGATTTAGCAATTTTGGTTGACAATTATTTACTTTCAGAGCCTGAGATACATCATTCGATGCTCTTCTGGCTTTAAGGGTTTCTGTTGAGCACTGTGTTAATAAACCAGTGCACCAGTGTGTTTACCTTTGTGAGTTGGTCATTTTTGGCCTAATTTATGTGTCCTACTAAAGTTATCCTTGAATATCTGGCCCTTACTGTTTGTCTCCTGCTTTCGCAGAGACACTATGCAATCATATTAGGTAACCAAGTATGGTGATTCACACCTGTAGGTAAGTTGAGACAGAGGATTGCCACAAGTTCATGGCCAGTTTGCACTACAGAGTGAGAAACCCTGTCTTAAAAATAAAAATTTAGCCGGGCGTGGTGGCTCACGCCTTTAATCCCAGCACTCGGGAGGCAGAGGTGGGAGGATTGCTGTGAGTTTGAGGCCACCCTGAGACTCCATAGTGAATTCTAGGTCAGCCTGGGCTACAGTGAGACCCTACCTCGAAAAACCAAAAAAATAAAAATAAAAATAAAAAAAGAATAAAAATTTAAAAAAAAAGAAAAAAAAGGAAGCCAGGTGTGGTGGCACACACCTTTAATCCCAGCACTTGGGAGGAAGAAGTAGAAGAAACACCATGAGTTTGAGGCCACCCTGAGACTACATAGTGAATTCCAGGTCAGCCTGTACTGGAGTGAAACCCTACCTTGAAAAACAAAAACACCAAAAATAAATAAATAATAAAAATAAAGAAAGAAGAACGAGAACAGAAAAAAAAGGAGGGCTAGGAAGATGGCTCTGTAGTTAAAGGTGTACTTGTTTATAAAGCCTGCTGGCCTAACTTCAATTCCCAAGCCTCCTACATAAGCCTTATGTAGAAAGTGGCACAAGTGTCTGGTGTTCATTTACAGTAGCAAGAGGCTCTGGTGTGCCCCCCCACACACATACAGACAAATAACTAAAAGAGAATACTGTCAGACAGAGTCACACATCCTCTTTCCCATCTTTACATTTTACTGGCAAGAAACATCTTTGGACATTCTCCCACAAGTTCCTGTGCACAGGTCCCATGCTTGTCCTTAAGCGTATTTATTGGAGTTATATGTAATTTTTACAGGAATCAACAGTGAAAGAACCTGAAGTTAACACAACCCTTCAGATGCGTTTCTTCGGGAAAAGAGGAGAAAAAAAACTTCATTATAATGAATTTCGAAGGTAAATGTACATACATTTATTTAGGAAAATGGAGAAATTGGATATATTCATTTCCTAGAACTACACTACATAAAATACCCATTTCTGTATTTATTTTTTATTTTTATTTATTTAAGAGAGAGATTGTGAGAGTATGGATGTACCAGTGCCTTCTGCCACTGCAAACATACTCCAGGTACATGTGCCACTTTCTGCATCATGCTTTATGTAGGTACCTGGGAATTGAACTCAAGCCAGTAGGCTTTGAACGCAAGCACCTTTAAACCACTAAGCCATCTCTTAAGCACCTTTTCTGTATTTCTAATGTATTTATCCCTGAAAAGTTAATCAATGAAACATAAAGTTACTATGCTCAAACTATTCTAACCTGCATGGAAAGTCATATCTGATTTATAGAATACAGTAATCTGTGGTAACTTGACACTGCAACTAAGAGACATGCCCTAGTATCACTTTGTTCTTCATACAAAACAAACCAGCCCAAGTTAACTTAAAACAAAGACCATTTATTATGTCCTTGAGTATTTGAGTCAGCTGAGAGCAGGTCTCCTGATGGAGGCCAGCTGGCTGATCTTGACTGGATTTACTGTTGTAGTAGCAAAGCAGCCATAAGCAAGATAATTCACAAACAGTAGCTCTATCCAGGTTCCAATAGTACTTTATGCTAAAATTAACTTTAAGCATCTCACTCGACTTACCTGAACTCATTTCTTTTTCTTTTTTTTTTTTATTTGCCAAGTAGAGAGAGAGACAGGAGACAGAGGAAGAATGGGTGCACCAGGGCCTCCAAGCCAATGCAAATGAACTCCAGGCATACACCCCCTTGTGCACCTAGCTTAGATGGGTACTGGGGAACCGAACCTGGGTCCTTTAGTTTCACAGGCAAGAGCCTTAACTGCTAAGCCATATCTCCAGCCCCCTGAACTCATTTCTTTATCTGTAAAGTTGGAAAAATAATACTTACATTATATAATTATTGTAGACATTAAAATAATGGTGACCTGCATACTTTCTTTCCAATGAGATGGCTCCATGCAAAATAAAATAATATGCCTCTTCTACTAACCATAGTCTTAAAACAGATAACCAAAAAACAGTACAGAATCGTAGAAAAGCACTGAATTAGAAAACAGAAGACCTGACAGAATATGGGTGCACCAGGGCCTCTTGCCACTGCAAATGAAATCCAGAAACGTGCTACACTGTGCATCTGGCTTTACATGGGTACTGGGGAATCGAACTTAGGCTAGCAGGCTTTGCCAGCACATGCCTTTAATTGGTGAATGTTTCCCACAATCGAAAGATTTTTTTTTTAATATTTTATCTATTTATTTATGAGAGAGAGAATGGGCATGCCAGGGCATCCTAGCCACTGCAAATGAATTCCAGATGCATGTCCCACCTTGTGCATCTGGCTTTACATGGGTACTGGGGAATCAGACATGGATCCTTCAGCTTTGCTGGCAAGTACCTTAACCATAAGCCATCTCTCCAGCCCCCAAAGTTTTGTGTTTTTTTTTTTTTGAGTGTACCTATATTATGTGATACTGTATGACAGGTTATATCTTTCATTATTATTTATTTATTTATTTGCAAGCAGATAGATAGGCAGAGTGGGCAAGAGACAGACAGAATGGCACACTAGGCCCTCCAGCCACTGCAAACAAACTCCAGATGCATGTGCCACTTTGTACACTTGGCTTTACCTGGGTACTGGAAATTGAACCTGGCTCATCAGGCTTTGCAGGCAAGGCCTTAACTGCTAAGCCATCTCTCCAGCCTCAACAGGCTATATCTTAAACTACTTAGTAAATATATGAAACATTCACATGTGTTACAGTGAATGCTTTCATTTATTAAAAGGTAATAATTATTCACAATTTTACCCTATATTGAAAGTTGGGAGTAGATAATGGGGAAAGACCCAGTTAAAGATACATACCATGAAGCTGGGCATGATGGCGCATGCTTTTAATCCTTGCACTTAGGAGGCAGAGGTAGGAGGATCGCCATGAGTTCAAGGCCACCATGAGACTAAATAGTGAATTCCAGGTCATCCCGGGCCAAAGTGAGACCCTACCTCAGAAAATAAAATTTTTTAAAAAATGTGTGTGTGTGTGTGTGTGTGTGTGTGTGTGTGTGTGTGTGTATATGCCATGAAGTTGGTAGGTTTTAATATATAGTTGTCATGGGTTTGTTTGGTTGGTTTTTTTTAAGTTACTCTTGAAAAAGACTACCAGCATTCCAAGGGAACTAAGGATGTGAGCAGAGAGCAACTGATAAGGCTCTCCAAGAGAGGAGTCTAGGCTTAAGAAAAGATGGGATGCACCATGGCAGCTACTACCAGTCCTCACTCATGCCTCACCATTTCTACTTTTTAGGGGTTTTGTTTGTTTGTTTGTTTGTGGCAGGGTCTCACTCTATCCTACATTGATCTGGAACTCACTCTGTAGTCCTAGGCTGTCCTTGAACTCACAGCAATCCTCCTACCTCTGCCTCCCCATTAAAGACATGCACCACCATGCCCAGCTCATTTTCTACGTATTTTACTTATGTTATCTCGTATAACTTTATAAAATGGCACAGGCTTTCTTCCCCTTTACAGTTGGCACAAATGTATTGTGTGGTACCATAATCAACTCATTCAGAAACAGGGTATTTCTCTCTGTCCAGTCAGTCACCAAATCCTATTAATTCCCTTCTAATAGTCTCTTGGGTTCTTCCACTGCTTTCTGTGCCCACTGCCCCCACCTTGGTTCAGTCACCTCCCCCACTCCTCTGGCAGTGGAGCAGCCAAGCTGGGCTCCTTGCTTTTTGCCTTCATTTCCTTAGTCAGCCTGCAAATCTCATAACCATCTTCTTAGTATCATGGAAGAAAAAAGAGATGAAAAGAACAACTTAGCTGTTTTGTTGTACCAGATCTTCTGCTCTAATTACTTAGCACTCATTTAACAATCCTAACAGTCAATTGATAGACTGACATAGTGGCTAATGCCTTTAATACCAACACTTAGAAGGCTGAGGTAGAAGGATCACAGTGAGTTCAAGTCCATCCTGAGCTACAGTGAGTTCCAGATCAATCTGGTCTAGAGTGAAACCCTGCCCCAAAAACAAAAAGAGAAAAGAAAAAGAATCAATTAGATGTCATCACAGTACATAATGCATTAAAACTTAATAAAATAAAATGCAGATATGCTGGACATGGTGTCACATATCTTTAATTCCAGTACTCAGGAGATAGGGGTAGGAGGATTGCAACATTTCTGAATTCTTGTTTCAAAAAGAGAGCTAGTTTTATCTTACATCATTTCAGCTTGTACTTTTCCCATGAAGCTATGGGTGATAGT
Source organism: Jaculus jaculus (assembly GCF_020740685.1). NCBI lineage: Eukaryota > Metazoa > Chordata > Mammalia > Rodentia > Dipodidae > Jaculus > Jaculus jaculus. Next base: position 29,219,856 of record NC_059108.1, read on the forward strand.
TTGATAGTTTGATCAACGTAACATGTTTTTGGGGGGTAGGGACTTCGAGGTAGGGTCTCACTCTAGCCCAGACTGACCTGGAACTCACTGTGTAGTTCCAGGCTAGTCTCAAACTCATAGCAGTCCTCCTACTTCTGACTCCCAAATGCTGGGATTAAAGGCATGCACCATCCTATCCCGCTCATGTTGTTTCTATAAGGAAGGAATATTGAGTCATATAAGTGTATATTATTTTCCAAAAGATTACAGATTTTTTATATAGATTAGAACTTTTGATGCAAAGCTATTGATTACAGTTTTGGCATCTGAAAAAATCAGGAATTGTTAATTTTGATTAAGATTCTAAAAGTGGGATGGAGGGATGGTTTAGCAGTTAAGGTGTTTGCCTGCAAAGCCAAAGGACCCAGGTTCAATTCCCAGAACCCACATTAGCCTGATGCACAAAGGGGCACATGCATCTGGAATTTGTTCGCAGTGGCTGGAAGCCCTGGTGCACTCATTCTCTCTCTGTCTTTCTCTCTCTCTCCCCCTCTGTCTCTCCCTCTCTCTCTGTCAAATAAATAAATAAAAAGAAAATATTTAAAAAATAAGATTCTAAAAGTGGCCTGGAGAGATGGCTTAGTGCTTAAGTACTTGCCTGCAAAGCCTAAGGACCCAGGTTCAGTTCCTCAATATCCATGTAAAGCCAGATGCACAAGGTGGTGCATGCATCTGGAGTTCATTTGCAATGTCTAGAGGTCCTGGCATGTCCGTTCTCATATTCTCTCCCTCCCTCCCTCCCTCCCTTCCTGCCTCTCCCCTCCCCCTCCCTCCCTCCCCCCCCCCTAATAAATTTAAATCCAGGTGTGGTGGTACGTGCCTTTAATCCCAGCCCTCGGGAGACAGAATCCAATGTGAGTTCAAGGCCACCCTGAGGCTACATAGTGAATTCCAGGTCAGCCTGGACTAGAGTGAGACCCTACCTTGAAAAGAAATAAAAACAAATAAATTAATTAATTAAAAAATATATATAGGGCTGATGAGATGGCTTAGCAGTTAAGGCACTTGCCTAATAAACCTAAGGACCCAGATTCAATTCCCCAGGACCCATGTAAACCAGATGCACAAGGTAACACATATGTCTGGAATTTGTTTGCAGTGGTTAGAGGCCTTGGCATGTCCATTCTGTCTCTTTATTTTTTGGTTTTTTGAGGTTGGATCTCGCTCTAGTCTAGGCTGACCTGGAGTTCACAATGTACTCTCAGGCTGGCCTCCAACTCACAGTGATCCTCCTACCTCTGTCTCCAAGTGCTGGGATTAAAGGTATGTGTCACCAAGCCCATTCTGTCTGTCTGTCTGTCTATCTGCCTCTTTCTCTCAAAGAAAAAAAAATTCAATTTAAAAAAAAGAGGACTGGAGAGCAGTTAAGTGCTTACCTGTGAAGCCTAAGGACCCCGGTTCAAGGCTCAATTCCTCAGGACCCACATAAGCCAGATGCACAAGGGGACGCATGCATCTGGAGTTTGTTTGCAGTGGCTGGAGGCCCGGGTGCGCCCATTTTCTCTATTGTGTTTGTCTCTCTCTCTCCCCCTCTTTCTGTCTGTTGCTCTCAAATAAATTAAAAAAAAAAAAAAATTCTTAAGTAGTGCCCATGGGGCTGGGAAAATGGCTCAGCAGCTAAAGGCCCTTACTTGAAAAGCCTGACAGCTTGGGTTCAGTTCCCAGTACCTACATAAAGCCATATATGCAAAGTGGCACATGCATCTGGAGTTTATTTACAGTGGTAGAAGACCTGACATGTCTATATTCTCCTGTTCATTCTCTCCCTTTCTCAGTCTCTCTTCTCTGAAATAAATAACTATTAAAAATAAATAAATAGCCAGGCCTGGTGGCACACGCCTTTAATCCCAGCACTGAGGAGGCAGAGATAGGAGGATTGCTTTGAGCTCAGCACCATCCTGAGACATAGGGAATTCCATGTCAGCCTGAGCTAGAGTGAGACCCTACCTGGGAAAACTCAATAAATAAGTAAAGCAGTACCCACCCCTAAATTTTAAATTCCTTTTCCATTCTTGTTGTTGTTGTTTTGTTTTTCGAAGTAGGGTTTCACTCTAGCCAGGCTGACCTGGAATTTACTCTCAGGGTGGCCTCAAACTCATGATGATCCTCCTACCTCTGAGTTCTGGGATTAAAGGTATGTGCCATCACGCCCAGCCTCCAATTATTGATAATGGCTTCCACATTGAAGAAAAAAAAATGCTTTCATGGAATTTCATGTTCTGTGGTTATGCTAGAGCAACATTTCACATAATTAAGTCTTTAAGTTGATCCACATGTTGAGTATAAGAATCCATGCTGGCAGGAATGGGACTTGAGCAGCTGACTCCTCTGCCTCCTCTCCCTAGCCTGTGCACAGCTCTGGCGCTTCATTCTGTTTGCCCATGAGGAGGCCAGCCAGTCACTGGGGACTAGTGAGCTGCTTCACTACTAGTTACGCATGTCAACTTTGTGTTTTAATACTTAGATTTATGGAAAATTTACAAACAGAGGTTCAAGAGATGGAATTCCTTCAGTTTTCTAAAGGTCTGAATTTCATGAGAAAAGAAGACTTTGCAGAGTGGCTACTTTTTTTCACTAACACTGAAAATAAAGACATTTATTGGAAAAATGTAAGAGAGAAGCTATCAGCAGGAGAGGTTAGTATAACTTTTTCTTAATACACATGATAAAGATGCAGTCAAGTTTGACAGTTTATATAATTAAAGTAATTTTAAAATTAGATAAGTAAGACTGTGCTCCTCTCCATGGAAGCATGAAATCAAGTCAAGGAACATTTTCCCCATACTGTTTTCCTGTGAATGAGCTTTTGTCTAAGACGGGATCAGCACAGAAAGCATGAGTTTGCAGCCCCACTGAAGTCATTGCTACCACCTTTATTAGTTGTAGTTCTGGAAATCTTAGCTGGTACCAGTGAACATGATTGTAAAAGGAGTGGGAAAGTTTGAAAAGGAGGCCATAGTCTTCTATTTGCATGTTGTTGGCTTGAGAAGCAGTAGAAATAATAGAAATTCATCCGGTCATGGTGGCGCACACCTTTAATCCCAGCACGTGGGAGGCAGAGGTAGGAGGATCACCATGAGTATAAGGGCAACCTGCGACAACATAGTGAATTCCAGGTCAGCCTGAGCTTGAGTGAGACCCTCCTACCTTGGAAAACCAAAAAAAAAGGATACAAATTCAGTAAAAGTGCCTGTTTAAGTGCTAATAGTTGTTCTAAGTATCCATATCAAGTTAGAAAATTTAGCATGTATTTGAGATGTGAAATGCTGATCATCAAACTAGCAATAAAGATTTTTATGCAGTACTGAGATTTAAAATTATCTTTTTTCTATTTCATTTCTGTTTGTTTTGAGACAGGGTCTTAAAATGCTGACTAGGCTGGTCTCAAACACATAAGCTCAAGTGATCTTCCCACTTCAGCCTTCCAAGTAACTGGGACTATAGGCATGTGATGCCACGCCTGTCATTTTCTTTTATTGCTTTATAATTTTATGTTAAAAAATGGGGCTGGAGAGATGGCTTAGCGGTTAAGGCGTTTGCCTGCAAAATCAAAGGACCTCAGTTTGATTCCTCAGGACCCACATAAGCCAGGTCTGGAGTTTGTTTGCAGTAGCTTGAGGCCCTGGTGTGCCCATTCTCTCTCCCTCTCTCTGCCTCTTTCTCTCTCTGTCTCTCTTAAGTAAAGTTTTTAAAAAATTGGGGGTAAGCCTGCATGGTGACATATGCCTTTAGTCCCAGCCCTCAGGATGTTGAGGTAGGTCAGCCTGAGACTAGAGTAAGTTCCAGGTCACCCTGGGCTACAGTGAGACCCTGACTCAAAAAAAAAAAAAAAATAGGGGAAAGGATGTGGGCAAGTATTTTTATATAACTTTAAAAAGACTTTTTCTAGTGTAAGAAAAGATAATGAGAGCTCTTTTAAATATCCATTTTTATTGTTTTATGTGTAGTTGTGTGTGTGTACAAGCACATGGTGTGTTGCATGTGATGTGTACAGTGGGCATCTGCATTGTATGCACATGTATATGCAGATGCATGCACCTCATGCACTTAAGGATAGAGGCCAAAGGAAGACATCAGATGTCCTCTATTGCTCTTCTGCCTCATTTCTTTGAGACAGTCTCACTCAACCTAGAGCTCTCCCATCTTCTTTATTAGACTAGCTTTCCAGGGAGCCCCAGGTATCATCCTGTCTCCACCCCCCTTTAGTGCTGGGGTTACAGACATGTACCAACATGTTACCATCTCTCATCCTTACCAAAAATATAATTAGGGCTGCTGAGAAGAGAGCTCAGTAGGTATAGTGTATGCTTTGCTTAACATGATACGTTGGTTTTCTTGGGTTGCTGTTAAGTAGTACCACAGACTGGCCAGTTTATAAATAATGGAGATTAATCTTCTTTCTTTTCTGGAGATTTGAAGTCCAAGATCAAAGTGCCAGCAAAGCCACTTTTGGCACAGTGGTGGGGATAGAAGGGGACAAGTGTCTCTCTATATTTTCCAGGCTGTCCCATCTCATAGTCTCACAGCATCCTCTCAGTCCTTATATGACCACTGGTATGTGTGAAAGTGCATGAATTCAGAGAGAACAGAAGGAACGAGCTGTATCTCTTTTTACACTAGTCCTACAGGATTAAGGGTGTATCCCTCTGATTTCATTTTTACCTTCATTGTCTTCTTATAAGGGGGTCGTATTTTAATATATAATTAGGAAGGGACATAATCCAGTCCATAACCCAAGACCACTGCAAGCCACACTGTACAACTCCAAGGGACTGCATTCACACAGGTTCTAGTCTACACAGCCACTCACAGTGGCTTTGCTAGCTATTATCCCATGGTTTCCCGTAATTTCTTTTTTTTTTTTGGTTTTTGGTTTTTTTTTTGGTTTTTTGAGGTAGGGTCTCACTCTAGTCCAGGCCTCACTATGGAGTCTCAGGGTGGCCTGGAACTCACAGTAATCCTCCTGCCTCTGCCTCCTGAGTGTTGGGATTAAAGGCGTGCACCACTACGCCCAGCTCAGTTTCCCGTAATTTCTAAAACCTATTAGTCTGTCTTCAGTTATTTAATAGACTTGCTTAAAGTGATCTAAATTCATAAGATTTATGATAGAAAAGACAACTTATAGTTAAACATTCATAATATTTTAATATGTATATAAAATTGTAATCAAAACCCTTTATTTTTATTAGAGCATTAGTTTGGATGAGTTCAAGTCATTTTGCCATTTTACGACGCATTTGGAAGACTTTGCTATCGCCATGCAAATGTTTAGCTTAGCTCATCGCCCTGTTAGACTGGGTAAGATATATGAGTCATTCAGTTCTTATCAACTGTAAGCAGCTCACTATTTAATGGATGATACTAATCAAGAAGTTGCTCATTAGTAAAATAATTTTTTAATAAAACTTCAGTCCATCTTTACATCAATAGCACATTTCTTCAGCAGTTACTTTAGTGTTTGTTTGTTTTGTTTTTTGAGGTAGGATCTCCTATAGCCCAAACTAACCTGGAATTCACTATGTAATCTCAGGGTGGCCTCAAACTCACAGTGATCCTCATACCTCTGCCTTCCGAGTGCTGGGATTAAAGTTGTACGCCACCATGCCTGGCTTTTCAGTTACTTTATTTGATTTCTTTTTTTTTTTTTTTTTCTTCATTATCCTGAAAACTGAGAGGAAATTTGTAAATTTTTTAAATATATTTTTAAAGCCTTGCTTAAGTTAAAATAGCTTGCTTATCTTCCCAACCAAATCTGTGATTTGAATATACTCATGATGGGTATTTTGTGTTTTACTTCTCAATGAAAATGTAGATTAATTCCCCATGGATTAATTCACTTGTTTGATGGGTTGTATGTTTTATTTTTTAGCGGAATTTAAGAGAGCTGTGAAAGTAGCAACAGGACAAGAACTTTCAAACAATATTTTGGATACTGTCTTCAAGATCTTTGATCTGGATGGTGATGAATGCCTTAGCCATGGAGAATTTCTTGGGGTGTTAAAAAACAGGATGCATCGAGGTTTATGGGTAACAGATTTTGAAAAAAAAAAACTGCACGTTTTATGTTATTAGCTACTTTATTAAACCTAGAATTTTTAGCCAGGTGAGGTAACTCACATCTTTAATCCCAGCACTTGGGAGGCAGAGGTAGGAGGATCTCTGTGAGTTCGAGGCCACCCTGAGACTACATAGTGAATTCCAGGTCAGCCTTGGCTAGAGTGAAACCCTGCCTCAAAAAAAAAAAAAAAAAAATGAAATCATAGTCTAAGTCTGATTTGGGCCTTTATTGTTTGATATACCTCAAATGAAATCCAAGCTCTGTCATTTATTAACTGTTCAATCTTGCAAAGCCACTTAATTTTTCTGAGCCTCAGATTTTTCATTTATAAAAGAAATAATAGACTCTACTAAAAATAATTATATTGGGCTGGAGAGATGCCTTAGTGGTTAAGGTGCTTGCCAGCAAAGCCAAAGGACCAAGGTTCAATTCCCCAGGACCCACATAAAGCCAGATGCATAAGGTGGTATATGCATCTGGAGTTCGTTTGCAGTGGCTGGAGGTCTTGGTGTGCCCAGTCGCTCTCAAATAAAATGGAATATTTTTAAATAGTCAAATTAAAAATTAACTATGAAATATATAGTATTTGAGACATAAAAGTTTAATGTTATCTATTATAATTTTTTATTATATTCACACATTGGTCTCTAACTATGAAAACAAATAAAGCTTATAATGTGCAGTAAGAAAGCTTGGGTTCAGAGACTGTGTGAAAGGTAAACTGAGAGAAAAGAGACAGATAATAGAGAATATGATGATCTTGTTCATGAAAACAAAGCTACTCATTTACAACTTACAAAAGCAAGTTCAGCTTCCCATAAGCACTGTTTTATTTATTTATTTATTTGAGAAAGAGAGGAAGAGGCAAATAGAGAGAAAGAGAATGGGCATACCAGGCCCTCTAGTCACTGCAAGTGAACTGCAAGCACCTTAACTGCTAAGCCAGCATATTTAATTCATGGAAAATTAATGAATGTGGCTTCATTACCAAATGTGTGATAACATAATCCATCATCAGCTCTTTTGGAACAGAAAGGAAATGAACAGAACTGTAAAGTACACATGAAATCATGTTTAACCTTAACAAGAATAACCCCTTAATTTTTGGTTCTGATTAACAGGTACCACAACAACAGAGTATACAAGAATACTGGAAATGCGTAAAGAAAGAAAGCATTAAAGGAGTAAAAGAAGTCTGGAAACAAGCTGGAAGAACCCTTCTTTAAAATACACACACAGCGGTAGCAGAGTCTTGCAGCAGAAGCATGCTGTGCCCATAAAATACACACACTCTCACACACACACACACACACACACACACACACACACACACACTTCAGCAATTACATAGCTACAAATGTCGGAATTTGTAGTATGTTTTCAAAGAATGAACTACTTCTGTTCTGATTTCTTCTTGATGTGTGTACTCATCTTCTGATTCAATAATTTCTTGATAAATTTTCATTAAAGAATTTAAAGAAAAGAAAGTAGCTAGAGAGATGGCTTATTAATTAGGGCACTTGCCTGCAAAACCAGAGGACCCAGGTTCAATTACTCAATGCCCACATAAAGCCATAAGCACAAGGTGGCACATGTGCCAGGAGCTCGTTTGCAGTGGCTAGAGGCCCTGACATGTCTGTATTCTCATATTTGCTCCCTCTCCTCCTCCTCCTTCCCCCCTCTCTCTTTCTCTTACAAATAAATAAAATAAAAAGCATCTACTAGATTCTTTTTTTTTTTTTTAATTTAATTTATTAGTTTTCTTTTCAGTAAATACAGGCAGTTTGGTACCATTATTTAGGCTCATCTGTGATCTACCCCCTCCCATTAGACCCTCCTTGTTATTGAAAATGGGTCGTGCATTGTGGATTTAGCCCCCAGTTATTAGTATGATAAATGTCTCTGAAAATCATGACCCAACATGTAACTCTGACATTCTTTCCGCCCCCTCTTCCGCAAGATTTCCCTGAGCCATGTTGGGTTCATTTTTGGTCTGCTTCAGTGCTGAGGTGTTGAGGGCCTCTGAGGCTCTGGCTCTCTGATTTGGTAGGAGTTGATTTTTCTCTGCATTGATCTCCTTCCCCTTTGTGCTGGTATCCAGTTCACAGGAAAACATCACCCTTGCTTATTTCGCCAGTTGTCCTTAGTTTCAGTTGGGCCCCTTCTGAGGTATGTTGGGGCAGCTCTCCTCTTAGGATCTGCATCTATCTGGAAAAGAGAAGCAGATTCTCCAACGGAGAGTAAGTTAGCACCCAGAAAATTGAGATAACACTTCTTTTTTGATAGACAGTTTGATAGGTGTAGGCCCTCTTATACCCCGTGGTTGATGGTAGCTTGATATTGTAGAGTGGGCTTGTGTTTGGGTATGGTTCTGAGTTGTTTCCCAGCTCCAGCTAAGGGTCTAGTACCACTGACTGGATCAGTTAGCCAAATCAAGAGCAATTGATTCCTCACCATGGCTGTGTACCACTATTGCACTTGTGTGGGTATCACATCCGGTTAATTGTTGCTACTTAGGTTAAACAATGTGTTGCTTGGACAGATCGTGGTCACTTCCCCCAGTCGCCTATGTAGCGCCTTCTGGCACTAGACACGCTGACTGTCTGGGGACTGACTCTCTCCTGGCTTCCAGCCATGTCATTCCATTTTGCGTGTCAGCTGCGTATGGAGTCTTCAGCAATAAAAAAGCATCTACTAGATTCTTTCAGAGGCCCAGATGCAAAGTAATGTTTTATGGTTTGGTGAGATACTAAGCCTTGCTATTCACTGATATTTTAGCGAGAAGAATATGATATGCTAGGGCTGGAGGATGGCTTAGCAGTTAAGGCGTTTGCCTGCAAAGCCAAAGGACCCAGGTTCAATTCCCTAGGACCCACATAAGCTAGATGCAAAATTAAAAAAAAAAAAAAAAAAGAATATGACATGCCAAAAGTCAGGCGGACATGGTGCCACACACCTTTAATCCCAGCACTTGGGAGGCAGAGGTAGGAGGATCACCCTGAGTTCAAGGCCACCCTGAAACTACATAGTGAATTCCAGGTCAGCCTGGGCTAGAGTGAAATTCTTACCTCAAAGAAACAAAAATAAAAAGTTGGCTTAGCAGTTAAGCACTTGCCTGTGAAGCCTAAGGACCCTGCTTTGAGGCTCAATTCCCCAGGACCCATGTTAGCCAGATGCACAAGGGGTCACACACATCTGGAGTTCGTTTGCACTGGCTGGAAAAACTGGCATGCCCATATTCTCTCCCTCTCTCTCTCTCTCTCTCTCTCTCTCTCTCTCTCTCTCTCTCTCCCTGTATGTATGTATGTATGTATGTATGTATGTATGTATGCCTGCCTGCCTCTTTCTCTAAATAAAAATAAACAAAAAAAAAGGTAGGAGGATTGCTCTAAGTTTGAAGCCAGCCTATAACTAGAGAGTGAATTCCGGGTCATTTTGGGCTAGAATGAGACCATAAAAATTGAAAATTTTTTTAAAAACTGTTTTTTGTTATCTATATCATATCTCATAAATTAATGTCTTATTCCACTTAATTCCATTTATCCACTAATATATATTGGTTGTCTTAAAAATACATATAAGACAGTCAGGCATGGTGGCACATGCCTTTAATCCCAGCACTTGGGAGGCAAAAGTAGGAGCATCACTGTGAGTTCAAGGCTAGCTTGAGACTACATAATGAATTCTAGGTCAGCCTGGGCTAGAGTGAGACCCTACCTTGAAAAAGATGAAAAGGGGCTGGAGAGATGGCTTAATGGTTAAGGTGCTTGCCTGCAAAGCCTAAGAACTCATGTTTGAATCTCCAGGTCCCACATAAGCCAGATGCTCAGTGATGTAAGCGTGCAATGTCCCACATGGGCATAAGGGGGCGAATGCATCTGGAGTTCATTTGCAGCAGCTACAGGCCCTGGCGCACCCATTCTTTCTCTTTCAAAAATAAGTAAAAAATAACAATTTTTTAAAAGTTAAAAATGAAAATATAAGGGATAGTATCTTATCTGGAAGCAGAATAAGTATTTACATATATGCAAAATACTCATGTTTTGATATTTTGTTTACAACATAAATACAGCTCTCTTGCCAACTGCATGAGTTTATGAGGGTCACCAGTTTAGGACTGATTGCAAAGCTTTGTGGCCGCTCCCTTGCCTGGCATTCTGGAAGCCATGCAATCCAACCACAGCATTCAAAAAAAAAAATTATGCAGTTGAGAAAATTTCATAAAATCAGGATATCATATAATATGTTTGAATTGTAGGAAATGTTCAAGATGGCACTAGAAAATAATTGGCAGTTAAGTAAATAAAAAACAGTTATATAGGCCAGGCGTGGTGGTGCACGTCTTTAATCCCAGCACTCAGGAGGCAGCGGTAGGTGGATCATGCAAACCCAAGACCACCTTCAGACTACATAGTGATTTCTAAGTCAGCCTGGGCTAGAGTGAGACCCTACCTCAAAAAACTAAAAACATAGTAATACAGATGTCAGGATTATTTTTTTAGATGTACTTCTTGGGCTGGGGGAATGGCTCAATGGTTAAAAGCACTTCCTTCCAAAGCCTGCCAGCCTGGGTTAAGTTCCCCAGTACTCACATAAAGCCAGATGCACAAAGTAGCACATACATCTGGAGCCCTAGTGTGCCCATTCTCCCTCCCTCTCCTTCCAAATAAATGAAAATATTTAAGGGGCTGGAGAGATGGCTTAGCAGTTATGGTGTTTTCCTGCAAAAGCCAAAGGACTTTGGACTCCCCAGGACCCACACAGCCTAGATGTATAAGGTGGGGCATGTGTCTGGAGTTTGTTTGCAGTGGCTAGAGGCCCTGGCATGCCCATTCTTCCCCTCTCCATGCCCCCTTTCTCCCTCTCTTGTGCTTTCTCAAATAAGTAAATATTTCTAAAATATTTAAAATAAAACATACTTCTCAAATAGAAAATGAAAAATACTTCAAAACCAGTTCTAAGAAGATGGTTTGGTGGGTAAGAACACTTGCTGCACAGTCATAGGGCCAGGCATGGTGGCACACCTTTAATCCCAGCACTCGGGAAGCAGAGGTAGGAGGATTGCTGTAAGTTCTAGGCCACCCTGTGACTACATAGTGAATTCCAGGTCAGTCTGGGCTAGAGTGAGACTCTACCTCAAAAAAATAATTAATTAAACTGGACATGGTGGTGCATGCCTTTAGTCTTGGTATTTGGGAAGCTAAATTAGGAATCTCACCATGTGTTCAAGGTCAGCCTGGGGCTACAGAGTAAGTTCCAGGTCAGTATGGGCTAAAGTAAGACCCTGCCTTGGGGGAAAAAAAAAAGAGATCTGGAGAGATGGCTCAGTGGTTAAAGGTGCTTGCTTGCAAAGCCTGACTGCCTAGATTTGACTCCCCAGTACCCACATAAAGCTAGATGCTCGCTTGCGCACACTCTTTGCTTGCAAATAAATAAAAATATTTTTAAAAAGAGAAGGGAACCAGGCATGGTGGCGCACACCTTTAATCTCAGCACTCAGGAGGCAGAAGTAGAAGGATTGCCGTGAGTTCAAGACCACCCTGAGACTACATAGTGAATTCCGGGTCAGACTGGGCTAGAGAGAAACCCTACCTTGAAAAACAAAAAGAAGAAGAAGAAAAAAAAAAAAGGGTTGTGGAGTGGCTTAGCAGTTAAGGTGCTACAAAGCCTAAGGACCCAGGTTCAACTCCCCAGAACCCATGTAAGCCAGAGGCACAAGGTGACGTATGCACACAAGGTAGCACACATGTCTGTGGAGTTCAATTGCAGTGGCTAGAGGCCTTGGTGTGCTAACCATCTCTCTCTTTTTCCTAAAAAAAATAAATAAGTAAGGGCTGGAGGGATGCCTTAGCAGTTAAGACACTTACCTGCAAAGCCAAAGGACCCAGGTTCAATTCCCCAAGACCTCCGTAAGCCATGCACAAGGTGGTATATGTGTCTGGAATTCATTTGCAGTACCTAAAGGGCCTGACACACCCATTCTCTCCCTGTCTCTCTTTCTGTGTGTCACATAAAAAGAATAAGAAGAGCTGGGCGTGGTGGCACACACCTTTAATCCCAGCACTCAGGAAGCAGAGGTAGGAGGAGTGCCGTGAGTTCAAGGCCACCCTGAGACTAGTGAATTCGAGGTCAGCCTGAGCTAGAGTAAGACCCTACCTTGAAAAACCAAAAATAAAAAAGAAGAAAGAAAGAAAGGAGAAGGAGGGAGAGAACGACGAGGGAAAAAGAAAAAAGTTAATAATTGGGCATTTACCATGGAAAGTAGAGAAATTGAGCAGATGGATCTGAGTACCTAAGAAAGAAGTATCTGAACTCATTAGTAAGCAGCGAAGTGCCAATTAAGATACCAATCTGCCAAAAAAAAACAAAAATCAACTGGCCTTGGTGGAGCCTTTAATCCCAGCACTCAGGAGGCAGAGGTAGGTGGATCTCTGTGAGTTTGAGGCCACCCTGAGACTACATAATGAATTCCAGGTCAGCCTGGGCTAGAGCAAAACCCTACCTCAAAAAAAAAAAAAAAAAAAAAAGTCAACATAAAAATAGCAATATCTCAGGTGAAAATTGACAGTACTACTGCAGTGCTGTAGAATAAATGAGACAAAAGAAAAGTGATCTTGCAATTAATTTAAAATAAAAGAATTTGCTGGGTTGGAGGGATAGCTTAGCAGTTAAAGCATTTGCCTGCAAAGCCAAATGGGTTTGGTTCCCCAGGACCCACATTAGTCAAATGCACAAAGGGTTGCACATGTCGAGTTCCTTTGCAGTGGCTGGAGGCCCTGGCGCGCCCATTCTCTGCCTCTGCCTGCCTCCCTCCCTCCCTCCCTGCCTCCCTCCCTCTTTCTAAATAAATAAGTAAAAATAAAATATTTTTTAAAAAGAAAAGAATTTGCCAGGTATGGTGGTGCACGCCATTAGTACCAGCACTCGGGAGACAGAGGTAGGAGGGTCGCCATGAGTTTGAGGCCAGCCTAAAACTACATAGTGAATTCCAGGTCAGCCTGGGCTACAGTGAGACCCAACCTTGCAAAAACAAAAAATAAAACAATAATAAGAAAAATAATTTAAAAGTTCCACAAGATGGCACCCTTACTTTTTTCCAAAACTTCTGCTTTGCTGGGACACCAAGCTTGATCTTCACTCCAAAACCAAGCTCTCAAGATGAGGATATTATACAGAAAGGTGTAGACTGTTTCAAAGGTGATTTGAGGTATTGTATTATACAGAAAGGTGTAGACTATCTCAAAGGTGACTTGAGGTATTGTGGGACGGCTTTGGACCGGCACTCCTTAGTAAATATTTACCAGTGTTTGGAGGAGCAGGAACAGTCAGTGCTTTGCCTCTGGCAGATGCCATCTGTTCTGGCTATAGAGGAGGGGCGAACCGAATGTAGAATCTTCTGGTGGCAAGGCTATTTATTCAGCATCTCCAGTGTCAAGGCCTTCCAGAAACCTGTGATCAAAGTCCCTACATGGTACTAACCCTTGGTCTAGGAGAAGCCTCTTTCCAAGAGAATGACATGGGACAACATATTTTGATTATAACAGCTGGATTTATATAATACTTAGGAGAAGTATTCAATATTAGTAATGACACCTAGAAAATAAAATCTAATAATAATTTATATTCAGATATATATTTTTATTGTTGTTGGTTTTTGGTTTGTTTTTTGTTTTTCAAGGTAGGGTTTCACTGTAGCCCAGGCTGACCTGGAATGTACTATGTAGGCTCAGGGTGGCCTCGAACTCATGGTGATCCTCCTCTACCTCTGCCTACCACAGGCTGGAGTTAAAAGTGTGTGCCACCACGCCCGGCTTATCTTCAGATATATTAACAACTACTTTCTACTTTGTAGAATGTTGTGTTATCTATCCCAGCTACAAAATTTTACAATCCAAAGAAAGTTTAAAACTGTTCATGGCAGCCGGGCATGGTGGTGCACACCTTTAATCCCAGCACTCGGGAGGCAGAGGTAGGAAGATCGCCATGAGTTTAAGGCCACCCTGAGACTACATAGTGAATTCCAGGTCAGCCTGAGCTTTTAAAAAAGAAGAGAAAAGAAATCTGTTCATGGCAGTATAATTTCAAATAAAATTTGGAAAGAGCTCGAATGTCAAATGTCGGGCACCATAAAACAGATAAATAGAAAAAACAGTGGGATCCTAGGCAGCTGTTCAAAGGTGAATGACTTTACTGGTGACTAAACTCTTGTCTCACGCTTCAGTACCTCTTTCATACATACATGAGGCTTTGTGATGCTGAGCAGGGCCCCTGCAGTGATGGTTCCCCTTAACCAGCTGGCAGCAGACTGACTTGTGCCCATAGAGGGCAGTGAAATGAGGTTACCAGCCTGGAGTTGGAAGACCAGCTCTGTCAGTTTGATTTCTCTCATCTCAGCTTCTTTCATCCCTGCAACCCTTGGTACCAGTCTCTGCCTTTTTTTTTTTGGAGGGGGGGAGCACTTCCAGAAACAGCCTCATTGTGTGTCCTCCTCCAACCCCCATCCCAGGGCCACCAACACCAGCTCCAGACGTCCCTCCCTGAGCATGCAGGACTGTTTCTTCAAGCTTCTGCAGTCTAATGCCTTCAACCTCTTCCTTTTGTGCCTAAGCCTTTTTTTTTTTTTTTTTTTTTTTGGTAGGGTCTTCCTGTAGTTCAGGCTAACCTGGTGGCCCCAAACTCATGGCGATCCTCCTACCCCCGCCTCCTAAATACTAGGATTAAAGGCATGCGCCACCATGTCTGGCCTACTTAAATTTTTGTTGTGACATTTAACTGGATTCTGACAGATAAAAGAGAACATAAAAATAAATAAAAACAGAATCCAGGCATGGTGGCTCACCTCTTTAATCCCAGCACGTGGGAGGCAAAGATAGGAGGATCACTGGAAGTTCAAGGCCACCCTGAGACTACATAGTGAATTCCAGGTCAGCCTGAGCTACAGTGAAACCTTACCTTGGGGGTGGGGGAGGAAAGAAAGAAAAAGAAGGGCTGGAGAGATGGCTTAGCTGTTAAGGCATTTGCCTGTAAAGCCAGAGGATCCCAGTTCAACTCTCTATGACCCACATAAACCAGGTACACAAGAGGACACACGCATCTGGAGTTCATTTACAGTGGCTGGAGGCCCTGGCATGCTCATTTTCTTATCTCCCTATCTCTCTTTCTTCTTCTCCTCCTCTTCCTCCTCCTTCTTTCTCCCTCTCAAATAAAATATTTTTTTTTTAAAGTTTGAGGGTTGGAGAGATGGCTTAGCGGTTAAGCACTTGCCTGTGAAGCCTGAGGACCCCAGTTCAAGGCTCAATTCCTCAGGACACACGTTAGCCAGATGCACAAGGGGGCGCACGCATCTGGAGTTCGTTTGCAGTGGCTGGAGGCCTGGCGCGTCCATTCTCCCCCCCCCCACCGTCTGTGGCTCTCAAATAAATAAATAAACAAAATTTTAAAAAAACAGTTTGAAGAGCCCAGCATGGTGGTGCATGCCTTTTAATCCCAGCACTTGGGAGGCAGAGGTAGGAGGATTGCCATGAGTTTTAGGCCAACCTGAGACTACATAGTGAATCCCAGGTCAGCCTGGGCCAGAGTAAGACCCTACCTCAAAAAAAAAAAAAAATTTTTTTTTTCAAAAGAAAGAGAAAAAAATAAAATAATAAAAATACCAAGAAATAAAGATACGGCTCTGCAGTCCTCTACCCCTGCGTGGTGTATGACTGTGGGCCCCAGCGCACTTGGAACAAAAATCCTCTTGCTGTTTGCATCAAGGCCGTTTCTCAGAATCTTCTCTTTTCAGATGGGAGTGACCTTGGGATGACTCAGAAGGTATCATAGTGCTGGAAAGAAGTGACTGGAGTACTGAGTTACATCTCGATCGATCCCACCTTCCAAGGCTCAGGGCCTAATGCGGAAGAGGTGGTGGAAAGAATGTAAGAGCCAAAGGAAGGGTAGGACTCCTTACAACGTGCTCCTCCAGACACAAAATGGCCTGGATATCCATGACCTCACAGTGCCTGACGCTACCTACACAAGACCACCATAAAAGGAGGAAAAGACCATGACATCAAAATAAAAGAGAGACTGATTGAGATGGGGAGGGGATATGATGGAGAATGGAATTTCAAAAGGGAAAGTGGGGGGGGAGAGTGTATTACCATGGGATGCTTTTTATAATCATGGAAAATGTTAATAAAAATTGAGATAAATAAATAAATACAGTGCTGGAAAAAAAGAGATATCAAAATAAAACATGGACTGGTTGAAAAGAAGAAGGGATTCAGTGGAGGATACATATGGGAGGGAGCAGGTGATGGGAGGGGATTATGATCATGGTATATTGTGTATGTGTGTGGAGTTGTTAATAAAATGTGAAAAACATAAAAAAAAAGAAATAAAGATACATAGAGAAAATATGCACATGTACATGTATGTTACCAAAGGGTACACAAATCCCCATTAAATATGTATAATATTATAGTACTTACTCCTACATGCAAATATAATACATAAACTTTTACCCAATAAAACAAATACTATTGGAAAGCAATTATTTTTATTACATAGAAGGAGAAATGAATCTAAGCCTTGTTAGGCAAATTCTACATTTCATAGCTAATAATTAAGCTAGGGGCTGGAGAAATGGCTCAGTGGTGAAGATCACCTCCTCTGCATACCTGAGGGCCTGAATACTCTCCACCGTGACTTCCCGTCAGCACTATGGCACATTTTGAGTCATCCCAGTGGTCACCACCATCTGAAAAGAGAAGCACTAAGCTTGAAGAAACAGACTGGAGAGAACACTGGAGTTTGATCTCCAGGACATAAATAAACAACTGTGCATGGCCACATACATCTGTAACCATAGTTCCACAGTAGGTAACTACCCAAGAGCCATGGGAACTTGTGGAAAAGTGGCAAGTTCTGAGATCAGTAAGAAACTCCTCCTCACTTGCAGCTTTTTGGCAGAGAGAAGTCAACAAAGGTATTAACCAGCAGTAGACCCTGCACGACTTAAAAGCTCATCAGCCCGGCCAAATGTACCAACTGGCTAGTGGCTGGCATGCCTGTAATGGGGGAAACCAACTGCTCTCTGGTTGTCTGGATAAATGGATATACAGAAAACTGCTCTCTAAACACTTACTTTTTGCCCATATATTAATGCTTCTTTCACTTTTGGTTAAAGAAGCTTCTCTTTTCAAGTGGCGGTGACCACTAGGGTGGTGACCACTAGGGTGACACAAAACTGACCAAGTCCCAGCACTTAGGAGTGTCACCAAGAGTTTAAGGCCACTCTGAGACTACATAGTGAATTCCAGGTCAGCCTGAGCTGGGGTGAGACCCTACCTTGAAAAAAAAAAAAAAACTCATGATAGTGCTGAGAAGTGACACTGGAGTGCTCAGGACTAACTGAACATCTCTACCACTCTCCAAGGCTCAGGGTCCATTGTGAAAACGGTGGAGGAAGAATGTAAGAACCAAAGGAAGAGGAGGAATACTTACAATGCTATCTTCCATACACAAACAGGCCTTGACATTCATGACCTCACAATGAACTATAGAACTACACAGAACTTCATAAATAGGAGGGGGAGAAAATGATGGCATCAAAATAGAAGAAAGATTAATTGGAAAGAAGGTATTCAATGGAGGGTGGACTTAGGAGGGGGAAATGGAGGTGGTGGAGGGAGTTATGGTTTATAGTCTATTCTTATGGAAGTTGTATATATACATATATTTTTGGGGGGAGGGAGTTCAAGGTAGGGTCTCACTCTAGGTCAGGCTGACCTGGAATTCACTATGTAGTCTCAGAGTGGCCTCGAACTCATGGTGATCCTCCTACCTCTGCCTCCCACAAGCTGGGATTAAAAACATGCAGTACCACACAGGGCTTGTTGTTTTTTCAAGATAATGTCTCACTCTAGCCCAAGCTGACCTGGATCTCACTCTGTAGTTACAGGCTGACCTCGAACTCACAGTGATCCTCCAACCTCCCTCCAACCTCTGACTCCCAAGTGGAAAGAAACTCCTGCTTAAATATAACATGAGCAGAAGAGCAAGACACCTGACATTTTATCCACTGCAGGAAAGCACACTCCACCATAAGCAAGTGCATGGGCACCACAAGGGCATATATGCACATACACAGGCAAAAAGGAAAAAAAAGATGAAGCTGGGATTTGAAGCCAAATATCTCTGACTCTATAATCTGTTTCTTCTCATTTATTTGACAGAGAAAGAGGCAGACAGAGAGAGAGAGAGAGAGAGAGAGAGAGAGAGTAAGTATGAGCATGCCAGGGCATCCTGCCACTTACAAGTGAATTTCAGATGTATGTGCCACTTTGTACATTGGGCTTTACATGGGTACTGGGGAATCGAAACCAGACTTTGCAAGCAAGCACCTTTAACCACTAAGCAATCTCTCCAGCCCTACAATCTATATTTTTCCATGTGTGCCCTTAAAGTTGTATAGACCTTGTTACAGTTTGGATGTGGTTTGGCTCCCCAAAGAATCAAGTTCATGCTTCACATACCTCAGTGTAACAATCAGAGTTGGGAATCTATCAGCTCACAGAATTATCTGGCATAGAGCAGTGATAAATAACACATTACTAGATAATCTTGGTGGAAGAAGAAGGAAGGAAAAAATGAGGGGGGAGGAAGGGAGGAAAGGAGGAAGGAAGGGAAGGGAAAGAAGGAAAGTAAGATATCAAGCACTTCTCCCTTCCCCCAAACTCAATTGAGGGCAGTTCTACAAAATACCTGACCTGTAGTTCTTGTTTACTTAGGCTTTATTCAGGAATTTCTAATATAGCTCATTCCTTTCAACAAGGTTAGAAATGTTTTTGTTTTGTTTTGTTTTGTTTTTGTTTTTCAAGGTAGGGTCTCACTCTAGCCCAAGCTGACCTAAAATTGACTATAAAACTCACTGCAATCCTCCTACCTCAGCCTACCAAGTGTTGGGATTAAAGGTGTGCACCCCACACCCCACTAGAAAGTATTTTTACTAATAGCATAAAATGGTGTTTTATATATACAAAATGAAAATTTTTTTAAAGAAAGCAAGCGAGGAGGAGTGAGGGAGAGAGGGAGAATTGGCCTCAGTCACTGCAATCGAACTCCAGATGCTTGTGCCACCTAGTGGGCATGTGCAACATTGTGCTTGCCTCACCTTTGTGCGTCTGGCTTACATGGAATCTGGAGAGTTGAACATGGGTCCTTAGGCTTCTTAGGCAAGCGCCTTAACCACTAAGCCATCTCTCCAGCCCCAAAATGAAACTATTAAGTCAAATCAATGCATATATTTGTCACCTCATGCTTGCTCTTTTTGTTCTTGTTTTGTTTTGAGGTAGGGTCTTGCTCTAACCCAGGCTGACCTGGAATTTATTATGTAGTCTCAGGGTGGCCTCGAGCTCTTGGCAATTCTCCTACCTCTGCCTCCAAAGTGCTGGGATTAAAAGCATGAGCTACCACCTGACTTGTTCTTTTTGTAGGGAGAACATTTGCAACTTAAGGCATACAATACACTATCATGAGTTATAGTCACCAGGCTTTGTAGTTGTGTAGACAGCTTCACATTGCTGGGATAAGCAACCAACAAGACACTGTTTAGGGTAGGAAGGGATTTATTTCGAGCTTACAGATCCAGGGGGAATTCCATTAATGGAGAAAGGTTGACCTGGAATTAGCTATGCAATCTCAGGATGGCCTCAAACTCATAGCAATCCTCCTACCTCTGCCTCTCGAGTGCTGGGATTAAAGGCGTGCACCATCATGCCTGGCTACCAGTTTAATTTTAATAAAACACCTGAGTCCATTGGGACCATACATTTTTTAACTACCACAGCAGTGTATCACTAAATGTATTCCTCCTGACTGACTGAAAGTGCCCCAACATCTATCCATCCTCTCACCTCCAATGGACACCATTTTACTGTCTGCTTCCATGAGTCTGATCATTCAGAGTCCACATGTAAGTGAGAACATGCAGAACTGCCTCTCTGTGCCTCTAGCCAGTACTTTTCCAAAGTGTTTTTCAAGCAAAACAAGGGAAAGCAGACCCAACAGCCAGAATGGATCTACTTAAACACATGAGAACTCCTGGGAAGAAAACAGAACATAGGTGGGAGAACTAGTGACATCTCAGTGAAGTAGTCACTACATAGCCATGCTGATTTTTGCATCTTGATAATTATATCACAGTTATATAACCTGTCATTTGGGAACCTGGAATTCATTATGTAGTCTCAGAGGGAGAATGTTCTTGCCAACACAATTTAGGGTATCTAGCTTCCAGAATTGTAAGACAGTCCATTTGTGTACTTTCCTGCCCTGCTGTGGTATGTTGCAGTTTTGTAGCTAGTGTTGTAAGCAAACAAACACTGTAAAAGAGAAATCCTTTCCAGCTGACAGGGAGCTTATGGGGGTCATGGTGTCTGTGCTTAAACTGTCATCATGGTTTTGTGTGTAGGGGTGGAGGAGAAAAAGGGCTTCATGTTCCTACACGTCAATTCAACTTCCATCCACCCCTCCACCCTGGTACTGGGGATTGAACCTAAGGCCTCACTACTGAGCTGCTGAAGGAGAAACAGGAGTAAGATAGCTCTTTACAGGCAGTTCATCAGGGACAAAAACTCAAAGTGGGAACAAGGAAATACTACCTTGCTTGCCCTGGCAAAACTACATGGTCTGGCCTTAGTAAGAACAAGTTCTCAGCAATAGCGTCCCCTATTTCTTCCCCAAACTAACACACCTGGGTGGCCTAGACCTTCCTGAGTCAGCCCCTTGAGTCTAGGGCCCAATCAGGTCTCTCCATTATATACCTAGACTATAACAGGGGATCTGCCCCATATATGAGCTCTCTTGTTTTGTGATTTTTTTTTTTTTTTTTTTTTTTTTTGGTTTTTCGAGGTAGGGTCTCACTCTGGTCCAGGCCGACCTGGAATTAACTCTGTCATCTCAGGGTGGCCTTGAATTTATGGCAATCCACCTACCTCTGCCTCCTGAGTGCTGGGATTAAAGGCGTGCGCTACCACGCCCGGCACGTTTTGTGATTTTTTTTTTCACCCAAACACCAATAAGTTTTCCCCCCTCCCAGCTGGGGTGGGCTCTTGTTACTTGCCTGGGTATTTTCCTGCTCTCCTTACAAGTACTTTGTCTTAGATGCTTTCTCTCTGTTACATGCACGATTTTCCTCTAAACTCTGGGTCAGGTGTGTAATAATTCTCTTGGCTGCTTCTTCTCCTGGTATGTGAATCTCCTGGTCCTGGCTTTGGTACTCCTTGCTCTGCTGTATGATCTCTGATCTCTGAATCCTTCACTATGTTTGTTTGTTTGTTTGTTCATTTTGTTTTTTGAGGTAAGGTCTCATCCTAACCCAGGCAGACCTGAAACTCACTATGTAGTCTCAGGGTGGCCTTGAACTCATGTCAATCCTCCTACCTCTGCCTCCCAAGTGCTGGGATTAAAGGAGTGCGCCACCAGGCCCAGCCTTCACTATTTCTTAATCCTCGCTGGTCTTTTATGTGAAGAGGAGCTTTTGGTTCTTCTGTTTCCCTTCCACATGGGGGTGTATGTACCTCTTCCAGAGTTACCCTCAGTGAGTTCTCAGTAATGGAAATTCTCTCCACCTCCCCTCTCTCTTTCCAGATGGACAAGGAGAGAAATTCTCCTCTGGCCTGAGTCTTCATAAATTTCATAATTTTTAATTTCTTCTTAAACTCAAAAATTCATAATATAACCTGCTTGGAGTCTGTTTTCTAATTCTTTGTTAAAATGGACAAGAACCCTAAGGTTGGGGTTCACAAGCCTGGGGGAACCCCTGAATTCTTAAATCTTGCATCACTGCCACAGTCCTCCATATTCCATTTTGAAGCATAACCTTCCTAATCAGTCTTCATAGAAAATATGTTGAATACAGACTGGACAAGGTGCATGCTTTTATTCCTAGCACTTAAGAGGCAAAGGTAGGAGGATTGTTGAGGGCACCCTGAGACTACATAGTGAATTCCGGATCAGCCTGGGCTAAAGTGAAACCCTACTTCAGAAAACCAAAAAGAGAGAGAGAGAGGGAGGCGGGAGGGGGTGGCAGAGAGAGAGAAAATATGCTGAATTTAACTACATTAGTGGCTTGAACTTAGGTAACTTTAACACTAATATATTTAGACAAGAAATGTGATAGTGTCGTGGAACTTCTTTGAAAAGATACTTTCAAGGCCAGTATGAGTGACGGTAGAGGAGTTTATTTATTTGGTGACGAAAGAGCTCAGATAGCTCCCAAAAGAAGCTCTGGAATTTAACTTTTTTGTGGGTTTTTTTTTTTTTCAAGGTAGAGTCTCACTCTAGCCCAGGCTGACCTGGAATTCACTATGGAGTCTCAGGGTGGCCTTGAACTCATGTTAATCCTCCTACCTCTACCTCCCAAGTGCTGGGATTAAAGGCGTGTGCCACCATGCCTGGCTTGGTATTTAACTTTTTTAATATATGCTTTGGGGCTGGAGGGATCGCTTAGCAGATAAGGTGTTTGCCTGCAAAGCCAAAGGAGCCAGGTTCGATTCCTCAGGACCCATATTAGCCAGATGCACAAGGTGGTGCATGTGTCTGGAGTTCATTTTCAGTTTCTGGCACGCCCATTTTTTCTCCCTCTCTCTCTCTCTTTCCCTCTCTTCCTCCCTCCCTCCCTCCCTTTTTCTCTCTGTCAAATAAATAAAAATAAAATATGTTTTATTTATTTATTTGACACAGAGAGAGAGGTGGGGGGGGAAAGAGAGAATAGGCACCCCAAGCCTCCAGTCAGTGCAAACAAATTCCAGCCGCATACACTGCTCTGTGCATCTGGCTTTATGTGGGTAATAGAGTATCAAACCTGTGTCCATGGGCTTTTCAGGTAAGCACCTTAACCGCTAAGCAATCTCTCCTGCCCCTGGGATTTTACTTTAAAAAGATCTATTTTATTTATTTATTTGAGAGAGAGGAGGAGGCAGATATAGAGAGAGAAGGGGCACACCAGGGCCTCTAGCCACTACAAACAAACTTCAGACCCATGTGCCCCTTGTGCATCTGGCTTACGTGGGTCCTGAGGAATCGAACCGAGGCCCTTAGGCTTCACAGGCAAGCGCCTTAGCCGCTATGCCATTTCCCTAGCCCCAGTATTTACTTTTACTTTATAATTTTATTTTTTTAATGGCGGGGGGTGGGGGCATTGGTGTGCCGGAGCCTCTCGCCACTCCAATCAAACTCCAGGTGCATATGCCACTTTGTGCGTGTGTGTCACCTTGTGCAACTGGCTTATGTGAGTTCTGGGGAGTTGAACCTGAGTCCTTAGGTTTCTCAAGTAAGTACCTTAACCACTAAGCCATCTCTCCAGCCTATTTTATAGTTTTCATAGCTGAGGAGAGGTTTAAGCGAACAAGCAAGATGTGGTGATTTGCATATCAATCATTCAGGCTACAGTAGCCATGATCTCCATTTTACTTTGTTTTAGCCTAAATTGTCCTTCTAATCACCCCTTTAGGCCCTTTCTGGACAGTTCTCTCTTTGGGATTCTTCCACCTGCTGACAAAGTTTAGCTCCTCCGCAATTAACTCTTAGAGTAACTCGGTGAATCAGTTCAACTTTTAGCTTCTTTTCTGCTACACTAGTTAGCTAGAGACTGGCACACAGAAACACGGATGTCCCCTTGACTGCCACGGCAGGACTAAAACTTGCGTGTGACCATCTCATCCAAGATGGCTGAAACAACAACCTCCTAATCTGCCCTCAGCTCCGTCAACAGCTTCCTGTTTCTCCTTCAGTTTCACAAGCTTGTCTCCATGAGTAGGCCCTTTCTGAGTCAGTGTTCCTTGGCCTACCAACCAGTCCAATTTCTCCCTGAGCACCAAGAGAGCCAGATGATGAGGCTCATTCTAACTACATGTCTGGTTCGTGTAAATAGGCCTGAGATGTATGTAAGCACCCTTTCCCCTTCTGCTCTACTGCCCTTCCTCTCTTCTCTCCCTAGAAGTATGTGAGATTCTCCTAGTGCTAGGAAGGCAAGTATATCTTTTCTTCCTCCTCCTCCTCTTCTTCTTCTTTCCTTCTCCTTCTTCTTTTTCAAGGTAGGGTCTCACTCTAGCCCAGGCCGAGCTGGAATTCACTATGTAGTCTCAGGGTGGCCTTAAAACTCACAGTGATCCTCCAACCTTCACCTCCTGAGGGCTGGGATTAAAGGCATGTGCCACCACGCACGGCTAAATTTTCTCTCTCTCTCTCTCTCTCTCTCTCTCTCTCTTATTTTAATTTATTTGAGAGTGACAGACAGAGAGAGAGAGAGAAAGAAAGAGGGAGAGAGAGAGAATGAGTGCACCAGCGCCTCCAGCCACTGCAAATGAACTCCAGATGCATGTGCCCCCTTGTGCATCTCGCTTACGTGGGTCCTGGGGAATGGAGCCTCAAACGGGGGTCCTTGGGCTTCACAGGCAAGCACTTAACCACTAAGCCATCTCTTCAGCCCCAATTTTCGCATTTTTTAAATATTTTATTTATTTATGAGAGAGAGAGGGAGAAAAAGAGGCAGATAGAATGGGCACTCCAGGGCCTCTAGCCACTGCAAACACTAGATGTATGTACCACCTTATACGTCTGGCTTACGTGGGTAGTGGGGAATCAAACCTGAGTTATTAGGCTTTGCAGGCAAGCACCTTAAAGGCTCAGCCATCTCTCTAGCCTGACTACTTCTTTTTACTAGGGTGTTTCCCTACTTTGCTTAGCTTTCTAGTAATCAGTTTCATGTTGTTGGAATGGATGTTGGAACATCCAACAAGACAGTGTTATGGGAGGAAGGGATTTATTTTCTATAACTTTGACCTGGAACACAGATCCTCCCCTAAACACATCTTTGGACTGGATTCCCAGGATCCATCCCCAGTGACACCTCTAGCCAGAGACCCAAGTTACCAGCTTTAATAAAATACCTGAGTTTATGGGGGCATACATTCAAACTACCACATTCTCCCTAAAATAAACCTCATAATTTACCCAAAATAAAAAATCTCGGGCTGGAGAGATGGCTTGGCGGTTAAGCGCTTGCCTCTGAAGCCTAAGGACCCCGGTTCGAGGCTCGGTTCCCCAGGTCCAACGTTAGCCAGATGCACAAGGGGGCGCACGCGTCTGGAGTTCGTTTGCAGAGGCTGGAAGCCCTGGCATGCCCATTCTCTCTCTCTCCCTCTATCTGTCTTTCTCTCTCTGTCTGTCACTCTCAAATAAATAAATAAATAATTTAAAAAAAAAATCTCCCTCACATAGTGGGTCAAACAAGACTACAAGAAAATAAGGATCCTGGAGCTCAGATCCTTTTGTTTTTGCTTTTTGAGGTAGAATCTTGCTCTAGCCCAGGCTGACCTGGATTTCACTATGCAGTCTCAAGCTGGCCTCAAACTCATGTTGATCGTCCTACCTCTTGCTCCCACGTACTGGGATTAAAGGTATGTGCCATCATACCTAGCATAATTACCCTCTGAGCCTACATTTCAACTCTGATAACTGGGATAAGGACCCAAGGTTGAAGTTAAAAGACCTGGGGAACTCCTGCATGGAAATCTAATTCCTCCCAAGACTCCAATTTTTTTCTCAATTTTTATTAACATTTTCCATGATTATAAAAAGTATCCCATGGTAATACCCTCCCCCACTTTCCCCTTTGAAATTCCATTCTCCATCATATCCCCTCCCCATCTCAATCAGTCTCTCTTTTATTTTGATGTCATGATCTTTTCCTCCTCTTATGATGGTCTTGTGTAGGTAGTGTCAGGCACTATGAGGTCATGGATATCCAGGCCATTTTATGTCTGGAGGGAGCACGTTGTAAGGAGTCCTACCTTTCCTTTGGCTCTTACATTCTTTTCACCATCTCTTCTGCGTTAGATCCTGAGCCTTGGAAAGTGTGATCAAGATGTTACTCAGTACTCCAGTCACTTCTTTCCAGCACTGTGATACCTTCTGAGTCATCCCAAGGTCACTGCCATCTGAAAAGAGAAGATTCTCTACTCAAAGTGAGAGTAGCATTAATATAAGGGTATAAATATTAAGAGAAGTGCTTACTGGGCAGTTTGATAATCATAGTATTTACATTTCTCAGACATCAGCAGATGTTACACCCTAGGGCTCATGACTACCCTTGTTTTAAGTTTTCAGTATCAGGTATGTATTTCCCCCCACCCATGGAGTGGGCCTCTAGTCCAATTGGAGGGCAGTTGAGGACTCCAATTTTAATCAAATTAAGGATAATTTTGTGTACTTTATCTCAAGCAGTAGTAATATGTGGTGGTCAGATTGAAGGAAAATAGGAGCAAGACATGCTTATTATTTTTTGAATTTTTATTTATTTATTTATTTGAGGGAGGGGTTAGAGGAAGAGGCAGAGAGAAAGAAAGAATGGGCACACCAGGGTCTCTAGCCACTGCAAACAAACTCCAGATGCATGTGTCCCCTTGTACATCTGGCTTACATGGGTCCTTGGGAATCGAACTGGGGTCCTTAGCCTTCGCAGGCAAACGCCTTAACCACTAAGCCATTTCCCCACCCCCTATTTATTATTGTTATTATTATTTTGGTTTTTTAAGGCAGGGTCTCACTCTAGCTCAGGCTGACCTGGAATTCACTCTGTAGTCTCAAGGTGGCCTTGAACTCACAGAGATCCTCCTGCCTCTGCCTCCCAAATGCTGGGATTAAAGGTGAGCACCACCACGCCTGGCGATAAATAACATTTTTTTTTAAATGCTGTCTGGAATTATTTATTTTCTTTTATATTTTTGTCTGTTTTTTGTGTGTTTTTAAAAGATTTACTTTTATTTATTTATTAGAGACAGAGAGAGGGAGAGAGAGACAGAGAATGGGCACTCCAGAGCCTCTAGCCACTGCAAAGGCACTGCAGATGCATGCGCCACCGTGGTGCATCTGGCTTTACATCGGCACTAGGGAATGTAACCTGTGTCCTTGGCTTTGCTGGCAAAAGCTTTAACCACTGAGTTCTCTCTCCAGCCCTCTACTGCTTCTGAACCTGCATTATGATGTTTTCAGAGATGCTTGCACATTCTACTGATTACAATCCTTGTTTAAGCAATGCCCACCTGTAAATAAATTCTTGAAAACTCAGCAATTGTTTAGAGCGCAGGGAAACTGCCATTTCCATGGTCCCCTTTCCACTTCACTGTAAACGTGGGTTCAAATTAAAATTGTCAGGCTGTGTATGGCTTCCATCCTAAATCATTACCATTATACCAGTTCAAACGAAAAGGGGGATTCTGTTTGAAACATGAGGCAAATGATTTCAAAGCTATAGAAAAGCCCAGACTGGTGATGCACATTAACCTTTGCACCAGGGAAGATGAGGTAGGAGGACTGCCTTCAGCTGGGTTTGAGGCTAGCCTGGGCTAGAGACCCTGGGGCGCCTTTTTTATTTTCTCTCTCTCTCTCTCAAATAAATAATTATTTTTTTAAATAAAGCCGGGTGCGGTGGCACACGCCTTTCACCCCAGCCCTCGGGAGACAGAGATAGGATTGCCTTGAGCGGGAGGCCACCCTGAGACTACAGAGTGAACAAAAAAAAAAAATTAAAAAAAAAAATAAAAAGAGGGGCTGGAGATATGGCTTAGCGGTTAAGCGCTTGCGTCTGAAGCCTAAGGATCCCGGTTCGAGGTTCGATTCCCCAGGACCCACGTTGGCCAGATGCACAAGGGCGCGCACGCGTCTGGAGTTCGTTTGCAGTGACTGGAATCCCTGGCGCGCCCATTCTCTCTCTCTATCTCTGTCACCCTCAAATAAATAAATAATAAGAAAAAATTAAGAAGAGGGGGAAAAAAACACCACCTTATCTCTGGTCCTGTAGACCCCGGGCAGGGGATGTGGGGGGGAATCTACACTCTGCACATCCCAAGCAGCTCCTCCAGAGCAGCTACCCTTTGCGCTCCACCTCCCACGTCCCGCCACGCCCGGCCCCGCCGTCAGAGTGGAGGCCCCGCCCTACGCCGGCCCTCCCCGCCCAGCCCCGCCTCCTGCGGCGGGAAGCTCCGCCCCCGGCGGCGTGCGGGCGGGGAGCCGGGGAGGCGGGGAGGCGGGGAGGCGGGGGCCGGGCCGGGCCGGGCGCCGGAGGTCGGGAGTTACCGCGGCGCCTCGCGCTCCGGCTCTGCCTCGGGAGGGCCGCCGGGGAGCTGACCGCGGAGCCGCCGGGGACGGGCGTTCGGCACGAGTGTGGGCAGCGGGGCCCGGCCGAGGCCTGCGGAACATGGCGCCCTGGACGCTGTGGCGCTGCTGCCAGCGCGTGCTGGGCTGGGTGCCGGTGATCTTCATCACCTTCGTGGTCGTGTGGTCCTACTACGCGTACGTGGTGGAGCTGTGCGTGTGTGAGTACCGGCGGGGGCGGCCGGGGGGCGGGAGGGCCGAGGCCGCGGCGTCCCGGCCCCCCGCGCTGCGGGTCTCCGGGCCCGGCCTGCGGTCCCCGCCTGCAGACGGCCGCGGATTCCGAGCCCGGGGAGCGGGCCTGGCCCCGGAGCTTCCGGGTTTCCGCGGTCACCGGGAGCCTCGCACGCTTCTGTGACGGAATGCTCAGAAAGACCTTTTCTTTGAAAGGCTTCTGTGTGGCTTTGAGGCCATTTTGCCCCGCCCCCCCTTTAAGAATTTCTTTTTTTTAATGCAACAAACAAATCTGTTCCAGATTGATTGGGTCTAAATACCGCGAGAGGAAATGTGTTTCTTGAGGAATCTCGGCTGGGGGAGGGCGGTGAGTGGCCAGTGAGTGTGAGAGCGGTCAGCCTGCAGGTGCGAGTGGCCAGTGAGTGTGAGAGCGGTCAGCCTGCAGGTGCGAGTGGCCAGTGAGTGTGAGAGCGGTCAGCCTGCAGGTGCGAGTTACCAGTGAGTGTGAGAGCGGTCAGCCTGCAGGTGCGAGTGACCAGTGAGTGTGAGAGCGGTCAGCCTGCAGGTGCGAGTGGCCAGTGAGTGTGAGAGCGGTCAGCCTGCAGGTGTGAGTGGTCAGTGAGTGTGAGAGCGGTCAGCCTGCAGGTGCGAGTGGCCATTGAATGTGAGAGCGGTCAGCCTGCAGGTGTGAGTGGTCAGTGAGCGTGAGAGCGGTCAGCCTGCAGGTGCGAGTGGCCAGTGAGCATGAGAGCGGTCAGCCTGCAGGTGCGAGTGGCCAGTGAGTGTGAGAGCGGTCAGCCTGCAGGTGTGAATGGCCAGTGAGTGTGAGGGCAGGCAGCCTGCAGGTGTGAATGGCCAGTGAGTGTGAGGGCAGGCAGCCTGCAGGTGTGAGTGGCCATTGAATGTGAGGGCAGGCATCCTGCAGGTGTGAGTGGCCAGTGACTGTGAGGGCAGGCAGCCTGCAGGTGTGAGTGGCCAGCGAGTGTGAGAGCAGCCAGCCTGCAGGTGCGAGTGACCAGTGAGTGTGAGGGCAGGCAGCCTGCAGGTGTGAGTGACCAGTGAGTGTGAGGGCGGCCAGCCTGCAGGTGCGAGTGACCAGTGAGTGTGAGAGCAGCCAGCCTGCAGGTGCGAGTGACCAGTGAGTGTGAGGGCAGGCAGCCTGCAGGTGTCAGTGACCAGTGAGTGTGAGGGCGGCCAGCCTGCAGGTGTGAGTGGCCAGTGAGTGTGAGGGCGGCCAGCCTGCAGGTGCGAGTGGCCAGAAAATGTGAGGATGGTCAGCCTGCAGGTGTGAGTGGCCTGTGTGAGGGTGTCCAGCTTCCACTTGCCCTTACCTTTTCTACTGAATCCCTTCCTCCATCCCTCCAGCCTGTCTCTACTACATCTTTCTTCCATTTAATTTTTCCCTTCTTTGCTCATCCATGACATGGTATTGGGTCCAATATTGCACAGGTTACAACAGTTGCTGTGAGGTCATGCATGCCTGGGCACCATATGTCCCAAGTACAACATTTCAAAGCACACTTTCCCATCCTCTGGCTAGTGCGTTCTTTTCCACCACCTCTTCTGCAGTGTTCCCTGAGCCTTGGTGTGACAGATGTCTCATTTAATGCTGAGCATTTAACTGTTGCTTATTCTCAGCATTTTGATGAGTCTGAGTCTTCCTAGTAACCAAATGGCTTCTCTGATCACAAGTGAGAAAGGCACTACTCTATGAGCCAAAACCATGAGTAATTAGAGGGCAGTTTGATGGGAACAACATATACATTTGGCCAAACAACTGTAATAGCTTTCTTGCTAGCGTCTATAACCTTCAAAGTCATAGGCTTAATTTAGACTAGGATTTCAGAACCAGGCTTGAATCCATTCCTGGGGAGCCGGCTTCACATCCATTCCGAGAGCAGTCATGCCTCTACCTCACCAGTGGGCTCATCTTACCTGGCTAGCAGATTATATGGTTTGCATGGTTCTCTGCTGCTCACACCATTTATGAGTTTGCTCTCAGTAGCCTGCATAAAACTCCGCACTGTGGCAGCAAGTCAGGGGGGAGGAGGCTGCCAGACCAGAACCTGGAGCTCTGTCTCACAACCAACCCAGGTGGTGCCCCCAGCAGCAGGGTCTTACATAAAATATACTTACAGTCTTAATAATACATATTCCTAGTGTACTTCCACAATCATTTCAACATTGAATTTGAAAGCATAAAGTTGAGTTGAATGCAGTATTTATAGTAGGAAAGAGACCCTTTAGTCTTTAATCTGTTAGAGAGCCTAATGCTGAGTGTCTTTCAATTGATGTTGAATGCTGTTCTTTTTGTATTTCTCAGGTAGGGTCTCACTCTAGCTCAGGCTAACTTGTAGTTCACTATGTAGTCTCAGGCTAGCCTTAAACTGACAGCAGTCCTCCTATCTCTACTTCCTGAGTGCCAAGATTAAAGGTGTTTGCCACCATGCCTGGCTCTAGATTCATATTCTTTTTTTAAAAAAAAATATAATTGAGAGCGACAGACAGGTAAAAAGGCAGAGAGGGAGGGAATGAGAATGGATGTGCCAGGGTTCCATCCACTGTGAACGAACTCCAGATATGCATATACCCCCTTGTGCATCTGGCTAATGTTGGTCCTGGGGAATCGAGCCTCGAACCAGGGTCCTTAGGGTTCACAGGCAAGCACTTAACCACAAAACCATCTTTCCAGCCCTCATATTCTTTTTTGTTTGTTTGTTTTTCCGAGGTAGGGTTTCACTCTAGCTCAGGCTGACCTGGAATTCACTATGTAGTCTCAGGGTGGCCTCGAACTCTTGGTGATCCTCCTACCTCAGCCTCCCGAGTCCTGGGATTAAAGGCATGCACCACTATGCCCAGCTAGGCTCATCTTCCTGTAAAAACTATTGAATCATGTATGAGTGTTAGGACATTCAGTACCTTAGAATGATAATATTAATTGTAGTTACAAATCATGTATTTCAGTTTTTGGTATGAAAGGTTATATGATGTGATTTACTGGTTCTTTGCCTTGAGTTATGAAACAGAAATCTTTGAAATTTTCCTGACATTGTTTTTTAAAAAAGTTTCTTCCCAAATTTCATTCTAAATGATTGGCTTAATTATAGGAAAAAAATATAAATGTGAATTTGAATTGTTTTGAAGAATTTCATTAAGTTTTGTATTTCCTGAGCTAGGTGTGGTGGCATACACCTTTAATCCCAGCACCCGGGAGGCAGAGGTAGGAAGATCACCAAAAGTTCGAGGCCACCCTGAGACTACATAGTGAATTCCAGGTCAGCCTGAGCTAGCCTCATAAAACCAAAAAAAAAAAAAAAATTTCTATTTTAATTTAGAAAAAATATATATTTTTATTTGCAAGCAGAGAGAGTGCACCGGGGCCTTTTGCCACTGTACATGAACTCCACATGCATGCAGTACTTTATATATGTGGGTCCTGGGGAATAGAACCTGGGTTATAAGGCTTTGCAAGCAAGCACCTTGAATTGCTGAGCCATCTCTTCAACTCTACTTACTTATTTGAGAGAGAAAATGAGAATGAATATGAGAATTGCCACTGCAAGTATATTCCAGATACATGTTGCATACATGCTGCATGAACCATTTTTTGTGTCTAGTTTTACATAAGAATCAAACCGGGTTGTCAGGCTTTGCAAGCAAGTGCTTTTAATCACTAAGCCATCTCCCCAGCCCTTCCTATTTGTTTTCGGATGATAGACTGTAGTAAATGTTTAGTAACTTGCCTTTGGAAAGCTGAAGTGCCCTGCAAACCTCTGTATTTGTATTTTGCAATTATACTAGGATTCTTTTTTTTTGGAAAGGAAGTTTCTTTTCCCCCATTTCTTACTATCACTGGGGAGTTGATCTAGCTTTGCATTATTTCGTTGTTGTCAGTGATCTGTTCTGAAAGAGCTCTATATATTTGAACAATCTAAATGAACAAAAAGATCTTTTGTGTTTCCTTCCATGAGCTGAACCTTCTTTGGAGCTTCTACTGCTTTTGTTGTTGGTGGTGTTTTGCTGCTTTTGCTGTGTGGGGGATGGAACTCTTGTGTAATGGACAAGCGTTCTGCCCAGTTCCTCCACTGCTTTCTTGAAGAGCAAGAAATACAGAAGGCAAAGATGTTGGGCAACTTTGAAACCAAGGTCAGACTGTTTGGCCTAACATGCTATGGCAAATGAAAAGCTTTGCTGCTCGCTGGTTACTTTTGCTTAAGGTAAGGAAGTAATAGTAGGGCTGACTTAGCAGTTAACGTGTTTGCCTGCAAAGTCAAAGGACCCAGGTTCGATTCCCCTAGACTCACATTAGCCAGATGCACAGGGGGTACACACGTCTGGAGTCCGTCTGCTGTGGCTGGAGGCCCTGGCATGCCTATTCTCTCCCTCCCCCCTTTCTCTGTCAAATAAATAAATTTAAAAATACATATATATGAAAGAAGTAATAGTATGCTGAACTCGACTCCTAGAGGTCTGTCTAGTAAGGCATCTCAAACTGAACGTGCCCAAAGCCAAATTCTTGATGGTTTTTCTTTCCTGAACTGGATAGTATCATTGCAGTTCCTTGATTGAAAAGTTGTTCTCTGTCCTGCTAATCAGCAAACATTGTTAATGGACTGAAGTCCAGTTGCTTTTTACTTTACCACTGCAAGTATACTTCTTCATGCTATGATCCTTGTTTTGTGTCGTATTGAAGAATGTGACCACAACACTGTTTTCTGTGCACCCTCTTTCTACTTCCTTTCTGTCTACCCACTCATTGAATCTGGGCTGGCCTTGTGCTTGCTTTGGCCATTCGAGCATGTGAATGTGTGGGTTCTGGAGCCTGAGCCCTTATTCAAGTTACCATTCTATTATTTATTTATTTCGAGGTAGAGTCTCTCTCTAGCCCAGGCTGACCTGGAATTCACTACGTAGTCTCAGGGTGGCCTTGAACTCATGACAATTCTCCTACCTCTGCCTCCCAAATGCTGAGATTAAAGGCATGTGCCACTACATCTAGCTTGCTTACTTTTTAAAATATTTGTTTATTTATTTGTTTGAGAGAGAGAAAGAGGCAGATATAGAGAAAGGGCACACCAGGGCCTTCATGTACTGCAAATGAACTCCAGATGCATGTGCTACCCTGTGCATCTGACTTATGTGAGCTCTGGGGAATCAAACCTGGGTTCTTAGGCTGCACAGGCAAGTGCCTTAACTGCTAAGCCATCTCCCCAGCCCATTTTTTTTTTTTTTTTTTTTTTTGAGGTAGAATCACTCTAACCAAGGATGACCTGGCACTCAGTCTGTAGTCCCAGGCTGGCCTCAAACTCACAGTGATCCTCCTTAGATTTCCCTTCTTAGTTTTTTAGAATATTCTCCTCATCATGTTAGAGCCACAGCTTCTGATGTGTGAATGAGGCCATAGTAGAGTCGTGTCACACCACAGGAGAGCTGCTGGATGATTGTAAATGGCACAAAACCAGACCAGCTGATCATGAAACAAACTGTAGGCCCATGTAGTTTTAGGAAATAATGAATGGGGGTGGTTTAAATAATTTTTTAAAAAATGTATTTTATTTGTTTGTTTGGGAGAAAGAGGCAGAGACACACAGAGAGAGAATGGGCATGCCAGGGCCTCTAGCCACTTCACACGAACTCCAAATGCATGTGCCCCCTTGTGCATCTGGCTTACATGGGTCCTGGAAAGCCGAACCGGGATCCTTTGGCTTTGAAGGCAAGTGCCTTAACCACTAAGCCATCTCTCCAACCCTCTTTTTTAACTTAAAAAAAATTTTTTTTTTAATTTATTAGAGATTCAAAGAGGCAGAGAAAGGCAGATAGAGAGAATGGGCGAACCAGAGCCTCTAGCCACTGCAAACGAACTCCAGATTCATGATCTACCTTGTGCATCGGGCTTATGTAGGCACTGGAAAATCAAACCTGGGTCCTTAGGCTTTGTAGGCAAGCATATTAACCACTAAACAGTCTCTCCATCCCTAAAGTCTCTTAAGTCATATTGGCACTTATATCCTAGCATTAGGATTATAACTTGTCTCTGCTAACTCCACCCCACTGTTACCCATCTGTTCTCTTGTAAATAGCCAGAATGATCCCTTTGAAATTAATACCAGATTTATCACTCCTCAGAACGTTAGCTGGCTTTCAGTCTTGTCTGGAAAGATACTGTACCTTATCATGCCCTTGAAGGCACCAAGTACTCTCTCTTTCATTACTTCTCTGACATAATCCTCTTTATCCACTCATTCATCCCACACTTGGTGTTGGGGTGGACTCAGGCACCCCCTTCCCACACACATACATGCTATGCATTGCTCTGCCATTGAGCCACATCTTCAGTCCCCTCTTGAATTTTCTCTTTTTAAGTATTTTGTTTGCTTATTTATTAAAGTGAGAGAATGGTGTACCAGGGCCTGTAGCTACTGTAAACGAACTCCAGATGCATGCACCACTTTGTGCGTTTGACTTATGTGGGTCCTGGGGAATCGAAGCTGAGTCTTTAGGCTTTGCAGGCAAGTACCTTAACTGCTAAGCCATCTCTCCAGCCTCCCCCCCATAAATTTTTCTTAAAAGTTCGTTCATTCATTTGTGACCAGAGAGAGAGAGAGAATATGAATGTGGGTGTGCCAGGTTCCTTGCCAGTATAAACAAACTCCAATTGAATGTATCATTTTGTGCATCTTGCTTACTGGGTACTAGAGGAACCTAGGCCAAGCTGGCTTTGCAAGCAAGTGCCTTTAACTTCTGAGCCATCTACTTAGCCTGTGAAATTAAAAAAAAATATTTTTATGAGCCGGGTATGGTAGTGCACACCTTTAATCCCAGCACTTGAGAGGCAGAGGTAGGAGGACCACCATGAGTTTGAGGTCACCCTGAGACTACATAGTGAATTCCAGGTCAGCCTGGACTAGAGTGAAATGCTACCTAATATTTGTGTGTGTGTGTGTGTGTGTGTGTGTGTGTGTGTTTATATATAAATTTTTTTATTTGAGAGAGTGGTGTGCCACAGTCTCCAGACACATACACCACTTCATATGTGTGTACTGGGGAATTTAATCCAGATTGACAGCCTTTGCAAGCAAGTGCAACCACTGAGCCATCTCCCCTCCCCCCCCCCCCCCGCATCCCATGGATTTTTAAGTCAGAGTCTCTATAATTAAAATACTTAAAATAGGGATAAAACTTACATGAGAACTCTTTGCTTGCTTTCCGTCAGTTTTGCTGAATACCCAAAATTGATCTAAAAGTCCAGGGAGGGCTGAAGATACGGCTTTGTGGTTGAGCACTTGCCTGTGAAGCCTAAAGATCCCAGTTCCAGGTTTCATTTCCCAGGACCCACGTAAGCCAGATGCACAAGGTGGTGCATGCACCTGGAGTTTGTTTGCAGTGGCTGGAGGCCCTGGCGCTCCCATTCCCTCTCTCTATCTGCCTCTTTCTCTCTCTGTTTGTCTGTCGCTCTCAAATAAATAAATAGAAATAAAACAAAAAAATTAAATAAAAGTCCAGGGATGGTGGGCAAACTTTTAATCCCAGCACTTGGGAGGCTGAGGTAGGAAGGTCACTGTGTGTTTTAGGCCAGCCTAAGCTACAGAGTGAATTCTAGGTTAGCCTGGGCGAGAGTGAGACCCTGCCTCAAAATAAAACCAGGAACTTTACCTTGCTCCCACCTTCTCATGGGCAGGAGTGTTCTGTACTCTCTTCTTTTTCTTTAATGTAGTAAAATTTCTGTAAAAAAAATAAAATTATAGGTTCTATAATTCTAGTGAATAGACATGTTGGCAATGTGGCTGAATGCAGTATTCAGAAATACAGTTCCAGGGTCTGAAGAGATCGCTTAGAGGTTAAGGAGTTTGCCTGTGAAGTCTAAGGACCCAGGTTCGATTGGCCACTACCCATGTAAGCCAGATACAGAAAGTAGTGCATGTGTCTGGAGTTCATTTGCAGTGGCTGGAGGCCCTGGTGTGCTTCTATCTCTATCTGCCTCTTTCCTTTTCAACCCCCCCCCCCCGGCCCCAATAAATAAATAAATAAGGTATTTTTAAAAAAGGTTTCTTTATGCCAAGTGTGCTGGTGGACACCTTTAATCCCAGCACTTGGGAGGCAGAGATAGGAGGATCACCATGAGTTCGAGGCCACCCTGGGACTACATAGTGAATTCCAGGTCAGCCTGGGCTAGAGTGAGACCCTACCTCAAAAAACAAAAACAATGATTAAAAAAAAAAAAGATTTCTTTAAAAAAATACAGTCACAGAAATCTAAAATACATAAAGGGTAGCAAGTCAAGGAGGAAAAGATGGGACAACTGAATATATATTTCATAAGAGATAAAATCAGCCCTATACTTCACATTGTATTCCAGGACCAATTATAAATGAATAATCCCTCATTTTCTTTTTCATAGACATTTTTTGCTTGGGTATGTGTGTGCTACGTATGGTGTGTGCATGTGTGCGTTTGCTTATGTAGTATCCCATGCATTCATCTGAAGTCACCTACCGTGGCCAGAGCAAGACAGATGTCTGCTCCATTGCTCTTCTGCCAGTTCTTAATTGAGCCACAGTCTCTTACTGATCCTGGAGCTTGCTGTTCTATCCCCCTCCACACACCCATAAACTCCAGCAAATCTCAGCTCTCCGCTCTCCTATAGCACTCAGGTTACTGCTATATGTGGCCACACCCAGATGTTTATGTGTGTCCTGGAGATTCAAACGCAAGTGGTCTCGGGCCTCAGTCCGTCATGCTTGCACAGAAAGTGCTCCTAACCACTGATCCATATCCAGCCCTTTTTGTATACTTTATTTTTTTCCACCAGAGGTAGGGTCTCAGCCTAGCCTACACCGACTTGGAATTCAGCCTGGGCTAGAGTGAGGCCCTACCTTGAAAAACACTTAAAAATAAATAAATAAATAAAAGTATTTATTTGCAAGGGAGAAAGAGGCAGAGAGAGAGAGAATGTGTATGCCAGGGCCTCTAGCCACTGCAAATGAACTCCAGACACATGTGCCACCTTGTGCATCTGGCTTGTGTGGGTACTAGGGAATTGATCCTGAATCCTTAGGCTTTGCAAGTAAGCACCTTAACTGCTGAGCCCTCTCTCCAGCCCAGGAAGACTTGTTTTTAAAAATATTTTTAAAGCTTTCTTTCCTTTGTTTTTGTTTTTAACTCATTTTTAAAATTGTTATTTATTTATTAGAAAAGAAAGAGAATGGGTGCACTAGGGCCTCCAGCCACTGCAAACGAACTCCAGATGCATGTGCCCCCTTGTGCATCTGGCTAACATGGGTTCTAGGGGAATCGAACCTGGGTCTTTTTGGCTTTGCAGGCAAACGCCTTAACCACTGAGCCATCCCTCCTGCCCCGCAAACGCCTTAACCACTGAGCCATCCCTCCTGCCCCAAGAAGACTTTATTGCTGGTTGTGGTGTGGGCATGCCTTTAATCCTAGCACTCTGGAGGCTAAAGTAGAATGGTTGCTGTGAGTTCAAGGCCAGTCTGAGACTACATAGTGAATTCCAGGTCAGCCTGGGCTAGAGTGAGACCCTACCTCATAAAACCAATATATATATATTTTTTGGGGGGGGGAAGGAGAGATGGGGAAGAAGGGAGAGGGAATGGGTGTGCTAGGGCCTCCAGCTGCTGCAAATGAACTCCAGTTGTATTCATCACTTTATACATCTGGTTTTACATAGGTACTGGGGAACTGAACCCCGGTCCTTAGCTTTGCAAGCAAGTGCCTTAACCACTGAACCATCTCTCTATCCCCCAAGTAGACTTTTTGAAAAAGGAAGCATGATGGATGTCAAATTTATGAGAAGTGCAAACCTAAAAATAACCAAACCACTTTTGTGAAATACAAGGTGGAAGGCATAGGTATGAATGAATGAAATTGTAAACATTTGATCCTACCCAAAAGGCTGAGAAATGGTAACGCACTGTTAATACAATTGCTTTTCTAGAATTTTTCTAGAGTCTACCCATTTGTACTAATATATTTATTGACTCAACCACAGGGGTTTGGACTCTCATATTTACTATAAAACATACCAGCTGTATACATCTTTGTGTGTGTGTGTGAGAAGGTCTTATGTAGTCCAAGTTGGCTTCTAATTCATTTGTGTAACCAAGGCCGGCCTTGAACTCTGATCATCTTGTCACTACCTCCCAAGTGCTAGGGTTGTAGGAGTATATCACCCACAGGCTACTTTTTTTGGGGGGGCATGAGGGTGTATGGGAGGTTGGTGGATTTTTGAGACTGTTGCATATGTTCTATAGCTGGCCTTGAACTCATGAACCTCTCAGTCTCTTAGATGCTGCCTGGCTTTTATTGTTTTTGTTATATCAAGAAAGCCATGTGTGGAATAATTTGGCCCATATACTATGATGAACAAAGCTGGGACTTAAAATACGCTTCTGTGTTTGAAATGAACAATCTCACTTCATTATTCTCCTTGTTCAACATTTTCCAGCCTTTTAAAAATCTTATTTTTTTTCTTGAGGTAGGGTCCTACAGTCTTTTCCAGGCTGACTTTACTCTGAAGCTTAGGCTGGCCTCTGGCTCACAGTGATATCCTTCTACCTCACCCTCGAGTGCAGGGATTAAAGGTGTGTACCACACCACACCTAGCCTGTGAGCTTTTGGGGGGTTATTTTTTTGTTTTTCAAGATAGGGTTTCACTCTAGCCCTGTCCTGCAACTCACTATATAGACTCAGGGTAGACTTGAACTCATGGTGATCCTAAACTTTGCAGTCTTGTCAAATTATTTTTTTTTTAAGTTGGTGCGTTTGGGGGAATGTCAATGTCAAGTTTATGGATTAAATGAAAATTGAATGAGTATTCCATATAAGGGCATTTGTTTAAGCTGGACATGGTGGCACATGGCTATAATCCCTGCAGTCAGGAGGTTGAGATAGGAGGATCACTGTGAATCTGAGGCCAGTCTGAGGCAAATTCCAGGTCAGCCTGAGCTAGAATAAGACCCTACCTTGAAAAACCAAAAAAGTAAAAAGAGCATTTGTTCAGACTTTTCTCTCTCACACAAGCATTGAAAGTTTTATTTGTGTAGTTTTGTTTTGCTTGTTTCCTACATTTTTTCCAGGAATTTGATCATTTAGGTAGTATTCTTCAGCAATTTCCTTCAGATAGGGTTATGTATAAGAATGCTAATGAGGGCTGGAGAGATGGCTTAGCGGTTAAGTGCTTGCCTGTAAAGCCTAAGGACCCCGGTTCGAGGCTTGATTCTCCAGGACCCACGTTATCCAGATGCACAAGGGGGCGCACGTGTCTGGAGTTCGTTTGCAGTGGTTAGAAGCCCTGGTGTGCCCACTCTCCCCCCCCCCCACCTCTTTCTCTGTCACTGTCAGATAAATAAATAAAAATAAAACAAAAAAAAGAATGCTAATGATCTCTGCATCTTAGTTTTTGTACACAATCATCCCTTGGTTTTTTGGTTCTTTTTCTTTTGACTATTCAGGAATGCATAATTATTATGTAATCTACAAGTAGGAATAACATTTGTCTCCAATATTTTCCAAAATAGTTTTTTGTTTTTGTTTTGGTTTCTCGAGTTAGGGCCTCACTCTAGCTCAGGATGACCTGGAATTCACTATGTAGTCTCAGGGTGGCCTCGAACTCACTACGATCCTCCTACCTCTGCCTCCTGAGTGCTAGGATTAAAGGCATGCACCACCATGGCTGGAAATATTTTTATTTATTTATATATTTGCTTATGTATGGGGGTAGGGATAGAGAGGGAAGATTGGACATACCAGGGCCTTAGGCTGCTGCATGTACAGACACATGTGCCATTTTGTGCATCTGGCTTTACATGGGTACTGGAGAAGTGAACCTTAAGTCAGCAGGCTTTGCAAGGAAGGGCCTTTAACTACTGAGACATTTCTCTGGTCCCCTGTCCCTTTTTTTTTTTTTTTAAGGCATATTTATTTGAGAGCGACAGACACAGAGAGAAAGACAGACAGAGGGAGAGAGAGAATGGGCTCGCCAGGGCTTCCAGCCTCTGCAAACGAACTCCAGATGCATGCGCCGCCCCCTTGTGCATCTGGCTAACGTGGGACCTGGGGAACCGACCCTTGAACCGGGGTCCTTAGGCTTCACAGGCAAGCGCTTAACCGCTAAGCCATCTCTCCAGCCCCCCTGTCCCATTTTTATGTATGTCTTTTGTTGTTGTTTTTTGTTTGTTAGTTTTTTTGAGGTAGGCTCTCACTGTAGCTCAGGCTGACGTGGAAATCATTCTGCAGTCTCAGGAAGGCCTTGAACTCAAGGCAATTCTCCTACCTCTGCCCCTCGAGTGCTGCAATTAAAGGCATATGGATGGAAATAGTTTAGTGTTATCTCAGTCATGGGAGGATTAAAGTAGGTATATTTTTTATTATGGAAATATCTTAATCTTTTTTTAATTAAAAAATATTTATTTAATTGAGAACAACAGAGAAAGTGAGAGCAACAGAGAGAGAGAGAGAGAGGGAATGGGCACTCCAGGGCCTCCAGCCACTGCAAACGAACTCAAGATGCATGCGCCCCCTTGTGCATCTGGCTAACGTGGGTCCTGGGGAATCAAGCCTTGAACCGGGGTCCTTAGGCTTCACAAGCAAGCGCTTACCTGCTAAGCCATCTCTCCAGCCCTATCTTAATCTTTTGTAAAGCAAACAGATCCCCTAAATTTAAAGTAGAAGCTCTGTAAAAATAGTGTATTAAAAAGAAGGTGAGTTGAAAAAAAAAATCTCTGTAATACTATCTTTTTTGGTTTTTCAAGGTAGGGTATCACTCTAGCTCAAGCTAACCTGGAGTTAACTATGTAGACTCAGGGTAGCCTTGAACTCATGGCGGCAATCCTCCTACCTCTGCCCCCCCAAGTGCTAGGATTAAAGGTGTGCGCCGCCATGCCTGGCTTTATTTATTTATTTATTTTTAATTTTTTTTGAGGCAGGGACTCACTCTAACCCAGACTGACCTGAAACTTACTCTGTAGCTCAGGCTGATCTCAAAATGGTGGTCCTTCTACCTCTAGGAAAGAAACATTTCCTATGGGGCTGGAGGAATGGCTTAGCATTTAAGGCATTTGCCTGCAAAGCCAAAAGACCCAGGTTCAGTTCCCCAGGACCCACACTAGCCTAATGCACAAGGGGTCGCGCACATCTGGAGTTCCTTTGCATTGGTGGGAGGCCTTGTTGCGCCTATTCTCTCTCTCTCTCTCTCCCTCTTCCTCTGTCAAATAAATAAGTAAAATAAAAATATCTTGGGCTGGAGAGATGGCTTAGCGGTTAAGTGCTTGCCTGTGAAGCCTAAGGACCCCGGTTCAAGGGTCGGTTCCCCAGGTCCCACGTTAGCCAGATGCACAAGGGGGCGCACGCGTCTGGAGTTCGTTTGCAGAGGCTGGAAGCCCTGGCGCGCCCATTCTCTCTCTCTCCCTCTATCTGTCTTTCTCTCTGTGTCTGTCACTCTCAAATAAATAAATAAATAAAATATATTTACAAAAAAATATATCTTTAAAAAAATATTTCCGGGAGGGAATTACCATGGGATATATTTTATAATCATGGAAAATGTTAATAAAAATTTAAAAAAAAAATATTTCCTAGCCTGGCATGGTGGCACATACCTTTAATCCCAGCACTCAGGAGAAGTAGGATCTCTGTGAGTTCAAGGCCAGCTTCAGACTACATAGTGAATTCCAGGTCAGCATAAGATGCATGGTCAACCTAAAATAAAACTCATGTACAAAATGTTTAAAGTATATTTACATTTTTTCTTTTATTTTAGTTACTATTTCTGGAAATAAAGAAAATGGTAAGGCACTTTCAGTCTCATTTTACATAGAATCACATTTTAATTGTAAATACTTTTCATTTACTGATGAATGTGTATGTTTTTGTTTTTGTAAAAGAAAATGTGTGTCTTAAGTTTGAAGTACTTAAAAGATGAGGTAGTAAAAAGTTTATTTCCAAACGCTCAGTATATTCTCATTTTGTCTTATATGCATGAATTGAAATAGTCTTTTTTTTGTTCATTTTTTTTTTTTTTGAGTGTGACAGAAAGAGACAGAGAGAGAGAGAGAGAGAATGGGCGCGCCAGGGCTTCCAGCAACTGCTAACGAACTCCAGATGCGTGTGCCCCCTTGTACATCTGGCTAACGTGGGTCCTGGGGAATCGAGCCTCGAACCAGGGTCCTTAGGCTTCACATGCAAGCGCTTAACTGCTAAGCCATCCCTCCAGCCCTGAAATAGTCATTTTTTATAAAGCACCTAGCACTCAGATTTACTTGTATCTGCCTATATGTGAACAGGTGGGTACCCAGTGGGTCATCCCTCTAAATACTAATCCTTACTTGGGCTGAGAGAGGATTTTACTTTCATAATGCCTAAAATTTTGTTGATGATTCTATTGTATACATGTTTCTCTAAAATAGCACTTTTCTGCATGGTAGTATATGCCATTAATCTCAGCACTGGGAAGACTGAGGTAGGAGTATTGCTGTGAGTTCAAGGCCAGCCTGGGACTACAGATTGAGTGCCAGGTCAGCCTGGGCTAGTGTGACACCCTACCTTGG
The DNA here is from genome assembly GCF_020740685.1 of Jaculus jaculus. Taxonomy (NCBI): domain Eukaryota; kingdom Metazoa; phylum Chordata; class Mammalia; order Rodentia; family Dipodidae; genus Jaculus; species Jaculus jaculus. Next base: position 29,262,885 of record NC_059108.1, read on the forward strand.
GGGAAAAAAACAAAACAACAGCAACAACCAAAAAGCTCTTTTCAGCCAGGTGTGGTACCATGACCCTTTAACCCTAGCACTGTGGGAGGCCTAGGAACCCCTGTGAGTTCCAGGGCAATTTGAGCATAGAGGGGGACCAATTAAAAATACACATACATACACATCTATTCACAGATATTTAATAAAATAACAAGACTTTAATTTTTTTAAATAGCTTATTTTTATTTTTATTTGAGAGTGTGACATACAGAGAAAGAGGCAGAGAGAGAATGGGCACATCAGGAACTCCAGCCACTACAAATGAATGCCAGATGCATGCACCTCCTTGTTGTGCACCTGGCTAACATAGGTCCTGGGGCATCAAACCTGGGTCCTTTGGCTTTGCAGGCAAGCGCCCCAACCACTAAGCCATCCCTCCAGCCCCAGACTTTAAATTTGTAAATTATATTGCTAGGTGAAGGAAATTCAAGTTTTTATAATGACTAGTAAAAGAGGTAATACCTAAAAGGAAACATTCTTTCTCAGAATTTCAGAAATTAAAGAAACCTTTAGAAATGCATTGAGGTAAAATTAAATTTTGGCATTTAAAAATCAAGATTTAGGGCTGGAGAGATGGCTTAGCGGTTAAGCAGGTTCGAGGTTCGGTTCCCCAGGACCCACATTAGCCAGATACACAAGGGGGTGCACGTGTCTGGAGTTTGTTTGCAGTGGATGGAAGCCCTGCCATGCCCATTCTCTCTCTTTCTCTCTCTCTCTCTCTCTCTCTCTCTCACACACACACACACACACACACACACACACAGACTCTGGCTCTTTCTCTCTCTGTCTGTCACTGTCAAATAAATAAAAATAAACAAAAAAAAAAATCAAGATTTTCTGTTACTGGAGATAATCAGGCATTAACCATGTAAGTTTCAAGTTCCTCTTAAATCTGCTTGTTCAGTAATAGAAGAAACAAAGGCTCCATCTTCATATGCCCATACTTTTTTAAATTTTTCGGTAGGTTCTCATTGTAACCCAAGCTGACCTGGAACTCCCTGTAGTCCCAGGCTGGCCTTGAACCTACAGTATCCTCCTACCTCTGCCTCCTGAGTGCTGGGGTTAAAGGTGTGCACCACCATGCCCTGCTGCCCATACTTTTTGCTTCCATCTGGGAATTTAACCCAGGACCTTGAGCTTGCTAGACCAGCACTTTACCACTGACCTAAATACCCAATCTCTATCTTTCTTTAAACCAGAATAATTTTCTATATGTTGAAAGTACAGAAACAAATGCAGAATTCCAAAAGACTTTTTGTTTTGTTTCTTTTGAGGCAGATTTTTGCTGTGTAGCTCACACTTACCTTGACCCTGCTGTGTAGCTAACCTTGAATTTGAAATCTTCCCACCTCTGCCCCCTGGCTTATACTACCACACCTGTCTTTGAAATTTTTATTTAAAACTCCACAAACTTTATATTATCTCTTAGGGTTATTTTTATCTTTTAAAAGAAATACTATTTTCTTTCCTTTTTTTTTTTTTTTTTTTTTTTTTTTAGGTAGGCTCTCTGGAAATCACTGTGTAGCTCCAAACTGGCCTCAAACTCACCTAAGTTATCCTACCTCAGCCTCCTGCTATTACTGGAACTAAAACTGGTACACCACCATGCTCAGCAAGAGAATCTTTTAATGAAAATTTTAAGTTCAGTTATAGGTGGTGTTTTTTGGGTTGGTTTTTTTTTGTTTTGTGTTTTGTGTTTTTTTTTTCTTTTGCATTTTAAAGGTTATTAAAGAATGTTCTTTGGAAAGCAATCACTTTTGATTTGTCATTTAAAAAGCTAATTTGGGGGACTGGAGAGATGACTTAGGGGTTAAGATGCTTGCCTGCAAAGCCAAAGGACCTTGGTTTGATCCCCTAGGACCCATATAAGCCAGGTGCACAAGGTGGTGCTTGCATCTGGAGTTCCTTTGCAGTGTCTGGAAGCACAGGCATGCCCATTCTCTCTCTCTCAGCCTCTTTCCCCCTCTCAAATAAATAAATAAAAAGAAAAAAAAAAAGCTAAATTGGGGCTGGAGAGATGTTTTTAGCAGTTAAATGCTTGCCTGTGAAGTCTAAGGACCCTGGTTCAAGCTTTGATTCCCCAGAACCCACATTAGCCAGATGCACAAGGGGGCACATGCGTCTGGAGTTCATTTGCAGTGGCTCAGGGCCCTGGGGCGCCCATTCTCTCTCTCTCTCTTCCTCCTCCCTTCTGTCTGTTGCTCTCAAATAAATAAATAAAAATGAGGGAAAAAAAATAATTTGCTGGGCTGGAGAGATGGCTTAATTAAGCGCTTGCCTGTGAAGCCTAAGGACCCCGGTTCGAGGCTCGGTTCCCCAGGTCCCACGTTAGCCAGATGCACAAGGGGGTGCACGCGTCTGGAGTTCATTTGCAGAGGCTGGAAGCCCTGGCTCGCCCATTCTCTCTCTCTCCCTCTATCTGTCTTTCTCTCTGTGTCTGTCGCTCTCAAATAAATAAATAAATAATTTTAAAAAAATAATAATTTGCTCATGCTTCTGCATAGTAAAGGTGATGTAAGAGTACAGGGTTCCAGGCCTTGTTCGGCTGCAATTCTCCATGGCAGAGCAGTGTGGTCATTCTTGCAATGTGAGAATAAATTAAAAAGAGTCTCTTCTATGCTTCTCTTCCAAAGATGAGTAACAACAGTAGATAGAGTGAAAAGCCATCTTGCTAATCATTCTGTGGTGTTGGAGCCCAATATTTTTACCATCGCAGGCTACAATTTTCATCTTACCTACTTTAATAAGAACTTTAATAAGTTCTGTCACTTCTCTGAATTCAACATCACTCAATACAAAAGTCTGTACGTTATCGCGGAATCTGTGTGTATTTAGAGAGCCCCTGACATTGACTCTGTTCCTGACCCTCTGGGCCAGTGCTGAGTTTATAGCCTTCTCAAACTGAAGCAGAACTTGAAGGGCACATTGAGGGTGATCTGTTGAGACTGTATGAACTCATCCAGGCTCTCTTAAAAGGCTGTTTCCCGCCGGGCGTGGTGGCGCACGCCTTTAATCCCAGCACTCGGGAGGCAGAGGTAGGAGGATTGCCATGAGTTCAAGGCCACCCTGAGATGACAGAGTTAATTCCAGGTCAGCCTGGACCAGAGTGAGACCCTACCTCGAAAAATCGAAAAACCAAAAAAAAAAAAAAAAAAAAGGCTGTTTCCCAAAGTGGTATTTCTGTACACCTGGTATGGAGAAAGAAAGGAGAAAGAATTGCTTTTTTTCAGGCTTGCATTGATGTCCTGAGGGAGGTGCTTCCCACCATGGGGCTCACGCGAGGGCTGCTGGAGCCCGAGGGAGGCACACACCTTGCCAAGCCTCTTGCTGCTCTGCTGCCACCACCCCCGCCACAGAAACCTTTTTTTTTTTTGTTTTGTTTTTCGAGATAGAATCTCACTCTAGCTCAGGCTAATTTGGAATTCACTATGTAGTCTCAAGCGGCCTTGAACTCATGATGATCCTCCTACCTCTGCCTCCTGAGTGCTGGGATTAAAGGCATGTGCCACCATGCCCAGGAGTAAATACTATCTTATTAATAGATTTTAGTTAAAAAATTGATTTTTAAATTGAGAAACTTTTTTTATTTTTTTGAGGCAGGGACTTACTCTAACCCAGACTGACCTGAAACTTACTCTGTAGCTCAGGCAGATCTCAAAATGGTGGTCCTCCTACCTCTAGGAAAGATATATTTTCTAACCTGGCATGGTGGCCCATACCTTTAATCCCAGCACTCAGGAGACAGAGGTAGGATCTCAGTGAGTTTGAGGCCAGAGACGACATAATGAATTCCAGGTCAGCCTAGGCTAGAGCAAGATCCTACCTCAAAAGAAAAGAAAAAGAAATATTTGGGCTGGAGAGATGGCTTAGTGGTTAAGGGCATTTGCCTTGGTTTGATTCCCCAGGCGCCACATAAGCCATATGCACAAGGGGTCACATGCATCTAGAGTTCATTTGCAATAGTGGCTGGAGGCCCTGGCGTGCCCATTATCTCTCTCTCCCTCTGTTTCTCACTCTATCTTGCTCTGCCTCTTTTCTCTCTCTAATAAATAAAACTAAATTTTATTTAAAAAAAGAAACATTTCTTAAGCATTCCTGCTGCCTGTCAGTCTGAGATTCAAACAAGGAATGAGATGAAGGTCTGAACATACTTAAGTTAAATCCGACCCACACTATATTAGTTCTGTGACCTTAGGCACATCATATAATTATTCTGAATCTTAGTTTAGTTCTGTAAAATGGAGCTAATGATAAAGCATGTTAAGAAGCATATTAATTTAGTGAGACAGATATGTCAAATAATAGGAAGGGAAGAAATTGAGAATGAACAGGAAAAATAGTAGACATGGAAGAATACGATGTAGACATGGCAGAGTGAATGAACAATGGTGATATAAAGGTGTGTTCTTTAATCTTAAAATGGGACTCAGGGCTTGGAGGGATGGCTTAGCGGTTAAAGTGTTTGCCTGCAAAGCTAGAGGACCCAGGTTCAATTTCCCAGGACCCATGTTAGCCAGATGCACAGGTGGTGCATGTGTCTGGAGTTCATTTGCAGTGGCTGGAGGCCCTGGTGCACCCATTCTCTCTCTCTCTGTCAAATAAAGAAATAAAATATTTTTTTAAAATAAGCTTGTTTAAAATGGGACTCAGGAAGACTCTACAGAGGAGGTAGTATTCAAACAGCCTGGAGGAAGTATAGGGAGGAACATAGCACATGAGAAACTGCTTGATAGAAACTTCAGTTTTCAGAGTAACTAGATCAAAAGTGTGGTCAAGCCAGGTGTGGTGGGACATGTCTTTAGTCCCAGCACCTGGAGGCAGAGGTAGGAAGTTTGCTATGAATTCAAGTCCACCCTGAGAGTACATAGTGAATTAAAGGTCAGCCTGGGCTAGAGCAAGACCCTATCTTGAAAAGAACCAACCCCTCCCCCCAAATGTGGTCAAGACAGTATGGCTGTAGTATTTGCTACCCTGAAAATACTGGACATTACTCTGTCAGTGTCTTAAATATTGGGAGTATTGATCCAGCAGATGTGCTAGTGGTGAGAGTATGTTAAGTTGATAAGGTAGTATAATGCCTTAAGTTGTTAATTTTGAAGAAGAAATTAGAAAGGACTGAAGAGTGACAGATTGAAATAGATTTAGGATCAAACCAGAAAGAAAATCTAAATAGTAAGTTTTTAGGCTTATAGACTGTGTGGTTATTCACAAGATAATAGCAATACAAGTTGGAAGAAAAAAATATATAATTATTATGGATCAAGTTATCTTGAGTATTGTTTTCACTGAGAAGTTGCTAAGGCGTTACAGGCTAATAACTAAGTTTTGAGTGCTATAGAGAACAGTCAACCCTATTCATTCCACAGGAAAGAGCATAAGAAATTTCATGACTATCACTATGTTAATATACTTCAAATTAAGAGTCAAAAAATTTAAATAATTTAGTGTTTCTTTTAAAAGGTTGAATTTTAGCATTCTAATTTTTTGAAAAATAATGACATTAAGATGCATAGTCAACCTGATATAAAACTCATGTACAAAATGTTTAAAGTATATTTACATTTTTTTTCTTTTATTCTAGTTACTATTTCTGGAAATGAAGAAAATGGTAAGGTACTTTTAGTCTCATTTTACATAGAATCACATCTTAATTGTAAATACTTTTCATTTATTGATGAATGTGTATGTGTTTGTTTTTGTAAAAGAAAATGTGTGTCTTAAGTTTGAAGTACTTAAAAGAAGAGGTAGTAAGAGTTCATTTCAAAATGCTCAATATATTCTCATTTTATCTTATATACATGAATTGAAATAGTGATTTTTTTATAAAACACCTAGCACTCAGACTTACTTGTATCTGCCTGTATGTTCTTTAAAACTCCTTAGATTCTTTTTTATTTATTAACATGTAGAAAGATCTTATAGTGTTGAAAAGATTGAAAGAAGGCACAGGCCCTGTGAACAGACGGTACCCAGTGGGTCATCCCTCTAAATACTAATCCTTACTTGGGCTGAGAGAGGATTTTACTTTCATAATGCCTAAAATTTTGTTGATGATTCTTTTGTTTACGTGTTCCTCTAAAATAGCACGTTTCAAAGGAGAAAGTGTGTGGGGGGGGAATTAACATGGGATTTTTTTTATAATCATGGAAAATGCTAATAAAAATTAAAAAAATAAATAAATAAAAAACAAACCAAAAAAAAAGAAAAAGAAAAAAAAATAAAATAGCACGTTTATGCCATTAATCCCAGCACTGGGGAGACAGAGATAGGAGGATTGCTGTGAGTTCAACGCCAGCCTGGGACTATAGAATGAGTGTCAGGTCAGCCTGGGTTAGTGTGAGACCCTACCATGGGGGAAGAAAGCAAAACAACAGCAACAACCAAAAAGCTCTTATCAGCCAGGTGTGGTACCATGACCCTTTAACCCTAGCACTGTGGGAGGCCTAGGAACCCCTGTGAGTTCCAGGGCAGCTTGATTGAGCATAGAGGGGGACTAATGAAAAATACACACATATACATACACATCTATTCACAGATATTTAATAAAATAATCCAGCAAGAGAATATTTCAATTAAATTTTTAACTTCAGTTATAGGTGCTTTTTTTGTTTGTTTGTTTTGTTTTCGAGGTAGGATCTCACTCTAGACCAGGCTAATCTGGAATTTACTATGTAGTCTCAGGATGGCCTCGAACTCAATGGCAGTCCTCCTATCTCTGTCTCTCAAGTGCTGTGATTAAAGGCATGCTCCACCATGCCCGGCAATAGGTGCTTTTTAAAAAAAAATTTTTTTTTTTTATTTGTTTACTTGTGAAAAAATATTTATTTGAGAATGCGTATGGGCACACTAGGTCCTCCTGCCACTGCATATGAACTCCAGATTCATGTGCCCCCTTGTACATCTGGCTTATGTGGGTGCTGGGGAATCAAACCCAGGTCATTAGGCTTTGCGGCAAATGCTGTAACCCCTAAGCCATTTCCCTAGCCCCTTTTTATTTATTTATTTTTAATATGAGAAAGGGAGAATTGGCACGCCAGGGCCTCCAACCACCGCAGTTGAACTCCAGGCACGCATACACCTTGTGCTCATGTGTCACCTTGTGTGTCTGGCTTACATGGGATATGAGGAGTCAAACATGGGTTCCTTTCTTTTTTGAGGGGAGGTTCGAGGTAGAATCTCACTCTGGTCAGGCTGACCTGGAATTAAGTATGTAGTCTTAGGGATTAAAGGAGTGCACCACAGTTTCTGAACCACTAAGCCATCTCTCCAACCCAATGTTTTTACTTATTTATTTGCCAGGAGAGAAGTTATGGGCATGACTGGATTTTTTGCCACTGCAAATCAACTCTGGATACATTCACCACTTTGCATCTGGATTTACATGGCCCTGGTGCTGGCCAGCAGACAAGGGCATTTAATAGCTTGGCCATTTCCTGGCCTGTTATTTATTTGTTTATTTATTGGTTTTTCAAGGAAGGGTTTCACTCTAGCCCGGGCTGACCTGGAATTCACTATGTAGTCTCAGGGTGGCCTTGAGCTCATGGCAAGCCTCCTACCTCTGTCTCCCAAATGCTGGGATTAAAGGTGTGTACTACCATGCCCAGGGGTTTTTTTTGCTTTGTTTTGTTTTTCTCAAAGTACGGACTCATTGTATCCCAGGCTGAGCTGGAATTCACTATGTAGTTTCAGGGTGGCCTCTATCTCTGCCTCCCAAGTGCTGGGATTAAAGACGTGGTCAACTATGCCAGGCTTTTTTTGTTTTTGTTTTGTTTATTTTGGTGTTTCAAGGTAGGGTCTCACTGTAGCCCAGGTTGACCTGGAATTCACTGTGTATTCTCAGGGTGGCCTCAAACTCACAGCATCCTCCTACCTCTGCCTCCCAAGTGCTGAGATTAAAGGTGTGCACTACCACACCCAGCTTTTTTTTTTTTTTTTAATTTTTTATTTATTTATTTGAGAGTGACAGACACAGAGAGAAAGACAGATAGAGGGAGAGAGAGAGAATGGGCGCGCCAGGGCTTCCAGCCTCTGCAAACGAACTCCAGACGCGTGCGCCCCCTTGTGCATCTGGCTAACGTGGGACCTGGGGAACCGAGCCTCGAACCGGGGTCCTTAGGCTTCACAGGCAAGCGCTTAACTGCTAAGCCATCTCTCCAGCCCCACACCCAGCTTTTTGTTTTCTATTTATTTATTTGAGAGTGACAGAGAGAGGGAGGGAGAAGGAGAGAGAGAGAGAGAGAAAGAAAGAGAGAGAGAATGGGCACACCAGGGCCTCCAGCCACTGCAAACGAACTCCAGATGCATGCCCCACCTTTTGCATCTGGCTTTTGCATCTGGGTCCTGGGGAATTGAGCCTCAAACCGGGGTCCTTAGGCATCACAGGCAAGCACTTAACTGCTAAGCCATCTCTCCAGCCCTGCTTTTGTTTTTCAAACATGGGTGCTCACATCCTCATGTTTGATCAGTCAGTGCTTTTACCAAAATACAAAGCCATCTTTCTGACCCCTACTTTACATACTTCTTATAACCAGTGTCTTGTGATCAGAAGCTTGTCTATTAACATGTGCTGGGTATGTGGTACACACCTGTAATCTTAGCACTTGGGAGGCTGCGGCAGCAGTGTTGGGAGTCTCAGACCACCTGGGCTACCTAGCAGTTTAAGAAGTCAAGGACTCCTCTTACTAGCCTTTCACCTCTCCTGAACTTCCAAGTCCCTGCTTTAGTAAGCCCCCTTGTCTCAGCCCAGCTGGGCAACTTTCACTTGGGCTCCCTGTTTCCTTTTGTCTTCCACATGGCAGGAGCTCTCTGCACTTTCCTCTCTTCTCCTCTTAATCTAATAGCTTCTCTCTAAGTCTTAAAAAAAAAAAAGAGAGAGAGAGAGAGTGTGTGTGTGTGAATAACCATATTGAGATGATTGGGACAGAGAAGGCAAAAGTGTCCAGTGAGAAAATGAAAAGATACAGAATTCTGACAATGAGGATCTAATGAGGATAAACTGCAGAACTCTGATTATGATGAGAAAATGCAAGACATGGAAGATGAGGAGAGGCTGCAGCTCTCTGAAGAGCAAGAGACAAATTCTGATAATGAACAGCCAGTGGCTTTTGATAATGATGACAAGAAACAGACTTCTGATGACGATGAGGTTCAACAAGTATTTGATGAGGAGAAAATGCAAAATTCTGATGATGAAAGGCCACAGGCCTCAGATGAAGATGAGCAGGACCACAAGTCATAACCTACAAGAGGCAGGGATAATGAAGTGAAGCTTTATGGGAGTTTTCTTTCTTTCTTTTTTTTTTTGAGGTAGGGTCTCACTCTAGTCCAGGCTGACCTGGAATTCACTATGTAGTTTCAGGGTGGCCTCGAATTCACGGTGATCCTCCTACCTCTGCCTCCCGAATGCTGGGATTAAAGGTTTGTGCCACCACACCTCCACCACGCCTGGCCTGAAGTGAAGCTTTACGAATGAAGCACAAGAGCGCAATTAAGTGACACTGAAGTGCCTAAAGATAATGGTGGAGCCATGGATCTCTTTGGAGGTGCAGGTGGTATGTCTCCAGGGAGTGATGAAAAGATAAACCACCTAACCCAGGGCAGCCTGTGGATGAAAGTGGATTGCTTCAGGATCAGCAGGAGAATACCCAAGACCAGAATAGAAGTAGAAATGCCCAAAGTAAACACTGATTTAGGATATGACTTATATTTTGTTAATCTGCTCAACTTTCTCTGTAGATCCCAGACCTTTTTTTAATTTATGAGAGAGAGAGAGAATAGGTGTGCCAGGGCCTTAGCTGCTGGAAATGAGCTCCATATGCATGCACCTCTTGTGCGCACACACCACCTTGTACATTTGGCTTATGTGGGTTGTGGGAGCAGAACCTGGGTCCTTAGGCTTTGCAGGCAAGCTCTTTAATCGCTATGCCATCTCTCTAGCCCTGAGCCCAGAACTTTTTTTTTTTTTTTAATTATTTATTTATTTGAGAGCAACAGACACAGAGAGAAAGACAGATAGAGGGAGAGAGAGAGAATGGGCGCGCCAGGGCTTCCAGCCTCTGCAAACGAACTCCAGATGCGTGCGCCCCCTTGTGCATCTGGCTAACATGGGACCTGGGGAACCGAGCCTCGAACCGTGGTCCTTAGGCTTCACAGGCAAGCGCTTAACCACTAAGCCATCTCTCCAGCCCGAGCCCAGAACTTTTGATTCTCAGTATTATGAAGATGAATTTGAAGATGAGGAAATGATGGAGAAGAAGGTAGAACCAGGTTAAAATTAAAAAGTAGAAAAGACCATACAATGAAGGATACGGCAAGGTGAAGAAGGAAATGAGTAAAAGAAAGTAATGTTCAGATAGTCAAGTGGTCAGGTGGAAGCTTGTCCCTCCATTTAGAAAATGAAATGTTTGACATGTACAAAGCCCCACACAGCAAGGTGACCACAATCATGTCTATAAGACGGTACTGGTCTGTGGGGACAAGCTGTCTTCAAGATGCAGCTTACCTTCAGACCTCACTCTACAGACAGTGCCACACATGGGAAGATGACTGTCTCACTTGCAGACTGATGTTCAAATACACAGAGGATTAGAATCTTACCAGTGGCCTGCTGTGACCCTGATTATAAGCACAAAGAGATGATTAAGGAAGAATGACTGAGGGGTTCCATTCATAGGGAGTCTTTGTAGCACTAATGGGGGCTGAGTGCTAGTTTCTTAGAGCCTGACTGCTATGACAGGAGGAGGAAGGTGAGGAGTCCCACCAGCCTGGCAGCCATTAAAAACCCATAGGAAAGCTGGGCACGGTGGCACGCCCTACCTCAAAAAACAACAACAATAACAAAAAACTTAGGGGCTTTTGAGAGGAAAAGGTCAGAATATCTTCCTTGGACAGTGATGAGGCCTCAGAAGAGGATAAGACTCAACAATCAATCAAAGCAGAGAAACTCAACAGTGACAAGAAAGGTGAACCTTCTGGAAAGAGAAAAGCAGATGATGATAAGGCAAATAAAACATAAGAAGTGAAGAAGAAGCCGGACGTGGTGGCGCACGCCTTTAATCCCAGCACTCGGGAGGCAGAGGTAGGAGGATTGCCGTGAGTTCGAGGCCACCCTGAGACTACATAGTGAATTCCAGGTCAGCCTGAGCCAGAGTGAGACCCTGCCTCGAAAAACCAAAAAAAAAAAAAAAAAAAAAAAAAAAGTGAAGAAGAGGAAGATGATTGAAGTACAAATGTGAACACATTTCACATATTTATTGTAGAACTTGTTTATAAATATGGTGTGAACATGAATTATTTTGATTGAGATTGATTTACATTTGTGTAAATTTAATTGTAATAAAACATTTTAAAATAAAAAATCAGGTGCTAGAGAGATGGCTAGGTGGTTAAGGTGTTTACTGCAAAGACTAAAGACCTGGGTTCAATTCCCCAGTACCCATGCAAAGCCAGATGCACATGCATCTGGAGTTCATTTGCAGTGGCTAGAGGTCCTGACATGCTCATTCTGTCTGTCACCTTTCTACCTCTCTGCTTGCAAATAACTTACAATTACATAAATGTATAAGATTCTGGAGTTTGTTTGCAGTGGCTAAAGGCCCTGGTGTGCCCATTCTCTATCTTCCTCTTTTCTCTCTCTCTCAAATAAATAAAATACCAAAAAGAAAAAAAGTTTCATGTGACTTTGAGTTTGGTTAAAAGAAATAGCTTCTAGTATTAGAATATTAGTGCCATCTATTTAGTACTTTTAATATTTTAATGTACTCCATACATTGTATTAAAAACTTTATTTAAATGGTAGATAATTTGTCTAAAGGCCAAGTATTTTGTTTTCATGGAGAATAGTGATATTCTGAAAGTGTATTAAATGTTAAAAAACATAAATATTCTCAGACTCTTGTTTATGTGTCAGGTATAAATAAATGATTAAGAAGCTTAAAGCATTTGAGTGTTAACATTCATCTCAAAACTATCCAATAGTGGACTTACCAACAGCAAGCTTTATTAAATGTGGGGATCAGGCCAGAAAAATAATAAGTATAGGAAGTGACTATGTGAAAATAACCTGTAGTCAATAAATGACCTCAGAGTTGGTGTAATAGAATTATTTTCCAAAGGAAAACAAGTAAAGTCATAATTTTAAAAATATTTATTTATTTGACAGAGAAAGAGGGAGAGAGATAGAATGGGCGCTCCAGGGCCTCCAGCCACTGAAAGCAAACTCCACATGCACCCTTTTGTGCATCTGGCTAATGTGGATTCTGGGGAATCGAACATGGGTCCTTTGGCTTTGCAGGCAAACACCTTAACCACTAAGCCATCCCTGCAGCCCTAAAACCATGATTTTTTTTTTTCTAGGTAGGGTCTTTCTCTAGGCCAGGCTAATCTAGAAGTCTCAAGCTGGTTGTCAATAAAATATTGAAAATGTTATGATAAAAAAATTAACATTTAGCGAGCTTAAGGTATAATGACTGAGTGGTCAGTTGGGAGCGAATGTCTTTCATTCCAGCACTCTGTACTCTTTCCATTATCAAACCCTGTTCTGTTTCAAGGGAAAAAAACCACCCAAAATGGCCAAAGAAGTGTCTTTAGCTTAAATCCTCAGCAACTGAATATAACCAAATCTTGCCACAGTATATAATTTTTAGTCATAAACTTGTGGTTTATAAGTAAAGTTTATTTAATAGCCTTACATCTTTAAAATATAGGAGCAGAAATCTCTTGATGTGTACTACCACTGTATCATGCAAAGTGTTTATATATTTGATAGTTGAATAGATCTTAAAGTATTTATTATATTACATCTCTTGACCCAAATAATGTGTTCTAATGTAATGCTTTTTCCTGTTTCTACCTGGATTCAATGAAATATTATTTGTTTTTATTTACCAGGAAAGACCGTTGTTTACCTTGTGGCTTTCCATCTGTTCTTTGTTATGTTTGTATGGTCCTATTGGATGACAATATTCACATCTCCCGCTACCCCCTCCAAAGAGGTAAATTTAATGTTGATAAATTGGTAACTGATCATGGAATGGTTTTCCCTTGTGTTACCTTATGTAATGCATTTGTTGTGTTTTCATTCATAAAATTTCTTGGTAACTGTATTGTGAATGTGAGTCATTGGCTTGTTTCAGAGACAATGGATTGAGTCAGGTATAAAGAGTTTACTTTTTGAAACCCTTTTAGCATATTTTCTCAGGCATGAACAAATACGCCAAAACTAAAGAACAGGTTGTTACTGTGGGGAAAAATTGTTTGGGTTACATCTTGCTGTGACTACTTTTCTTCTGACTGGACATAATACTTGGGAAATAATGTAGGTAAACATTGATGCAAGTTTTATAGCTGGTGTGTCTCTTCTCTTGACAAACACAGCTAAATTCCTACTTCATTGAGCATGGTGGCACACACCTTATAAGCCTAACCTTTGTGAGGTTGAAGCCAGAAGATTGCCAATTCGAGGCCAACATGAGACATAATCAGAGTCCCGTCCCCCCCGCCCCTGTAGTTAGGTGTTGTAGGCCTTTACCACTGTGTCATCTCTCCAGCCCCAGGTTCCTGCCACATGATTCATACTCAAGTATTAGATGATAGTGACAGTGTATGTGTCTGTCTTCATGTTAACTTTTCAAAATTTATTAAAAGTTATAGATTAGGGGCTGGAGAGATGGCTTAGCGGTTAAGCGCTTGCCTGTGAAGCCTAAGGACCCCGGTTCGAGGCTCGGTTCCCCAGGTCCCACGTTAGCCAGATGCACAAGGGGGCGCACGCGTCTGGAGTTCGTTTGCAGAGGCTGGAAGCCCTGGCGCACCCATTCTCTCTCTCTCCCTCTATCTGTCTTTCTCTCTGTGTCTGTCACTCTCAAATAAATAAATAAAAAATAAAAAAGTTATAGATTAGGGCTGCCAGCCTGGGTTCAGTTCTCCAGTACCCATGTAAAGCCAGATGCACTATGAGGCCCATGTGTCCGGAGTTCGTTTACAGTTGATCATATATTTAAAAATACCAACTTTTACTTAACATTCTTATTTTAAAATGTTTATTTATTTAAGAGAGAGATTACGGGCATACCAAGGCCTCTAGCTACTAGAAATGAATGTGCCACCTTGTGCATATGGCTTACATGGTTACCGGGGAATTGAACTAGGGTCCTTAGGCTTCTCAGGCAAGCACTTTAACCGCTAAGCTATCTCTCCAGCCCCTATTGAACTTTATTTTTATTGACAACTTCTATAATTGTAAACAATATCCCATAATAATTCCCTCCCTTCCCCCATTTTCCCCTTTGAATCTCCGCTCTCCCTCATATCCCCTCCCCCACTCAATCAGTCTCTCTCTTATTTTGTTGTCATGATCTTTTCTTCCTATTATGATGGTTTTGTGTGGGTAGTGTCAAGCACTGTGAATAAAGAACATACATGTAGGAAAATACACATGTTTGCAGCAGTTCAAGAAATAGAACATCCCAGCACTAGGGAGGCAGAGGTAGGAGGATCGCTTTGAGTTTGAGGCCAGCCTGTAACTACCTAGTGAATTCCAGGTCATCCAGGGCTAAAGTGAGGCCCTACCTTAAAAAAAAAATACCAGGGCTGGAGAGATGGCTTAGCGGTTAAGCGCTTGCCTGTGAAGCCTAAGGACCCCTGTTCGAGGCTCAGTTCCCCGGGTCCCACGTTAGCCAGATGCACAAGGGGGCGCACGCGTCTGGAGTTCGTTTACAGAGGCTGGAAGCCCTGGCGCGCCCATTCTCTCTCTCTCCCTCCATCTGTCTTTCTCTCTATGTCTGTCGCTCTCAAATTAAAAAAAAACAAAAACAAAAACAGAACATTCACAACACTCTATCAACTCCCTCATGATTCCTCCAATCACCCACACCATGAGAAATCACTTCCATCTTACAACAACATAGATTTCATTTTGCTTGAGTAGTTACATGGTGGTTATTGTCATACATGTTTGTGTGTCTGACTTCATTAACATTTCATTTTTGGGGTGCATCTGTGCTCTTAGAGAACATTCATTTTCATTAGTATTTGTATTCAGTTATGGTATATAGTAGAACCATGTATTTACTTGGCCTATTTTTTACGGACATATAGAAAAGATTCTTTTTAGGTATTACGGATAGGGTTGCTATAAACATCCCAGTGCAAGTCTCTGGGATGTCTGGAGCACACTGGGGTAGTTCTCTCATAGAACTGTTATATCATGTTGCATGTGCATTGAACATTAGCAGATAAAGCCACATGGGCCACTTCCTAGGTTTTCTTTGGATCCTTTTGTTCTGAAAGGTAAAAATAAACCAAAAATCAGACTTAATGGCATGTATGCACACACGCATGCAAAACTACAAAAAAACACCCTTAGTGATTTCTTCCAAATGTTTTCTTTTGCCATTTGATAATAGTCAATCCTCAAAAGCTAAATTAAGCCAGGCATGATGGAGCACGCCTTTAATCCCAGCACTTAGGAGGCAGAGGTAGAAGGATTGCAGTGAATTTGAGGCCAGCCTGGAACTGCAGAATGAGTTCCAGGTCAACCTGGACTAGAGCAAGACCCTACCTTGGAAAAGAAGACGTTAAGTTACAGCACTGGGGCTCAAGCACAATGACCTGAATTTGGATCCCCAGAACCCACGTAAAAGCTGGGCATGGTAGACCACACCTGTAATCTCAGCACTAGGGAGGCAGAGACAAGAGGATCTTTCTAGTTTATCTAGCCAAATCTGTGAGCCTTAAATACAGTGAGAGGCCCTGTCTAAAAAAGTAAGGTAGAAGCCGAGCGTGGTGGCAGATGCCTTTAATCCCAGCACTCAGGAGGCAGAGGTAGGAGGACCACTGTGAGTTCAAGGCCACCCTGAGAAACTAAGTGAATTCCAGGTCAGCCTGGACTAGTATGAGACCCTACCTCGAAAAACCAAAAAAAAAAGAAGGTACCTGATTTTGACCTTTGTTTTCTACATCCATTTACATATGTGTACACAGACACATGCAAAAACAATGTGTGTACATTGCACATTCCAATTCCATCCTTTTTTTGTTTGTTTGTTTGTTTGTTTGTTTTGTTTTTCCAGGTAAGCTCTTGCTATAGCCCAGGCTGACCTGGAATTCATTATGTAGTCTTAGGTTGGCCTTGATCATGGCGATCCTCCTACCTCGGCCCCCCCCCACCCCCAAGTGCTGGGATTAAACGTGTGCATCACCATGCCCAGCTCCCACTGAATAGAAATTTTAATTTTAATTTTAATAAGATAGAGGTTGAGAAGCCAAATTCTATTACTTATTTATTTATTTATTTTATTTTTGTGAGAGAGGGAGAGAGAATGGGCATGCCAGGACCTTCAGCTACTGCAGTTGAACTCCAGACGTGTGCACCACCTTGTGTGCATGTGCAACCTTGTGTGCTTGTGTCACCTTGTGTGTCTGGTTTACACAGGATCTGGAGAGTCAGACACAGGTCCTTAGGCTTCACAAGCAAGCGCTGTAAGTGCTAAGTCATCTCTCCAGCCCAAGAAGCCAAATTCTAGAGTCGAGACCCTATACCACTTGCTAGCTGTGCAACTTTGGAGACTTTATGTCTTTCTGTAAAATGATAAGCATAGTAGTAGTTCATAACCCGTGGATTTTTGTAGGGATTGGATAAATTTATATAATATGTAAAGTACTTTCAGAATAGCCTAACATAAGAAGTTCTATTTAAATGGCTTTATATCTACTCTACCACTCATCCTCATTGCTCAAGCCTTTATGTAGTGATGCTACCATGCAGCTTACTTGATACTGTTATCTGTTTGTTTAATTTAATTGTTTTTTTTTTTTTTTTTTTTTTTTTTTTGGTTTTTTGAGGTAGAATCTTGTAGCCCAGGCTGACCTGGAATTCACTATGTAGTCTCAGGGTGACCTCAAACTCACAGTGATCCTCCTACTTCTGCCTCCTAAGTGCTGGGATTAAAGGAGTGTGACACCACACTTGGCCCTGCTTGTTTATTTCTTGTCCCCCCCCCCCCCAAGTAAGTTCTCTAGCCCAGGCTGGCCTTGAACTCATCTTGATTCTTCTACCTCAGCCTCCTGAGTGCTGGGTTTAAAGGTGTGCACCACTGTTGCAGTCAGGTTCTCATTGCTGGTAGAAATCAACCAACTAAGAGCAGCTTGTGGGAAGAAGAGGTTTATTTTAGCTTACAGGCTCAAGGAGAAGCTACACGATGGCAGGGGAAGACGATGGCATGAGCAGAGGGTGGACATAACCCCTTGGCCAACATAAGGTGGACCTTATGTTGGCAACAGGAGAGTATGCCAAACACTGGCATGGAGAAACTGGCTATAACACCCATAAGCCCGCCCCCAACAATACACTGCCTCCAGGAGGCTTTAATTTCCAATCGTCATCAGCTGAGGAACCTAGCATCCAGAACACCTAAGTTTATGGGGGACATCTGAAAAAAACTACCACATCCACCATTCCCAGCTCATGTTACTACTGCCTTTTTTTTTTTTTTTTGGTTTTTCGAGGTAGGATCTCACTCTGGTCCAGGCTGACCTGGAATTAACTCTGTCATCTCAGGGTGGCCTTGAATTCATGGCAATCCTCCTACCTCTGCCTCCCAAGTGCTGGGATTAAAGGCGTGCGCCACCACGCCCGGCCTTGCCTTTTTGTTTTGATCTTATTAAATTGCACAATCTTTGAGGTAGAGAGATTTCCACTATGTTTCCCACTTTGCTCTTCCCCTGGGACATACAGAAAATCTGGCACATGGTGTGTAGTTGACAAATGCTGAATGAATTATTATTTTCCTCAAGAATCAGGTAACCTAAGCTCTATTGACAGCAACAAAAAAAAAGAAAAAAGAAATTTATGTTTGTTTCTCACTTAGCTTATATACTCTCATTGAGACAGAACTATAAGAAATTATTGCAAAGCTGTGAGCTTGATGCTAAGCAGAGCTATTTTAGAAGGATTTTGAGGTCAGAGATGAAAGCTCTTAAGAGATCATGCCTAGGGGAATTGATTAGGTTTAAAAGCAAAGTTTTAGGGCTGGAGAGATGGCTCAGCGGTTAACTGTGCACTTGCCTGTGAAGCCTAAGGACCCCAGTTTGAGGCTCGATTCCCCAGGGCCCACATTAGCCAGATGCACAAGGGGGTGCATGCGTCTAGAGTTTGTTTGCAGTGGCTGGAGGCCCTGGTGCACCCATTCTCTCTCTCTCTCTCTCTGTCTATCTATCTATCTGCCTGTTTCTCTCTCTCTGTTACTCTCAAATAAATAAATAAAAATGAATAAAATATTTTAAATTTTTTTTAAAAAAAAAACAAAGTTTTAGAGGAAGTTAGGTTACAAAAACAGGATTTTTTTTTTCTGCTAACATTCACTGAGTGCCTACCCAGTGTCTGATTCTGCTAAGGTCCGGATAAATAGGATTACAAGGTAGACCTGATCTCTAAATTTAAAGACAAAAACAAATTTAAGTAAACAACAGAATAATTACAAACTGATAGATTTAGATAAATTTAAAGAGCATAATATGGTAGCAGAACTGTCCAGCCTGTAGGTCACAAAAACATACACATTTGTTCTGCATACTATCAGCACCACTCCGCCATCTACAAAAATCCTGCACGAGAACCGTGTGCTTTACAGCTTTACGGTGGGCCTCATTCAGTGTTCTCCTGGGCTGACATCATCACAAGGTAAAGGTTGACTTTGTGGAGGAAAAAGCTTCATTAGGTAGAAGTACCAAATAGTCACTGAGGACATGGAGTCCAAGCTGGGGCCATGTTAAATATGTGTAAATTTGTTTGAAAGAAGAGACTATGTGAATAAAAATACAGAAAAAAAGAAAAGAAAAAAATAAATTTAAACAAAGAAGAGAATATGTGTGTGCCAAGGCTTCCTGCCACTGCAAATGAACTCCACCCAGATGCATACACCACATGTCTGGCTGCACATGAGACAGGAATTGTACCCAGACCATCAGGCTTTACAAGCAAACAGTTTTAACCATTAAGCCATCTCTCTAGCCCTTAGCTGGGACCCTTTATCAACATCACTTCTCTTGAACTTCCTGAAAGAAAAATCTTTGGTTTACTGCTTTATTCCCATTGTCTATTTCCCATTAACTCATATTCCCATTGACCTACATATATAAAAGTTTCATCCTTTTTTTGTTTTTCTTTTTAAGGAAAGGTCTCACTCTAGCCTAGGCTGACCTGGAACTCACTATGTAGTCCCAGGCTGGCCTCAAACTCACAGTGATCCTCCTGCCTCTGCTTCTCAAATGTTAGGATTAAAGGTGTGTACCACCACAGCTGGCTGTTTTATCCTTTTCAAAAAATAAAAATTGGATTCATCTGGTTATAATCCTACGGAAGTTGCCAGATTGCTGCAAGATACAGATCATCCTCATGGTACTCAAGACTTCTTTTTTTTTTAATTTTTTTAATTTTTGTACTCAGTGAAAGCAGTCAGGTTGGTACCATTGTTAGCCTCCTCCCTGTCCTCCCCCCCAAACTCAAGACTTTTCATGAGCTGGTCTTATTAACTTCATCTCCATTGCTTCTGCGTGGGCTCTGTCCAGTCCAACACATCAGGCTATTTTCTCACACTTGGGTTTCTCACACTCTGTTCCCTATCTTTTCCTTCCTTTCCTCCCTCCCCCTCTCTTCTTTTTCCCTCTCTATCTTCACACACACACATACACACAAATCTTTAAAGTTTTTGTTCTGTTCTATTATTCATCAGAAATTCTAGTATGCCTAACATTTTTTAGTTTAAGCATCTCCTATTATATAACATTCGTTTAAAAAATAATAGTGATGATTAAAACACATATTAAGGGCTGGAAGAATGGCTTAGCGGTTAAGGCACTTGCCTGCAAAGCCAAAGGACCCAAGTTCACTTCCCCAGGACCCATATAAGCCAGATGTACAAGGTGGCACATGGATCTGCAGTTCATTTGCAGTGGCTGGAAGCCCTGATGTACCCATTCTCTCCCTTTCCCTTCTTCCCTCTCTCTCTCTCTCTCATAAATAAATAAATAAAAATTAAAAGAAAAACATGTCAAACTGATATCTGGGATACAACCACAGGCTAGGAATATGACAGGGGAATCTGTTGAGATTTTACAAGGAAACTAAAATGTGATCAGACCCTCTTGTGCCCAAATATGTATTAAACATCATACCTTATGATCTTGTTTCTAAAAGTATTTTTAAGGGGAGATGAATTTTAAGATATTTATAGGAAGTTAGATTTTAAAACAAACTTTTCAAACTGAACTTTAAGATTGTGTGATTCATGCATAACTGCTTTCTCTCCTGTTCATTTTGATTGTGGAAGCCATCTAAATAGACTCTTATTTCTTAAAGTACTGTGCTTGTTCAGGTCAGAATAACAATTTCTAAAATTTTGGACCATTTATGTTAGCAATATATAGAAAAATATTCTAGAGAAGAGTATAAAAGACTTCTCTATCTTGCCTGGTATGGTGGCGCATACCTTTAATCCCAGTACTCAGGAAGCTGAGGTAGGAGAATTACTATGAGTTTGAGGTCAGCCTGAGACTACATAGGGAGTTCCAGGTCAGCCTGGGCTAGAGTGAGACCCTACCTCAAAAACCAACAACAACAACAAAAAAGCTATCTCTACCAGTATTTCTGTACTCTGAAAATTCCTTAATCCTCTTGGGTTCATGATCTCTCTAGCCCAAGCTATTTCCTTACCTATAACAGAATAAATAGAACATAGCTATTAGCAGGGATGGGTGGTTCAGGTATTTAAGTTATTATGTAGACAAGGCTACTCCTTAAGTGTACATAGATGAAATTCCAGTTATAAGCCTTGAGCTTTTTTTTTTTAATTTATTTATTTATTAATTAGAGACAGAGAGAGAGGAGGAAGAGAATGGGTATGCTAGGACCTCCAGCCACTAGAAAGAAACTCCAGATGCATTCACCCCCTTGTGCATCTGGCTTACTTGGGTGCTGGGAAATCGAACCTGGGTCCTTGGGCTTTGCAGGCAAATGCCTTAACCACTAAGCCATCTCTCTAGCCCAATAATTATAAGCTTAAGGCCAGCCTGAGCTACATAGTCAGGTGCTATCTCAAAAGAAATGTACCAAAGGCTGTCTCATTATGGGTTAAACACTAACTTAAACACTTGAAAACCAGGATCTAGGGTAATGACTCAGTGGCTAAAGGCATTTTCTTACAAAGCCTCATGGCCCAAGTTCATTTCCACAGCACCCACATAAAGGCCAGATGTAAAGTGCCTTGTACATCAGTGATCGCAAGGCAGAATTGGGAGAATCTGAAGCTTACAGGCCTAGCTGGTCTGGCAATTTGTTTGTCTCAAAGAAGATGGAGCATAGACATTTCAAAGTTGTTCTTTGACTACAAGCACATATGGCATGCATATTCATACATGCACATATTAAAAAAAACAACGAGCCAGGCATGGTGGCGCATGCCTTTAATCCCGGCTCTCAGGAGGCAGAGGTAGGAGGATCACCATGAGTTCGAGGCCAGCCTGGACTAGAGTAAAACCCTACCTCGAAAAAAAAAAAAAGGCTGGAGAGATTGCTTAGTGGTTAAGACGCTTGCCTGCAAAACCAAAGGACCCAGGTTCAATTCAGGACCCCTGTAAGCCAGATGAACAAAGTGGTGCATGCATCTAGAGTTTGTTTGCAGTGGCTAGAGGACTTAGTGTGCCCATTCTTTCTCCATCTGCCCCTTTCTCAAAGAAATAAATAAGAACAGAAACACATCTAAAAGGAATCTTCCATTTAGAAAGAAGGCTGTGTTTGCAGTTTTAGTCCTTGGTTATCCTGGGAAGAGAAGCAAGTAGTTGATTCACTTCTTTCTTTGTTTTTTTTGAGGTAGGATCTTTCTCTAGCCCAGGCTGACCTGGAATTCACCAGATTCACTTCTTAAAAATAGAAAATAGTGAATGAATGACTTGTTGACCTTTGAGGCATTTGGCCAAAAATAAGTGTGATTCACTTATGGTGATTTCCCTATCACCAACGCATATCAATCTTCCGGTGTCCTTTTAAAACTTAACAAGTAATCTATAGTAACTTTCACTGTTTTATTTATTTTCTGGCCTTTTGTTGTTGTTGAGACAAGGCACACCGTAGAGAGAATGGGTGTGCAAGGGCTTCTAGCCACTGCAAACTCACTCTTTACACATGTGCTACCTTGTGCATCTGGCTTATGTGGGTACTGGGGAATTGAACCTGGGTCCTTAGGCTTCCTAGCCAAGCACCTTTAACCACTAAGCCATGTCTCCAGCCCTGCATGTAGTTTTTGCTATAGTGCACTGAGTTGTTTGAAAGCTATTTTTGCCTTCATGAAACAGACTATTTTGTTCTATTCTGCCTGTGTAAGTAAACCTTTGTGTGAGCATGATAGGGGTTAACATCTTGGGATTTAAACATTTAGTATTTATCTTTCTTTATAGTTCTATTTGTCCCATTCTGAAAAGGAACGTTATGAAAAAGAATTCAGCCAAGAAAGACAGCAAGAAATTCTGAGAAGAGTTGCAAGAGATTTACCTGTCTATACCACCTCAGCTTCAAAAAGTAAGTAAAACAATCCAAGGTTTCCTTCCCAGAGGATTTTTAAGTGTCTTTCTTTCTGCCAAGATGCATTTTGACTGCTCATTGGGTATATACGGGGATTGCCACAAGGAACGTCCATAGAAGGAAGTTTTCTGTTTTTGGGTCTTCTGTTGTATTTCAGACCGAGATAGATATAGGGTTATGTCAATATGGATTGTGTTTTATTTGCAGAGAAAGAGTCTATGGGCATAGCAGGGCCTCTTGCCACTGCAAATAAACTCCAAGTACTTGTGCCGCTTGGTCAATTTAGCTTTATGTAGTTACCGAGGAATGGAACCTGTGCTGGCAGGCTTTGCAAGAAAGTGTCGGTAACCACTGTACCTCCTCTTCAACCCCTCAATATAGATTTTTAAGGGGCTTCACTTTAATATAACTTCAAATATTCCCAATAAAATATAATTTGGAAATTCTGGTTTGAATATGTGTGTCAGTGCTGAATATTTTAAAAAATTAGATATATTAATAATGGGGAGAAGCAAAGACATAAAGGGAATAAACTTAAAAAATAAAATTGAGGGCTGGAGAGATGGCTTAGCAGTTCAGTGCTTGTCTGTGAAGCCTAAGGACCCTGGTTTGAGGCTCAATTCCCCAGGACCCACATAAGCCAGATACACAAGGGGGTGCACACATCTGGAGTTCATTTGCAGTGGATGGAAGCCCTGACATGCCCATTCCCCCCCCCACCCTTTCTCTCTCTGTTGGTATCAAATAAATTTTTTTTTTAAAGTTTTAAAAAAATAAAATTGATAGCTGGATGATGGGAGGCAGAGGTTGGAGGATTGCTGTGAGTTTGAGGCTACCCTGAGGCTACATAGTGAATTCAAGGTCAGCTTGGGCTAGAGCAAGACCCTACCTTGAATGTCCCCCCCCCAAAAATAAAGGCATAAGCTTACTTGCAAAGCGTACCAGCTTGGGTTTGATTCCTCAGTACCCAGGTAAAGCCAGATACACAAAGTAGCACATGTATCCGGAATTCATTTCTAGTGGCAAGAGGTCCTGGTACACCCGTATGTATGTATGTATGTATGTATGTATGTATGTATGTATGTATGTATACACACACACACACACTCTTTCTCTCTCTCTCTCTCTCTCTCTCTCTCTCTCTCTTGCTTCCTCCCTTCCTTTCTCCTCACAAATAAAAAAATAAATATATGGGGTGGGGAGAGGCAGGTAGAGAGAGAGAGAATGAGCGTGTCAGGCCATCCAGCCACTACAAACAAACTCCAGATGCACAAAGTGGCGCATGTGTCTGGAGTTTGTTTACAGTGGCTGAAGGCCCAGGTGTGCCCATTCTCTCTATATATGTATATATATGCCTCTCTCTAAATAAATAAATAAGTTTTTAAAAAAAGTTTTAAAAATCAGTTGATACTACAAGGCCAAACTGTGAGCACAGGTTTGCCTTTGCCTGGCTTCTACTTGCTTGCGTCCTCTGACACTGCTTTTGCTGAGGCAACAGTATCATTTACTTGGGAGATTAGCCCTGATAGAGAGGAGGCTAACTGGCCTAGCTGGGGCTTAAGTATAGGAAATTGTTGTAAATTATGTATCATAGTTCATTAACTGTTTCAAATACATATTTAAATTTTTTTTGGTTTATTTATTTATTTATTTATTTGAGAGCGACAGACAAAGAGGCAGAGAGAGAGAAAGAGAGAGAATGGGCGCGCCAGGGCCTCCAGCCACTGCAGACAAATTCCAGACGCGTGCACCCCCTTGTGCATCTGGCTAACGTGGGTCCTGTGGAATTGAGCCTCGAACCGGGGTCCTTAGGCTTCACAGGCAAGCGCTTAGCCGCTAAACCATCTCTCCAGCCCCAAATAAATATTTGTGTGTTGGTATTTTAGTTTTCAGGTATATGGTGGCACACACCTTTAATCCCAGCACTTGGGAGGCAATGGTAGAAGGATTCTGTGAGTTCAAGGCCAACCTAGGCTACAGTGAGACCCTTCCTCGAAAAAATAAGCAAACAAAAATATACATAGGGGCCAGGCGTGGCGGCTCACGCCTTTAATCCCAGTTTTCGGGAGGCAGAAGTAGGAGGATCACTGAGTTCGAGGCCACCCTGAAACTACATAGTGAATTTCAGGTTAGTCTAGACTAGAGTGAGACCCTACTTCGAAAAAAAACAAACAACAATAACTATATATATATACACATACATACACACATACATATATATACATGCATACACACATATGGGCTGGAGATATGGCTTAGTGGTTAAGGCTCTTGCTTGCAAAACCAAAGGATCCAGTTTTGATTGCCCAGTACCCACATTAAGTCAGATGCACGATATGGCATATGAGTCTGCAGTTCTTTTGTAGTGGCTACAGGCCCTTGCATACCTATTCTCTTTCTTTCACTCTCAAATAAATAAATCAAATGTGTGTATACATATATATGTATATACGTGTACATACATGTATATGTATATAGTCCTAGCACATGTGACTCAGGATACCTTCAGACACATCAAGTTGAATCCATACCGACACAGAAAGGTTATGTTACTTGTTCAAGATCCATAGCTCAGTGGTTGAGTGCTTGCCTAGCATGTGTGAGGCCCTGGATCCAATCCCCAGTACCACCAAAATAAAAAATGAAGTTGAACCAGGCATGGTGGCCATGCCTTTAATCTTAGCACTTGGGAGGCTGAGGTACTAAGATCACTGTGAGTTCAAGGCCACCCTGAGACTACATAGTGAATTCCAGGCTAACCTGGTCTATAGCAAGACCCTAAAAAACAACAGCAACAAAAGTTGATATACACAGTGTGACTAAACGAGATATGGATCCAGGTGGCTCACTTCTGACCCCACTGGGCTTCTCAACTGTGGATCGCCTAGAAGGCGATCTTTGCAATTGGGTGCAGATTGTGACTCCCAACTGCTATATTACAGTAGAGCATAAAAATGTATTGTAGATCACACCCTTGTTTTTCCATTACTAGTGCAACTTGATGTGGCCACTTGTGCATTGTTCTCACAGACCTCAGGTGAAGCCAGAATTCTTGACTTGTCACAGAGAGTTCAGAATTACAAAATAAAATTAGAGTTTATTAGGAAAATATGTTTTTGGGCTAGAAAGATAGCTCAGTGATTAAAGGTGTTTGCTTTCCAAGCCTGCTGTGAGTTTGAGGCCAGCCTAAGACTACATAGTGAATTCCAGGTCAGCCTGGGCTACAGCAAGACCCTACCTCAAACAAACAAACAAACAAACAAAAAGAAAGCAGGGTGTGGTGGTGCACACCTTTAATTCCAGCACTTAGGAGGCAGAGGTAGGAGGACCTCCATGAGTTTGAGGCCACCCTGAGACTATATAGTGAGTTCTAGGGCAGCCTGGTCTAGTGTGAAACCCTACCTTGAACCCCTCTCAAAAAAAAAAAGAACCCAAAAAGAAAAAGATAACAACAAAAAAAAAGCCCTTTTTCCCAGATAGCAATATTTTACTAACTCGCTTCTTTTCATTTCTGTTTGTTTGTTTGTTTTTGATATTCCTAAAATGACAATCCCCCGTTTGCCCTTCTTTGTTGTGTATGTTGTCATGTCGACTATGCTTTTTATTTTGTTGACTTGGTTGTCATGTCCTAGCATGCAGAATGGATGATCGTGAAGGTGAGGATTTTTGCCATGAATTCTGGCAACCTAGTAGGTGTTCAGTAACTTTGGAACATATGAATGTATGAATTTGGCAACAGTAACACATATTAGAATTTAGTGGGAAACAGTTTTGTTTGACTCCAAAAATGTATTCTGCTTTTCCATTTGTTGGGGTAAGGATGGCAGACAAAATATATTATGGATTTTTTTTTGTCTGTTTTAGAATTTCAAAGCCAAAATCCCTTAAGATGCCTTAAAGTATGTTTTTTGATGTTTTCCTATAAGTACAATGCTACAGTCAACAAATCATTGGCGTGTAGGACTTAGTAAACTGAATTTTGACCTCAATCTGCCACTTAGCTCAGTGTTTTACATTCTACAACTAACTAACTTACTTTGAATTTACTTTAACCAAATTTGAAAACTGCTAGGAGAATACTTTTCTAAAGTCTTTATATTACTTGACTTTTTTTTTTAAGTTTTATTTATTTGCAAGAGGGGGTGGGAGAAAAAGAATATGAATGGGCATGCAAGCCTCCAGCCACTGTAAACAAACTCCAGTGCATGCACCACTTACTGGGGAATTAAACCTGGGTTGTTCAGCTTTGTAGGCAAGTACATAGCTGCTGCGTCATCTCTCCAGCCCTTCCACCCTCCCTGCCTCTTTCTTTCTTTTTGGTTTTTGACCTGGAATTCCCTCTGTAGTCTCAGGCTGACCTCAAACTCAGTGATCCTCCTACCTCTGACTCCCAAGTGCTGGGATCAAAGGCATGCACAACCAGCCTTACTCTATCTTAGTACTTTTTTTTTTTTTTTTCCGAGGTAGGGTCTCACTCTAGCCCAGGCCGACCTGGAATTCATGATGGAGTCTCAGGGTGGCCTCGAACTCACAACAATCCTCCTACCTCTGTCTCCTGAGTGCTGGGATTAAAGGTGTGTGCCACCACACCCGGCTATCTTAGTACTTTTGATTTGAGAATCTCTCCAGTGCATACTAGTATTTTTAAATTACTAGTGACAAATTTCCCAGTTTTTTAAATTTAGTAGTTAAATTAGTTGCATCAGTTATGCTTGTACATCTTTTAGTATCTTCATTTTTTTTTTCTTTTTTCACATAGCTATCAGATATTGTGAAAAATGTCAGCTGATTAAACCTGACCGGGCTCATCACTGCTCAGCATGTGACAAGTAAGTGTTACCCCTTTGCTTTCATTTAAACCTACCATTAGATCATCTGACAGGTCATACCAAACAGCCATCTCCCTTGTCACTGTTTGCTATGGATAAGGAGGTGATCAGCTGGCATAATACCCAGAAGGAATGTTTGATAAGTTTCTCTGCTAATTGGTACATTCTTTTTAGTTTTATATATGTTTTCTATTCTTAAGCTTACTGTAATATTGAGAAGCCAATATTACCACCTCCTTGTAAGGGAGGGGAACCTTTATTTCTTTATTTCTTATATTAAAATGGCCATAATGCTATTTTCTAAAGGAACTACATAATTGTTTTCAGTTGCCATCTGTAACAATTTCATCCTCATATTCATAGGGAGAAGGTAGTGTGTTAAAAGAAAAATAGATAGTTTGGGACTCTTAAAGGCATCTTATCTTAGACTAGCTGCTTAACTTTCTCAGTATTGGATTTTTTGTTGTTGTTTGTCTGTTTTGGTTTTTGTTTTTTGAGGTAGGGTTTCACTCTAGCTCAGGCTGTCCAGGAATTAACTATGTAGTCTCAGGGTGGCCTCGAACTCATAGCAATTCTCCTGCCTCTGCCTCCCAACTGCTGGGATTAAAGGCATGCACTACCTACCTAGCAGATTTATTTTTTATATCTTTTAAAGATTTGTAACCTTAACTTTAAAGATAGCAGGAAGGCAAAGTTTGGTTTTGTTTTGGTTTTCATTATGATAAAAGTATAGTAGTACTTATTTGTGGGGTAAATTTTTACAAAAATGTAGATGAAAATAACCATTTCCAGACCCATCAGTATTCCATGTATTTACATCTTAAGTTTTATTTTTTGACCTGCACATATTAAAAGTGGCAGGTCATCCATTTGCACTCTATCGCCTTAGCTGACTTTTAAGCTGAACCTTTGTAATGTTCCAAGTATCATTCTCAGATTTGAATGTTAAAGTCATTGAGAAGGGTAAAGTGAATTACATCTACTCGGATGGTTTCACAGTATAAAAAATTATGACTGCTTACCTATAAAGTACCTATAGAAATACCAGTATTATGTTTAGCTTGTTTCTGAGTTGGTCTGTAAGATGTAGTTTTAGAAGATTTTCATGTCAAGTAAAATTATGAAAAGTTATAGTAAAGGAATTTTTCCGCATGTATTTTCTTATGCTTATTTGTTTCTTAGGTGTGTACTTAAGATGGATCATCACTGTCCTTGGTATGTATAAAAACACAAAAAACTGCATGAGCGGGTGGGAAGGTAGGAGAGACTTGAGAATGATTTATTGTTTTTCCCGTGGTAAGCCGTGTTCTTGAGCACTGAGCTATATCCATGTCCCCAGTATTCCTATATCTTGAAGATCAGTGTAATTACTAATACATATTAGGATTGATTGATTTATTTGTGTGAAACATATTAAATATTTTAGTATTTTTTGAGAGGTTAAAAAGAGATGGCAAGGAATAGAGGAAATACAAGAAGAAACAAGCAACATAAAAATAAAAAGGAGGAGAAGGGGAAAGGGATAAAAAAGGAAAAGGGATGGGAGAGATGGTAGAGAAGAGAATCAACTAAAACATTGTCATTTTCAAATGCCATAGTGATACTTAATACCTTTGTATACTTAAAAAAAAGTTTTTAAAATCTTCTGATATTGGGGCTGTGATGACGGCTCAGTGTTTAAAGGCATTTACTTGCAAAGCCTACAGGCCAAGTTTCAATTCCCAAGCCACCCATGTAAGCTGGGTGCAAAAAATGGCACAAGCACCTGACATTTGTTTGCAGTGACAAGAGGCACTGGTGTACCCATGCATGCATACACAGATAATTTAATTTTTTGTTTGTTTGTTTTGTTTGAGGTAGTGTCTCTCTCTAGCTCAGGCTGACCTGGAATTCGCTATGCAGTCTCAGGGTGGCCTCAAACTCATGGCGATCCTCCTACCTCTGCCTCCCAAATGCTGGGATTAAAGGTGTGTGCCACCACGCCTGGCATTTAAAACTTTTTAAAAAATCATCTGACATTTAATTTAAATAGTCATGTTTAATCGTCTGACATTTAATTTAAATAGTCATGTTTAAGAATTAATGCCGTAGCCGGGCGTGGTGGCGCACACCTTTAATCCCAGCACTCGGGAGGCAGAGGTAGGAGGATCGCCGTGAGTTCGAGGCCACCCTGAGACTACATAGTGAATTCCAGGTCAGCCTGAGCCAGAGTGAGACCCTGCCTCGAAAAACCAAAAAAAAAAAAAAAGAATTAATGCCGGGCATGGTGGCACACACCTTTAATCCCAGCATTTGGGAGGCAGAGGTAGGAGGATCGCCATGAGTTTGAGGCCACCCTGAGACTGCATAGCGAATTCCAGGTAAGCCTGAGATAGAGAGAGACACTACCTCAAAAGGAAACAAATAGCAACAACAAAAAAGAATTATCATTATGGAGAGATGGCTCACTGGTTAAAAAGCACTTGCTACAAAGTCTGCCAACCCTGGATTTGATTCTTAGTTACCCACATAAATCTGATGGGCATTTGTAATGACAAGGGACCTTGGCCTGTATGCACATGCATACACACACACACACACATTCTCAGCTGACCCACTTCCAACTAATATACTGTGATTTTCTTTATTTTTCTAGGGTGAATAACTGTGTGGGATTTTCTAATTACAAATTCTTCATGCTGTTTTTGTTGTATTCCCTATTATATTGCCTTTTCGTGGCTACATCAGTTTTAGAGTATTTTATAAAATTTTGGACGGTAAGTCTTTTTTCTCTCTTAAAATGCATATTAAAGGCTTATTTTAAAGATGATTTATTTGTAAAGATTACTTCATACTTTAGTATAAGTAGATACCTTTTTTTTTTTTTTTTTGAGGTAGAGTCTCATTCTAGCCCAGGCTGACTTGGAACTCACTGTGTAGTCGTAGGATGGCCTCAAACTCAGAGCTGTCCTCCTGTCTTTGCCTCTCATGTGCTATCACACCTGGAAGGTGAGGTAGATGAGTTTTGACTTTTATCAGTTAAAATCTGAAATCACTTGAAGGGCCAGAAGGGTATACTTAGCCCTCATAGACATGATTATATGTACATGTAGGTTACAAAAGATATAAACTTTTCTTAGTGAGTTAGATTATCATATTCTAGGTGCTGTGTTACATCACAGAAAACCAAGAACATAACAGCCAAGGACTGACACTGAATTTAAGGGAGCTGATAGATTAGAAAGAAAAGAGACAAGGGATGATAGATTACCTAGAAATTTAAAGCGTTTAGTGAAGGAACAGTTTCAATGTATTGTAAAATTATCCCTAAATTTTATCAAAATAGTATATGTACAGACCAGATAATTAGATAATACTAAAAAGCTTAAAAAAAAAAAAGCAAAACAGTGGTTCTCTATCATTTGCAAGAGGCAGGTCTTTTCACATTTTTGGCAGGAGGTAGGAGGATCACTGTGAATTTGAGGCCACCCTGAGACTACGTAGTGAATTCCAGGTCACCCTGAGCACTGGAGTGAGGCCCTACCTCGAAAAACCAAAAAAAAAAAAAAAAAATTAAAGCTGAGATTGTTTGATATTTTCATCTGCAAAATTGGGGCTGGAGGGATGGCTTAGTGGTTAAGACATTTGCCTGCAAAGGCAAAGGACCGAGGTTCAATTCCCCAGGACCCACATTAGCCAGATGTACAAGGGGCGCACCTGTCTGGAGTTCATTTGCAGTGGCTAGAGGCCCTGCGTCCTCATTCTTTCACTCTGTTCCTCTTTCTTTATCAAATAAATAAATAAATAAAAATAAAATATTTTTAAAATTGCAAAATTCGTAGTAATACTTATTTTATACAATCAATGTACAGGTTAAATTAGTGTAAATAAATACTTGGTACATAAAAAGTACAGGGCTGGGCTGGAGAGATGGTTTAACATTTTAAGGTGCTTGCCTGTGAAGCCTAAGAACCCAGGCTCAATTCTCCAGGACCCACATGAGCTACATGCACAAGGTGACACATGCATCTGGAATTCAATTGCAGTGGCTGGAGGCCCTGGCACACCCATATTCTTTCTCTCCCCCCTTCTTTCAAATAATTAAAAAAATATAAAAAAAAAAAAAGTGCAGGGTTCAGCCAGGCACTGTAGAGGCTGAGGATTGCTGTGGAAAATATGCCTTATAAAACCACTTTATAATTTCATTTACCTTACAAATTTCTATAAAAGGAATAGAATTTTAAACCCTACCCAGTTTTTAAATTCTGCTTAATCTTTTTTAAATTATTTATTTTGAGACAGAGAGAAAGAGGCAGAGAAGAGAATGAGTGTTCCAGGACTTTCTGCCACTGCAAATGAACTCCAAACGTGTGTGCCCCCTTGTGCACATGTGAGACACTGTGGGCGTGTGTCAGTCTGCATCTGGCTATGTGGGACCTGGAGATTTGAACATGAGTTTTTAGGTTTCTCAGGCAAGCACCTTAACCTCTAAGCCATCTCTCCAGCCCAGTGCTTAATCTTTAAAAAAAAAAAAAAAAAAAAAAACTTTGTTTATTTGTTTGAGAGAGAGAGAATGGGTGCACCAGGACCTCTAGCCACTGCAAGTGAACTCCAGACATATGTACCACCATGTGCACCTGGCTTATGTGGGTTCTGGGGAGTCAAACCTAGGTCTTTAGGCTTTGCAGGCAAGTTTCTTAACTGCTAAGCCATCTCACCAGCCCAAATTCTGCTTAGTCTTTAAACCTTGTAAATTACTTCCCTTGAGTAATGTTAGTATAGAAAGTCACAGAATCTAGGTATGGTGGTGCATACATTTAATCCCACCTCTTGGGAGGCAGAGGTAAGAGCTTTGAGGCCAGCTTGAGACTACATTGTGAGTTCCAGGCCAGCTTGGGCTAGAGCGAGACCCTACCTTGAAAGAAATAAATGATGCTTTAATAAAAATCTATCTAAAATAGGTATTTCATGGAGATACAATTGTGCTTCATGACTCAGTGCTTTAATTAGGCTGATTGTAAGTAGCAAGTGATAATGGAAAGTACCTGGATCTTGGGATATGAGTCTAAATTTTGTCTTCCTTGTACTATTCTCAATATGTGACCCTGAATAACTACCTAACTGGTAATTGAAGAAACAACAGACTTTGCATAAACTGTGTCTTTACTTCCTGTGTAGATGCTCTGGGTTCTTAGGCTTTGGACTTGGGGAGACAATGACCTTTCCAAGCTAGCCTGTTCTTAGAGATAGCCAGCCATCCACATACCCAAGAGGACACCTTTCCTGTGCAAAGTAACCAATCCAGCCCAACTACAAGCTTGTCTTCCCCATATTTCCTCTACCCACCCTTATCAGAGGCAGTATTTCTTCTGTGTAGATTCCAGGGCCAGTCACAAGAGAATGGAGAACCAACCCTAGTATCTCAGAGTTCACTGAGATTATTAAAAATTCATCACAAATTAAAAAGAAAATACCTAGTTACCTACCTTAAATCTGCCCCTTTCATCACTTATTTCACAAATATTAATTTAATGCTGTCTATGTGGCAGCAGACTTCTGGGGGTCTGGGATAAATAGTGGTCCTCTCAGGAATTTGCTGAGGGTAGGTGTGGTAGTGTAGCTGCATAGATGGTCCTTACCAAAATAAGATTAAAGGCAGGACTGAAAGGAATCAGTGGATGTCTGGGGGAAGAACTTTTCAGTGTGAAGGAACACATAGGTATCCCTGGCGTGCTTATATCAAGAAGGCTTTTGTAGCTGGCAGGATGAGCGGGGAAACTGATGGGAAGTCCATTAGGTGAAACCAAATGACAAAGGGCCTTCAAGAGTGTTGGAAGGACTGTGTATGTGTTTTACTCCAATAAGACGGGGAGGAAGAGAACTCGTGATGTGGTCTGTAGAGAAAGAAGGTCTGGTTGCTGAGTCTGAGACTCATGGGTGAGGGGCCCAGGGCCAGCACAGCCACCCTGTAGGGGATGCTCTTCCTTTTCAGTTGAAG
Source organism: Jaculus jaculus (assembly GCF_020740685.1). NCBI lineage: Eukaryota > Metazoa > Chordata > Mammalia > Rodentia > Dipodidae > Jaculus > Jaculus jaculus. The sequence continues at coordinate 29,296,300 of NC_059108.1, forward strand.
TAAGGGTCTAGCAATAAAGGTGGTAAGAAGTCATTGAGTCAAGTTTTTGGAACTATTAATCAGAAGTTTAATATATGTGCTAAAACATTTATTCTTTCTAGACATAAGTCTCTTTTAAAAACTGAGTTGAGGGCTAGAGAGATGGATTAGCAGTTAAGGAGCTTGCCTGCAAAGCCAAAGGATCCAAGTTCAACTCCCCAGGACCCATATAAGCCAGATGCACGGGGGGGGGGGGGGAGACATGCATCTGGAGTTCATTTGTAGTGGCTGGAGGCCCTGGCGTGCCCATTCACTGTCTCTCCCTCTCTGTGTCTCTCTCTACCTGCGTATTTCTGTATATCTCTTTCTCTCAAATAAAAATAAAATAATTAAAAACACTGATTTGAAAAGTGCATATTTAAAGAGCACTTGAAATATACTTAAAGAACTAAATGTTCTTACTTGTACTCTTGTATTTGGGGGAAAATAATGTAGATGACCATTAGATGTAACATTTTAGTATTCCCTGTATATGTACAGAATTTCTAAATCCTAGTGTTCAGGTTAACCTTGTATAAAAATCAGTTTTTTAACAGACATCTCTGTTTGTACAAGCTTTGCCGCAGGAAATCTACAGAGAATTGTCCAAAGGTAAAACATATCATTGCCATGACATTCTCATGATCTCTTCATGACACTTATCGTGAATATAGTAATAATAAAAATGTTCTCAGCTAGGAGTTTTGATACAAATCTTTAGTCTCAGCACTCAGGAAGCTGAGGGTTGCCATGAATTTGATGTCAGCCTGGGGCTACAGACTTCCAGGTCAGTCTGAGAATAGAGTGAGACCTAGCCTCAGCTCTTGCCTCTCCCCCCCCCAATTTTTTTTTTCTCACAAGATGGCAAGGTACAAGTGTCAATTTGTTTTAAAGATATGGTGGTTAGTCTGGGGAAAAAGAGACAAATTCCAAAAGAGCCGGTTGTGGTGCTGCAGCTGGTAGGAAATTGCTGAAGAGGTAGAGGCCAGGAGGATCAGAAATACCAGAAGAATTCAAGGCTAAGGGTATGTTTGATAGTAAAGTTTTTAAGGCCTCGAGTTAAATTCCCAAAGTGTCAAATACCTTTTAAATCACAAAAGGGTAGCCTTTAGTTCTGACAGAGTAGGGCACTTGCCAAATGTTTTTGTTGGTAGTAATGTAGTCCAGACTGGCCTCAAACTCACTGTTCAAGGATAACATTGACTTCTGATTCTTCTGCAACCACTTCCCACAAGCCGGGATTACAGGAGTGCACCACCATGTCTGTCTGTTTATTTGACAGAAAGGGAGGGAGGGAGAGGGAGGGAAAGAGAGAGAGAGAGAGAGAGAGAGAGAGAATTGGCATACCAGGGCCTCTAACCACTGCAAATGAACTTCAGACGTGTGCACCCCCTTGTGCATCTGGCTAACATGGGTCCTGGAGAGTCGAACCTCAGTCCTTTGGCTTTGCAGGCAAACACCTTAACCACTAAGCCATCCCTACAGCCCCACCATGTCTGTTTTTATGTGGTGTTGAGATCCAACCCGGGGATTCATGCCTGCTAGGGAAGCATTCTGTCAAATTAGCTACATCCCCAGCCTCCTATACGGCTTTGTTTTAAAGAGCAAGTATTTGAAGGGTTCTTACTATTAAGTAGATATTTGTTTCTTCTGCCTCCTCCTATTCATAGGTGCTAATTGCTTCTAGGTTAAAACTTTTGTAGCTGGGCATGGTGGTGCTGCATACCTTTAATCCCAGCACTTGGAAGGCAAAGTAAGAGGATCACCATGAGTTCAAGGCTACCCTGAGACTACATAGGGAATTTCAGGTCAGCTTGGGCTACAGTAAGACTCTACCTTGAAAAAAACAAACTTTTTTTTTGTATTAAAATGCATGTGACTATAAGGAATAAGAGAAAAATTTTTATTTATAATACCTTGGGATAAAGTTACCAAAATTGGAAGTTAGATACAAAAGTTCCATGGAATGAAGATGGTGAGAACCAGAGCAGCCTGCACCATTTAGTTGTGACCCCAAAGTAAAGACCAGAGAAACAAGAAATAAATTTAATCTGTCAGTCAGTTTGCAGTTATAGTACATATTAAGTTGGTTTTTTTGTTGTTGTTGTTTTGTTTTGTTTTGTTTTTTGAGGTAGGGTCTTGCTCTAGTCCAGGCTGACCTGGAATTCACTATATAGTCTCAAAGTTGCCTTGAACTCATGGCACTCCTCCTACCTCTGGCACGTGCTGAGATTAAAGGCATGTGCCACCATGCCCTGCTTAAGCAACTATTGTTATATAAGTGAAGAAACCTTTGTTTTTTCTGGATGTTGGGAGAAACCTGAATATATCAATGGGTACAATAAGAAAAAATTTCTCATGAATGAATTGCTACAATATTTTTAAGTGTTAAGAGCAATGTTCATATCACTTTCTATACTTTGGTTTCTCTTTAGATTATATAACCCCCATTTTGATGACTCTGAGCTTTTATGGAAGTAGCATGTTTTGATAATGTTGCTTGCTTTTGAAATTGTTACTTTGAGTTATATTATCTCATTTTATTCATCTTCATTTGTGACAATTTTATTTCTTGGTTTGTTCAACTTTAAGTAGAACCAAATTAAAAGTTATATTTTAGAGATTCATTGTCTTCAAAATTAACTCTTCTTTTTTCTTTCCTCAGAATGAACTGACAGAGGCACGTGCAAAATTCCATGTACTTTTTCTTTTCTTTGTGTCTGCAATGTTCTTCATCAGCATCCTCTCACTGTTTAGCTACCACTGCTGGCTAGTTGGAAAAAATAGAACAACAATAGGTAAATGGATTGAAATAAATTATAATTGTATAGGAAAATGACCACAGGTGACTATGATCTGGAGAAGGATGGTAGTGATGGTGTTACAGGAAACAAGTTTTTTATTAAAGTGATTGTACCTAGTACATTTGCTGTATAACAAGCATCATATTGAAGAAGGCCAAATGTCAATAGAGAACTATTTTGTACATTTTATTTATTTTTAAAATATTTTTTATTGACAACTTCCGTAATTATAAACAATATCCCATGGTAATTTTCTCCCTCCTCCCACTTTCCCTTTTGAAAACTCCATTCTCCATCATATCCCCTCCCCCTCTCAATCAGTCTCTCTTTTATTTTGATGTCATGATCTTTTCCTCCTATTATGATGATCTTCTGTAAGTCTTGTCAGGCATTGTGAGGTCATAGATATCCAGGCCATTTTGTGTCTGGAGGAGCACATTGTAAGGAGTCCTACCCTTCCTTTGGCTTTGACATTCTTTCTGCCACCTCTTCCACAATGGACCCTGGGCCATGGAAGGTGTGGTAGAGATATTGCAGTGCTGAGCACTCATCTGTCACTTCTTCTCAGCACCATGGTGCCTCTTGAGTAATACTGTGGTCACTGCCATCTGAAAAGAGAAGGTTCTCTACCCAAAAGTGAGAGTAGCATTAATATCTGGGTATTAAGAGAAGTGCTTACGGGGCAGTTTGGTAGCATAGCATATACTTTTACCCAGACAGCAGCAGATGTTACACCCCTAGGGCTCATGACTACCCCTATTATAGGTTTTCAGTATCAGGGATATATTCCCTCCCATGGAGCGGGCCTCCAGTCCAATTAGAGGGGGTTGGTTTCCACCATGAATTGGCTTATTTGGTCAGGCTGGCCAAATACAACACTAGCATTGTCTACTGTTGGGTATCTTCACTGGTGATTCTCTCCCATTGAACTGTGTGCAGCTTGGCTTTTTCCAGCTTTCTGTCAGCTGGTCTACATGGAGGTTTCCAGCTCAGCTCCAGCAGGAATTATCAGTGACCTTGCAGCCTAAGTATGTGGAGTATTCAGTAATAGGGTCTTACCATCTATTCCTGATGAGAAACCAAGGGCCTCAGCAATGGCCTGTAATGTTCAGGGCCCATCAGGGACTTCCCTAGCCAA